>NC_057813.1:200736746-201045011 GCF_018294505.1 Triticum aestivum
GCTTCAGTTAGCAGCAGTAGCGAAGGAATCGCTCGATCGGGTTCAGTAACAGCCATCGATCGATCGCTCGGGTTCAGGGACGCGTAGCCTGAAGTGCAATCGCTCGGGTTCAGTATAGGCAAACGCCTCGCTTGGGTTCAGTTAGAGCCCAACGCCTCGCACACATGCGCGTACGTGTACGGGAGAAATGTGCATCGCTCGGCCCCCGACCACCCACCGTAACCGAGAACTCGCCAAAATTTTCCTCGCCCTCGCTTCTACCATGGTTTTTTCCATCATGGACGGCCCAAAGAATGTCATGCAGCTGCGTCTCCGGCCCGCCCAGGACGAAAAGCCCATTTTCTGTCATGATTTTTTGTCACAGAAGTAGGAGCCCACGACATCTATGATGATACCGTGTTTTGTCACAATTATCGTCATGGAAGTGTCATAAGTATGACAGGAAAAAAATTCGTTCGACCCAAAATGTCACGGATATGTCTTTTTTTGTAGTGAGAGAGGTCAGCACGCCGGTCTAAATCCTATGCGCACAGGGGTCTGGGCCCATCGCCCATTGCACACCTGCATGTTGCATACGCGGCCGGTGAGCAGACCTAGCAACCTCCATTACAAAGGAAGTTGCGTTAAGCGGTCTAACCCGGCGTGCGCCGCTCATTCGCTGACATCAAGAAGGCTTCGGCTGATACCACGACGTCAAGTGCCCATAGCTGTTCCCGCGTAGTTGGTTAGTGCGTATAGGCCAGTGGCCAGACTCAGATCAAATACCAACATCTTGTTAAGCGTGTTATTTTGATGTAACCGCGGACGCCGACTAGGACCAGGCCCACCTCTCACCTAGGTGGTCACAACCTGCCCTGTCGCTCCGCCACAAAGTAACACTTGGCGGTCGTCGGGAACCCAGGCCCACCACTACCTGGATGGAATCACCTGTCCTTCCAGCCCCCATCTCCAAATCACTTGTGGGTACTCTACGAGCCGACCCAACTTTAGTCACCATCTATAGTATGTATGTATGTATGTATAATATATACCCATGATCACCTTCTGAGTGATCACGGCCCGATAGTGTAGCATGGCAGACGTACAAGAATGTAAGGCCACTGATGATAAACTAGCATCCTATACTAAGCATTTAGGATTGCAGGTAAGGTATCAATAGTTGTAGCAACAATGACAGGCTATGCAGCAGAATAGAATTAATCGAAAACAGTAACAGGTATACTACTCTAATGCAAGCAGTAGAGGAAAGAATAGGCGATATCTAGTGATCAGGGGGGGGGCTTACCTGGTTGCTTTGGCAAGAAGGAGGGTCGTCGTTGATGTAGTTGATCACAGGGGTATCGGCAGCGGTCCCGAGGTCTACCGGAAAGAAGTAACGGAGGGAGAACACAATAAATAACATAGAAATCAAAGCATCAGAAAGCATAATGGCAATACGCGGGGCTAGGGTGACCTAACACAATACTACATGCTACCGGCGAAGGGGGAAAACATCCGAGAAAGTTTTCCCGAAGTTTGTAGTTTTTGGACAAATGAAAGAGAGGGGACGGTTCCATGTTCGCTATGCTAGGGGCATGTGACAGACGAACGGACCATGTATTCGGATTTGTCTCGTCGTTCTGAGCAACTTCCATGTATAAATTATTTTCATCTGACTTACGGTTAATTTTATATGTTTTTCTAAAGTTTTGATCATTTTCTAAAATTTCTGGAATTAGTAATAATTCGAATTGACCAAGTCAACTTGGCTGGTCAAATGGGGAGGGTGTGGCCAACATGCCATAGGCAACAAAGAAACTAATCTTGTTAATTAGATTAACTAGCCTGGGGTCCACTTGCCATTTGCTAATGGGCTAAATTAGTATACTAAACTAATACTACCTAGCCTAATTAGATAAGGGGCAGCCATTACTGGACACAACCCAGCAGGCCACACACACGGCCATGTACAGGGCCTTGGCGCCCATGGCCAAGAGCGGTAGCAGCAAATGATAGTAGCAACTAAATTCCCTCTAGCTAGGGTTTCAAATCCTCTCACCGCCTCCAGCGACGTTGAGATTTTATCTCCCTTCTCTCCGGTGGGGGTGGGATCTGACCTCGGGCCGTCGTGGGGGTAGCGCAGTCTGCCTCCCCGGCCCTGTAACGAGCTTCTACCGCGACGGGGTTAGGGTTTTACTCCGTGGTCGATCAGTTTCCGCCGGCGACACGCGATGGCAAACCATGGGAGTTCTTCAGCATCTAACCGGAAAGGAAAAGGCAACCTGGAGGAGATGATGCAGGAGTTGGCCCTCAAAGAAGATGATCTTGATGATGTGATATTTGAGGATGATGATGCTCCGGTGGAGGAGAAACTCCGGTGGATGATCCTTGCCCGAGTCCATATGGACAAAGGGTTCAATAACTACTAGTTCTTCTGCAATATGAAATCGGCATGGGACTTAGCCAGGCCAGTAAAGATCAAAACTTTGGAGGAAAACTTGTTCCAGATGCAATTTGATTGCTTGGTGGATTGGGAACATGTCACATAGGGCGGACCGTGGCACTTCCGGGGCAATCCAGTTATTATCGCCCCATATGATGGATACACGAAGCCCTCCTCGATCGAGCTTTATACGTTTGAAATCTGGGCGCGGATCATCGAGCTCCCTATTGCTTATCATGGGAAAGTAAAGGCTTTAGCCTCAAAGATTGGAGAGTTTGTTGATTCAGAGTCGTCCTCCTACGACTTTGAAGGCAACTTCTACAGGGTCAGGGTCAGGCTTGATGTTCGTAACCTGCTGAAGAAAGCCATATCTCTGATCCGTGGTGGTGTGAGGAAGATCTTCACCGTCAAGTACGAACGTTTGCCTGATCGGTGCTAGGTGTGTGGCATGATGGGCCATGAGTTTAAAGAGCATGGTGATGGGGTTCATCCTCCTTCTTCCCTAGTCTTCAAAAACCAGCGAGCACCTGCAACTACTGCCTGGGGTACGCGCCATCGGAACAGAACTCAGAAGGACCAGAATAGGGATGGGCCGGCAGTGCCCTACTCGGAACCGAGCTATCGGGGCAGTCAGGAGCAGCAGGGGAAGGAAGTGGAGGTGGCTAACACTAATAGGAAGCGCCTGTCGAACCAAGTTGCCGTCTCGCCGGGTCCCAAGGCTGTTACAGGGCTGGAGCTAGTACTGGCGGCAAAGGCATGTGGGGGGGCGGTGCCAGTTAGCCCTCCCCATAAACAAGAACCTAAATGGTCCAAACTCATGGGGCAGCTTGACAAGGGAGGAAATTCAACAGAGAGGACTGGTGCAACTACAATGAAGAAGATCCCCAATGGGGGGAAAGGCTCGGACGCGAGATCGGCGGCCTCCGTGATGGAGGACCGCCAGACGCAATGAATCTGTTAAGCTGGAACTGCCGGGGGATTAGCAACGCCCCGACAGTTCAAGAGCTCCGCGAACTCGCGAATAAGTTTGCCCCGAGAGTACTTTGTATAGTTGAAACCCAAATCAGTGGGGAGAGAGCGGAAAATTTAAAAAGTACTTTGGGCTATGATAAATCCTTTGCTGTTGATGCCTCTGGTAGAAGCGGAGGCCTAGCTATTTTTTGGAATGATGAAATAAAGAATGAGATTTTGGGTTACTCGAGGTATCATATTGATTGTAAGATTACTGTTGTGGGTGATCATCCTTGGAGGCTGTCGTGCTTCTATGGTGAAGCACAGACCCATCTTCGTCATCATACTTGGACCACAATGAAGAACCTATCCACCCTTTATGAAATTCCATGGGTTTGTATAGGGGATTTCAACAAAGTGTTGAGACACGATGAACATGATGGGATTGGTTCAAGGAGCCAATCACAAATACAACGATTCAGAGATGCGGTTGACGTATGTGGTCTGATGGATCTTGGTTTCAAGGGCACTAAGTGGACCTGTGAGAAGAAAGTTACGGGAGGAATGTATACTCGTGTAAGACTAGACAGAGCCCTTGGCTCGGTTGACTGGTGTGGGATATTTCCATCTGCAGCAGTGGAACACTTAATGGTGGCAACTTCAGACCACTCGCCTATCCTCTTACAGCTAGCGCAAGCTAACGGGGGGGGGGGCAAGAAAACAAAACAGTTCTGTTATGAAGTGATGTGGGAAACACACTCCGACCTGAAACCAACGGTTGAGGCTGCATGGGAGGCTAACAGTCAGAATCTATTGGTTGGTGAAGTCCGCACGAATCTCTAAGGGCTGGCCAGGAACCTGGATGAGTGGGCACATACCATGTTTAAAAGTGTTAGGGGAGAAATTAGGAGTTCAAAGAAGGAACTGGATCGACTACGCAGTGATGTCAGGCGGGTGGGTCCGTCTCATGCAGAAATCAAAATTAATGATCGCTTGCTTGAACTATACTTGCGCGAGGAATTGATGTGGAGACAACATTCTCGCATTGAGTGGCTCTCTGTAGGGGACTAGAACTCCCATTTTTTTCATATGCGGGCTTCCATGAGGAGGAGGAAGAATTTGATAAAGGCTCTGGAAAAGCCGGATGGGCTAGTAACCACGGATTTACTGAGATGCAACAAATGGCACTTGATTTTTACAAGCAGCTCTATACTTCAGAGGGGGTACAAGGTGTGGAAGATGTGCTTCAGCATGTGCCCGTGAAGGTTACATTGGAGATGAATGAAACGCTGCTAGCCCCATTTGAGGCGAAGGAAATTAAAACCGCACTTTTTCAGATGTTTCCTACGAAAGCTCCGGGCTCCGACGGCTTCCCAGCTCATTTCTTTCAGAGACATTGGGATATTTGCGGAGACACGGTCACTAGGACAGTGTTGGCTATTGTGAAAGGAGAAGAGAGCCCTGCATGTTTGAATGACACGTTGCTGGTTCTCATCCCAAAGGTATCAAATCCAACTTTGTTATCCCAATTTTGTCCTATTAGTCTGTGTAATGTGTTCTACAAGATTGCCTCGAAGGTGCTAGCAAACAGGTTAAAATTGATCCTGCCTGACATAATATCTGAGGAGCAGTCCGCTTTCGTGCCAGGAAGGCTAATAACTAATAACATCATATCAGCCTATGAATGTTTGCACTTCATGAAGAGGAATATAGCAAAAGATAACAGATTTGCAGCTTTGAAGCTTGATATGATGAAAGCATATGACCGGGTGGAATGGTCTTACTTGAAGTCTATCATGGAGAAGCTGGGTTTTGTGGCACCTTGGGTTTCAGTTGTGATGAATATGGTGAGCTCAGTTTCTTTTTCTGTTCTGTTCAATGGTGTGAGGTCAGAATCTTTCCAACCTACAAGGGGAATCCGACAGGGAGATCCAATCTTTCCGTACCTTTTCCTGATTGAAGCAGAGGGCCTTTCGTGCCTCTTAAAATCCCAGAACAAATCATCCCAGCTCAGTGGCATTAAGGTGGCGCCGTCAGCACCGGCGGTGAACCATCTTTTATTCGCGGATGATAGCCCGCTTTTTTTCAGGGCAACTGTGAATGGAGCAGAAGAAGTATCAAACCTATTGGATTCTAATCGCATGGCATCGGGTCAGAGGATAAATAGAGATAAATCCTCGATCTTTTTCAGCAAGGGCTTCCCAGAAGTAGTGCGTGTTGTGATCAAAGGCCACTTGCAAGTTCCAAATGAATCTTTGAGTGACAGATATCTGGGTATGCCGATGGATGTGGGACACTCCAAAAAAGGGATGTTCAAATACTTGAGCGATAGAGTATGGGACAAGGTGAAGGGATGGATGAGAAAATGTCTGTCTGCCGGGGGGAAGGATGTGCTAAATAAATCCGTGGCCCAAGAAATACCCGTTTTCTCTATGTCATGTTTCAAGCTCCCGAGAGGCCTATGTGATCATATCAAATCCATAATTAGGAAGTTTTGGTGGGGTTGCAGGCAAGGAGAGCGCAAACCAGCATGGGTTTCATGGGATGTGATGACATGACCAAAGCACTTGGGAGAGCTTGGTTTCAGAGATCTTGAGATCTTTAATCTTGCTCTATTAGCGCAGCAAGCCTGGAGACTTTTGAATGAACCAACAAGTTTGAGTGCAAGGATACTCAAGGCGGCATATTACCCAGACAGGATGATCCTAACAACTGAGTTGGGATCCAGGCCCTCTCAGATTTGGCGGGCTATATTGGAAGGACGGGATTTGCTTAAACAAGGAATCATACGCCGGATTGGCAATGGCCAAACAACGGAAATATGGAATGACAATTGGATACCGAAGGACATGAGCCCTCGCCCTATCACCTCATTGGCCGCGGATCCCCCCAGGCTCGTCTCGGAGCTGCTCTCTCCTTCGACAGCTTCCTGGAATGAGGCCTTGGTCCGGACAGTGTTTCTTCCTATTGATGCGGAGGCAATATTAAAGATTCCGGTTTGCACACGCAATATACAAGATTTCTGGGCATGGAATCCGGACAAGAAGGCTCAGTTTAGTGTGAGCTCGGCTTACAGATTCTTGCTCACGACTAAGCTCCAGCAAGAGCTTGGAGTGCACTATGGAAATTAAAAGTCCCATCGAAAGTGAAAATTTTTCTGTGGAGACTTGCTCACCATTCGCTCCCTACTACTGATGTTTTGAAATGAAGAAATATGTCAGTGCAAGACGTGTGCCCGCTGTGTGGGTGTGAGGATTCCTAGCGACATGCCCTAGTTGCATGTACGATGTCATGTTGTGTTTGGGCACTGTCAGATGAAACGCTGGTCTCCCAGATGTCGGACAACCTAGAGGCTAATGCGAGGATTTGGTTGTTCGAGTCGAATGAGAGTTTGGAGCATGACAATTTCACGAGGATGGTCATCACACTTTGGTCCATATGGTATGCAAGGAGGAAGGCAATATATGAATTAATATTTCAGAGACCACAACAGACAACATCATTCATTAACAACTACATCGCAGAGTTGGGCAATCTACGCGTTGGTAGAGAACATGAAATCACAAGATCGATCCCGGCCCAACAGCCGAAGAGGTGGCTACCTCCACCCAGAGGCACAACGAAGATCAACGTGGACGAAGTGGTTGGGCGAACCAAGCGAGGAGGAGCAGTAGCGGCGTTTTGCCGGGACCAGGAAGGCAACTACCTGGGCTCATCAGCTGTGGTTTATTATGGAATCACTGATCCGCTGCTGCTGGAGACATTTGCTTGCCGTGAAGTGCTAGCATTGGCTGGTGATCTTGTGGAGCAGAAGGTATATGTGGCCTCGGGCTGCCAAGAGACGGTGAATGACATAAACAGAGGGACGGGAGGCCCTAATGCGGCATTAGTACATGAAATAACAAACCGTAGCAATAATTTTGTTTCTTGTTCTTTTGTTTTTGAGTGTAGGTATTTCAATTTCGAGGCTCACAATCTTGCCAAGTTTGCTTGTAATCTAGACATAGGTAGACATGTTTGGTTGGGTTACCCCCATGACCCGAACCTTGTACCTATGACAATTCCTTTGAATGAATAAAGGCGAGATTTCTCAAAAACAAAATGGCAGTAGCAGCCAGTAGTAAGCAGAACAAAGCAGTAGCGGCAAGGAGCAGGAGCAAGTAGCACAGTACCAAAGCAGCGGCGCATGCAACATAACACAGCAGCAGGGCCAAAGCAAGCATGCGGGCTTGTGTGGGCGAGCGGCGGCAACAGCAGGCGCGACGAGCGATGCGCGAGCAGCAGTGACAGAAGCGGCAACAGCAGATAGAACAGCAGCGGCGGCGCCTAGGAGAAGCAACACGCAGCGGCTAGCAACCAGAGTAGAAATGACGCAGCAACCCAAAGCAGCAATAGTGCAAGGCATAGCAGCAGCACAGAGCACACACGCACATACGTGCGCGTACACGCGAGATCCGGCACGATGGTGAAGGCAGCCTACGGCGTCCAAATCAAACGGGAAAAAGGGGGGTCCGAGGGAGGAGCTCACCCTGATTCTTGAGGACGAGGTTAGGAGGTCGGGGGAGGCCCGAAGCAGCGGCAACGACGACGAGGTCGTGGCGGCCGTGCAGAGAATATGAAGATGGCGACGGCTACGCATCGCCTTGGCTCAAATCGATGCCCGGAACGGACACAGGCGACCTTGGAAGACCTCCTGGACCCTTCGATGTTGCGAATGGTGGCCGCGTGCACGTTGACGACGCGGCCATGGAGGCGCTCGGCGAGGCGAGCAGAGAGGAAACGACGCGTGTGTGGGGAACGGGAATGCGGGCTAGGGTTTCGGGGTGCGATGCGACGCCTTGTAGGTCTACGGGGGCGCGGCGGATGGCCTGCACGTGGCCATCGCGACCACGGGCGGCTGCAGGATGTCCACCATGCCCTGGATGAACAGAGGAAGGAGATGAGGAGTAGGTGGGCTGGGTTGTGCATTGTAGCAATGGGCTACAAGTGCACAGTAGTAGTTAGGCCTTTCCCTTTTATGCTATTTTATTTTCTGTTTTGCTTTATTTCTTTTTGTATCATTTTATTTCCACTAGCAATTTACTTTTATTGAATATTAGACTTGGCCCAATAAATACCATGCAATATTTGGCACTATTATAAAATGGTTGGGGGAATATTAGAATTCATTTGATTTTTGCATAAATGTAAATGGATTAAAAAAGGTTGTTTTAGACACTTTAATAGGTTAGGGGCAATTTAATATGTCAAATAATATTGGTTCCTTCAAGACAATTAGTTAGTGAATTTTTGTAACTCAGCGAACATTTTTGTTTTGTCGGTTTGAGGAAATTATAATTTGACTTGTTTTTGGAATTTGGATTTGATCGGGGTTTAAAACAACGCGAGTTTATCAACAGTAATCATGGTGACATGCCAACATTAGTGGAGGGTTACTGTAGCATAATTATCCGAGCGTCACAAGTATAAGTGGTAAAATTTATTGAAAGTTGACAAACATAGCATCGGTCAATGATGCAATTCATGAAAGAATTAATAAGGGAAGAGAAGATTCACATGCAAATATACTATCATGGACATCTTTTATGATTGTGAGCCCCCATTAAATATTTTATGCCAAATTGTTGACATTGGACAAGGAAGACAATGTAATGATTTATGTTTGTTCATATTCACATAGAAGTTATATTGTCATAGATCCTCCAACAAGTGGTGCTTGCTCCATATCTTTGCTAGCCAAAAATCCGCACTAAATAGAGATACTACTTGTGCAACCAAAAACCTTAAACCCCAAATTCATGTTTTGAGAGTCCACCACACCTACCTATGGAATGAGGAAGATCCTTCAAGGAAGTTGTCATCGGTGAATAAGGCAATAAAAATTGCTTCTAAATATATTTCATCTTTTAGTGTAAGGGAAAATAAGCGTTGTACGAACTTGTGGTGGCAAAGTAATAAAAGCGATAGACTGCATAATAAAGGTTGCTATCATAAGGGGCAGTATACGTAACATTATTTTGCATTAAGAGATTGTGCATACAAAACCAAAAAGCGCATGACAATCTTTGCTTCCCTCTATGAAGTGTCTATGTTTTAAATTTTATGTATTTACTTTTTATGCAAGAGTCAAAGTATTCTCCTCTATTCCTTTTTATTTTCTCTTTTTCAAGCATCATGTGGCGGGGAAAGATCTAGGCACATATATCCTGTTGGATATGAGTGATCATGAGTTATTATTCTTGACATCACCCTTGAGGGGAATAAGTTGGGAAGTGAAACTATAAGCCCCTATCTTTCTATGTGTCCGGCTGAAACCTTTTGCTCTGTATATATGTTGTAAGTGTTAAGAATCATAGAAGACTAAATGATAGTTGAGTATGTGGACTTGAAAAAAAGGCTCCGATACGAGACCCTTCCTTAAAATATGATGAATTGTAATTGCAAAGTTGACTGAGAACATAGTTTGTTAGTTTCCAAGAAAGGTTATGCTTTATATTTTGATGTTGTGATGAATTGTTACTTGCTGATAAGAACTTTTATGATAAAGTTTATTGATGTTGTAATAATAAACATGATGCTACTATGTCCATATTTTGTTTTTGTTGACACCTCTCTCTCTAAACATGTGGACATGATTTTTGACATCGGCTTTCGCTTGAGGACAAGCGAGGTTAACCTTGGGGGATTTGATACGTCCATTTTGGATCACGTTTTCCTACTGTTATTTATAGTGCTTTTATGCAATATAGCACTTCGTGGAGTAATTCTAATGCCTTTTCTCTCGTAATATGCAAGGTTTACAAAAGAGGGAGAATACCGGCAGTTGGAATTCTGGACCTGAAAAAGCTATATTAGATATACCTACTTTGCACATCTCCAAATGAGCTGAAATTTTACAGAGATTTATTTTGGAACATATTAAAAATACTGGAGAAAAGAAATGCTGGAGGAGGCCACCCAGGTGCCCACTAGGCACCTGGGCGGACCTACCCCCCCTCCCCCCCCAGGCACGCCTTGGTGGGTAGTGCGCTCCCTGTCCCACCTCCGGTGCCCATCTTCTGGTACATAAGGTATTTTGACCTAGAAAAAATAAAGAGAGGACTTTTGCAATGGAGCGCCACCGTCTCAAGGTGGAACTTGGGTAGGAGCACTTTTGCTCTCCTGGGGAGCAGTTCCGCCGGGGATACTTCCCTTCGGAGGGGGAAATCGAAGCCACCGTCATCACCAACAACCCTCCCATCATGGGAGGGACAATCTGCGTCAACATCTTCAACAACACCATCTCATATCAAAACCCTAGTCCATCTCTTGTGTTCAATCTTTGTATCAAAACCTCAGAATGGTACCTATGGGTGACTAGTAGTGTTGATTACATCTTGTAGTTGAAGCCAACAGGTTTATTTGGTTGAAGATTATATGTTGAGCATAAATATGTTGTGTGAGTAGTTACTTTTGTTCTTGAGGACATGAGAGAAGTCTTGTCATAAGTAATCATGTGAATTTGATATTCGTTTGATATTTTGATGATATGTATGTTATGATTCGCTTAGTTCTTTTATGTGAACATCGACTACATGAAACTTCACCATCTTTGGGCCTAAGGAAATGCATTATGGAGTAGTTATTTGATGATGGGTTTCTAGAGTGACAGAAACTTGAACCCTAGTTTATGCGCTATTTTGTAAGGGGCTGATTTGGATCCATATGTTTAATGCTATGGTTAGATTTTATCTTAATTCTTCTTTCGTAGTTGCGGATGCTTGCGAGAGGGGTTACTCATAAGTGGGAGGCTTGTTCTAGTAAGAACAACACCCAAGCACCGGTCCACCCACATATCAAATTATGAAAGTAGCGACCATGAATCAAACCAACATGATGAAAGTGACTAGATGAAATTCCCGTGTGTCCTCAAGAACGCTTTGCTTACTATAAGAGATTGTTTTGGTATGTCCTTTGCTACAATAAGGATTGGGCTACCTTGATGCACCTATTGTCACTATTTCTAGTTGTTACTTGTTACAAATTATCTATCTATCAAACTACCTATTACTGACAATTTCAGTGCTTGCAGACATGACCTTGCTGAAAACCGCTTGTCATTTCCTTCTGCTCCTCGTTGGGTTCGACACTCTTACTTATCAAAAGGACTGCGATTGATCCCCTATACTTGTGGTCGTCAACGCGGATCTGCCCTAGCCATTGCACTTTGGTCTCACCGAGATGGTATAATCAGTCTCACCGAAAATGCTAATGGTCTTTTGCACTAGTCGGTCTCACCGAGATTTTCATATCGGTGCCACTAAGTTGGGTCAAAGACATGCAATGGTTTGATTTTTGGTGCTGCCTATTTATACTCTTCCACCACCGCTTACTCTCAAGAGAGTCTTCAGAATGAAACACAACTTCCACCATTCATGTTCCGAGAGGGAACCACCTGCTCATGTGTTGAGATCAAGAGATTCCATTCCTTCCATTCGAACCTTGATTGCTAGCATCTTCAAGTTGCTTTCCACTCCAATGCTTCTCCTACACAAGCCAAATCTGTGTTAGAGAGAATGCATGTTGAGGATACTATCATTTGAATAACAAGAGCAAGGAGTTCATCAGCAACCCAACATCTATTACCTTTTGGAGAGTGGTGTCTATCCTAGATTGGATAGGTGTCACTTGGGAGCCTCCAAGATCATGTGGAGTTGAACTAATGAGCTTATAAGGGAAAGGAGATCGCCTACTTCGTGAAGATCTATCCGAGTGAGGCTATCATTCATGGACGGAAGCCATGGTGGAATAGACAAGGTTACTTCTTTGTGGACCCTTCGTGGGTGGAGCCCTCCGTGGACTCGTGCAACCGTTACCTTCCGTGGGTTAAAGTCTCCATCAACATGGACGTACGATAGCACCACATGTCAAAACCACGCCCAAAAATCATCGTGTTTTCATTGCATTTGAAATCTCCAAACCCCCATTTACTTACATGTGCAATGATTTACTTTGCACTACTACACTCTTAGAATTGCATGTGTGGGGTGATACTTGACTTTTGTTAATTGCTAAAATCTGCCTATAACTAAAATTGGGAAAAAGTTAGGTTTTATTCGGTCAAGTAGTCTAATCACCCCCCTCTAGACATACTTTCGTTCCTACAAGGAGATAGAGAAGCCGTGGTATGGTCCTCTAAGTGTCAACTCTCGACACAACAAATAGAAGTTTTTACCCACATAGAAAATCTAATGGATCAATAATAAAAAATTTAGCTGCAAAGAGGAAGAGAAATTTGGCATATGCATGGGTATTGTGGTACGTCTTTTTTTCATAGTGTGGATACAGCCAGGATGAGAATGACCAAATTAAAGAAACTCCTCCATGATACATGATTGTGACAACAAGGTACATAGTTGAAGAACCATATTATGGTTTATTTTTCTAACATTTTTACCCATGAAGTTCTAGCACCAGAACATGATTTCTTCTCACTTGATCGGCGGAGGGTTTCTAATGAAATGAATAATGCACCAAATCATGATGTCTTCTCACTTGGAGATTTAAGGGCAGGCGGTCTAGACATGCTACATGCTATTTTTATAGGAAATTCTGGTCTATGTTAGGTGATGAGAGAGGTTCTTCTAGCATGAATACTTGTACTATTCCGTCAAGATGAAATGATACTACGATTGTAATGATACCAAAGGTTAATTCACCGGAGAAGGTGGCCCAATTTAGACCCAATAATTTGTGTAATGTGGTGTATAAGGTCATTTCAAAAATGGTGTGTGCATGTTTGAATGTTATACTACCAGATGCGATTAACTCAACATGGAGTGCTTTTGTGCCTGAGAGAATAATTACAAATAATGTTTTAGTGGCTTATGAGTGCTTACACACAACAAAGAAGAAGATGGAATGTAAAGAAGGTTTGTGTGCTATTAAGTTTGACATGCATAAGGCTTATGGTCGAGTAGAGTGGACTTTTTTGAAGAAAGTCATGCTAAAACTTAGATTTTATGTAAATTGGGTAAACTAGATGAATCCCCGTGCGTTGCTGCATGATAATTTTTTGCTAAAATATCTAATGTGGAGAGATAAGACATGTAAAGAAAAATAGTGACTTGCATGTGTGTCAAAGCATTTCTCCTTTTGTGGGGAAAACATCTCTTTCAAATGAGTGCATACAAAGTAATTCCTTGCATCGAATTGTAACAATAGTATTAATACAAAGAATTTGAAATGAAGAGTTAAGACAAAAAAAATTGAAACAAAGAAGTTTTTAAGTGAGGACACTTGCTTATTATATACATGAAAGACTGCATCAGAATTAGCATATTGCTCAAAGTAATAACTTTGGATGTTGGATCCATGTAAATGTGGCAATCATGTTATCTAAGGTGTGTTGGGGAACGTTCCATGGAAATCAAAACAATTCTACGCACACGTAAGATCTATCCACGGAGATGAATAGCTATGAGAGGGGGAGAGCATCTACATACCCTTGTAGATCGCTAAGCGGAAGCATTTATCAACGCGGTTGATGTAGTCATACAACTTCACGATCCAATCCGATCAAGCACGGAATGCACGGTACCTCCATGTTCAGCACTGTTGGGATCTACGGTAGGTTACATCGACTGCAAATTTAAATTCCTACGCACAGAACATCCAGGAACATGCTATGTGAGATGCATCACAGGTCGTTACCACTAGACGCGCAGTGCCATGCAGCGGAAGTATAGTTGAGGCAGCGCATCCCCGGAGTTGTCTCCTCCTTGCCGGTCTCCCACGTAGTCGATCAGATCCCGCGAACAGGTTTGCCGGAGCGGCGCAAGTGCACCACCTCTAACGGTATCCGCGCGTGCAGGAGGAACGTCGTGCGGCGGACTGCTAGGTCCGAACACACAACCGGCGGCTAGTGGAGGTGGCTAGTTGCATCACATGCAAAGCCCTAATGACGGCGCCGAAGTGATCAACCTTTTGAGTGTGCCGCACCTCCACTTTATATAGGCGTCCGTCACGGGCTCAACACTTGGGCCTCGCACGGACCGTAAAGCCCACAAGTCTACTCGGCTATAATCCGAATACAGTTCGGATCTCATCCGACCAGTGTCTTTGGATCTGACCTCGTAGGTTCCTTCCCTTAAGCGCGTGACCCCTTAGGTTCAAGTCGGCTTGGTCGCACTTTGGATCACCTCTGAACTACAAAGTTGGTAGCGACCTCTAGCAAGGCATGTCGAACACCAAGCAGACTATGAAGCTGGTTAGGCAAACCTGTACAACGTGTCACACTTCTGTTCCCTTTGCCACACAATATATATTGTGGGGCTCAAGGCGAGATTGTCATCCTTGTGCTAGCTCGACCTCTTTCTCGTTCTAGTGATTCCGACCACTATCTGGATTATCTCATAATCCTTGTTCCATGACCATGCTTATCCTGGTCGGATCACACGAGGGGCCCAGAGTATATCTCTCCTAATCGGAGGGGAAAATCCCATCTTGCTCGACCATGTCTTGCAGCATGGGACTGGACAAACCCGAAACCTACCTTTGTAACTACCCAGTCACGGAGTAGCGTTTGGTGGGCCAAAGCAAGTCTGCCACCATCCCGAGTACATGTGTCAGCTCAGGTTTTAGGACATAGAACGTATGTTGTACTAGAGACTCACATATGACATATCGCTGTGTCTCATAGTTGGGTCTGTCCGACTCGGACCTTATCTCGACTCGGATCCGACTACGTCGAATCCGACCAGACCTTTCCATGTCCATATTATCCGGTTAGCATCCAATGCTCCATGGCTAGTGAGACCAAGCCATCGATCGTGTCATATGCTAGTCCAGTCGGCTGCGCGTCCACACAGGCCTTTCGACTAGGGACCTTTTAGGACAGTCATCATACAATGCATAGTCCCACAAACAAGTCACGTACTTGCTGATACACATCATTGATAATGTACAAGGGCTATCTTTATTCATAAACACATAGGAAATATTATCATACATGATTGCCTCTAGGGCATATCTCCAACAGTCTCCCACTTGCACTAGAGTGAATCAAATAGACATCGAATGCCCATAGCTCTAACGTGCCCCTCATGCTTGGGTTGTGGAAGCGGCTTAGTCAACGGATCTGCAACATTTGCATCCATGTGAATTTTGCATATGTCTACATCACCATTCTTTACGATCTTCCGTATCAGGTGATATTTCCGATCTATGTGTCTGACCTTGTGGTGATTCCTCGGCTCCTTGGCTTGTGCGATGGCACCAGAATTATCACAATAAATGTCCAGTGGTTTCACCGAGGCTGGGAAAATACCAAGATCATCCAGAAAATGCCGGATCCAAACACCTTCCTTTGCAACTTCACAAGCCGCAATGTATTCGGCTTCTATGGTAGAATCGGCCACTGTATCCTGCTTGGAACTCATCCAGTGCACTGCTCCTCCATTCAGGACGTACACGAATCCAGACTGTGAACGACAATCATATTTGTCGGTTTGGAAACTAGCATAGACGTAACCCCTTACGACGAGCTCTTCCTCACCTCCATAAACTAGGAACATCTCTTTAGTCCTTTTCAGGTACTTCAAAATAGTCTTTACCGCTGCCAAGTGACTCTCACCTGGGTTGGCCTAGTATCTACTTGTTAGGCTTATTGCAAAAGCAACATCAGGCCTTGTACATATCATGGCATACATGATGGATCTGATTGCCGAGGCATACGAAATCCTACTCATCCTGCTTCGCTCATCAGATGTCGAAGGACTCTGAGTCTCGCTTAGCCTTATACCATGTGAGAGTGGCAAGAACCCTTTCTTTGCCTCACTCATGTTGAACCGCTTCAACACTTTATCTATGTACGTGCTCTGGCTCAAGCCGAGTAGCCTCCTCGATCTATCTCTATAGATCTTAATGCCTAAAATATAGACTGCCTCACCAAGGTCCTTCATCAAAAACTTGCCATTCAATGATTCCTTGACCGAGTTCAGCATCGATACATCATTCCCGATCAGTAGTATGTCATCCACATACAAGATCAAAAACACTATCGAGCTCCCACTTAACTTGTATAAACAAGAGTCCTCTTCACTTTTGATGAAACCGAGACTAGTGACGACCTCATCAAAATGAATGTTCCAACTCCGACATGCTTGCCTCAACCCATAAATGGATCTCTTGAGCTTGCATACCTTACTAGTGTTGGTCGGATCGACAAAACCCTTGGGCTGTATCATATACACGTCCTCGGTTAAATTTCCATGAAGGAAAGCCGTTTTGACATCCATCTGCCATATCTCGTAATCGGAATATGCAGCTATAGCTAGTACAATCCTCACTGATTTCAGCATCGCTACTGGTGAGTAAGTCTCATCGTTGTCAATTCCATGAACTTGTCCATAACCCTTAGCGACAAGCCGTGCTTTGTGGATCTGAACATT
Source organism: Triticum aestivum (assembly GCF_018294505.1). Taxonomy (NCBI): domain Eukaryota; kingdom Viridiplantae; phylum Streptophyta; class Magnoliopsida; order Poales; family Poaceae; genus Triticum; species Triticum aestivum. The sequence continues at coordinate 200,753,550 of NC_057813.1, forward strand.
TCCATCCACATCGGTTTTCTTCTTAAAGACCCATTTGCAAGCAATGGCTGTTATGCCAGGCGGCGGATCAACCAAGTCCTAGACTTGATTCTCATCCATGGAATTTAACTCGGATCTCATGGCCTCGAGCCATGCCTCGGAATCTAGGCTCACCATCGCTTCCGCATACGTTGCTGGCTCGTCGTTTTCTAGCAACAATACATCACGCACTTTGCGTAATCTTTCCGACCTCTGTGGTTCCGGTGCTTCTTCCACTATGGTTCCCTGACTGACTCTGGTATGATCTCATCACCAGCCGAGCCATCCCCGAGTGGTCCTCGAATTTCTTCGAGTCGAACCGTTCTCCCACTGGCTTCCCGACTGAGAAACTCTTTCTCAAGGAAAAACCCCTTCCGAGCAACAAACACTTTGTTCTCTTCCCGGTTGTAGAAGCTATATCCCAAGGTTTCCCTCGGATATCCCACGAATATGCATTTATCCGACTTGGGTGTAAGCTTGTCTGACATAAGTCGCTTGACAAATGCTTCACAACCCCAAATCTTTAGAAAAGACAAACTGGGACTCTTCCCGGTCCACATCTCATGTGGTGTCTTGTCTACGGATTTTGATGGTACCCTGTTAAGTGTGAAAGCTGCAGTTTCTAGAGCGTATCCCCAGAATGACAAGGGTAAATCCGATTCGCTCATCATAGACCGAACCATGTCCAACAAGGTCCTATTCCTCCATTCTGACACGCCGTTTCTCTGTGGCGTACCAGGAGGTGTGAGCTGAGGTACTATACCTCGACTTTTCAGATGATCATCAAACTCCTGGCTCATGTACTCACCTCCACGATCAGATCGCAGAAGCTTTATAGTTTTGCCGAGCTGATTCTCAACCTCGTTCTGAAACTTTTTGAACTTTTCAAAAGTTTCCGACTTGTGCCTCATCAAATAGATATATCCATATCTACTCAAGTCGTCGGTGAAAGTCACGAAGTACTGATAGCCACCTCTGACAGTTGTGCTCATTGGACCACACACATCGCTATGTATAAGTTCCAACAGCTCGGACGCCCTCTCGCAACTCTTTGCGAAAGGAGACTTAGTCATCTTGCCGAACAAGCATGATTCACATGTCTCAAATGACCCGAAGTCGGACGAAGTTACGAGCCCATCATCATGGAGCTTCTTCATGCGTTTCAGACTAATGTGTCCAAGCTGGCAATGCCAGAAGTATGTTGGATTTATCTCATTAGGCTTATGCCTCTTGACATTCACGTTATAGACCGGTTCATGTTCTAGATTCAATATAAATAGCCCATCTACAATGGGTGCATAGCCGTGGAACGTACCATTCAAAAATATCGAACAAACATTATCCTTTAAATTGAATTCATAACCTTGACTCATCAAACATGAGGCAGAAATAATGTTCCAACTAAGTGCAGGAATGTAATAACAATTATTCAATTCCATAATGAATCCGGAAGGAAGCTGGAGCTGCATCGTGCCGACCACCAACGCAGCAACTCTTGCATTGTTGCCGACCCTGATGTCAATCTCCCCTTGTGCCACACGCCTAGTTCTTACCAGCCCCTGCATCGAGTTGCAAATATGAACAACCGATCCGGTATCAAATACCCAAGAGCTACTAGGTATGTCAGCAAGGTAAATGTCTATAACATATGCAACAAGTGTAACTTTGCTTGAAGAAGCATTTCCGGCCTTCTTGCCATGCTCTGCAAGCCACTTGCTACAGTTCCTCTTCCAGTGACCAGTTTCCTTGCAATGAAAGCAAACGGTCTTTGAGTCCGGCCCAGACTTCGGCGCAGCAGCAGAGGTTACCATCTCCGTGCCCTTTGCCTTAGCCTTCTTCTTGGACCAACTCTTCTTGAACTTAGCCGATTTCTGCACCATCAACACTTGATGTGTGCCTTTCTTAATATCTTGCTCTGCCACATTGAGCATCCCATGCGATTCAATGAGCTTCTTATCCATGCCATGCATATGATACTTCGAGAGGAACGTCCCATAGCTGGGCGGAAGAGAACCCAGAACAGCATCAGTAGCAAGCTCATCCAAGAGCGGGAAGCCCAAACCATCCAAAGCTTGCACATATCCGATCATCTTGATCACATGCAGGCTCAGAGGATCACCTTCCTTCAGCTTGCAATCCATCAAGGATCGCCAGACGTTGAACCTTTCGGTCCTAGCCTGTGTCTGAAACATGCTCTTGAGACTCTCGATCATATCGTAAGCCTCAACATTTTCGAAATGTTGTTGCAAATCGGGCTCCATACAAGCCAGCATCAGACAACTGATCTCCGTTGATTCATCAACGAGTTTCTGGTAGACATTCTTAGTGGTGGCATTAGCATTATTGGCAAGTTCCTCTGGAAGTGGATCCTCTAGAACATGTTCCTTTTTATCGTGCTTGAGAACAATTCTCAGATTTCTATACCAGGTGGTAAAGTTTGTTCCATTCAGTTTATCCTTTTCCAGAATTGATTTCAATGCAAAGTTGGGTTGAGAAGGTGGTGCCATTGATCTACAAGAGAAAATATGCAATCACTAAGCAATGTGTTTATGTAGAGTAATTCTAGCCTAAACAGAAATACTCCCACTGAAGTCAGCATCCCTCCGCAAACTCTCAGTGATTCAGGATCCGACTAGCGCATGCGACTAGTGAGCTTTAGTATCACTGCTAGCCAACATACCTATCCGGTAAGCAACTCCTTACTAATCGTATCTCTATACGACTCCTGTCGGTCAGGAAGGTATCTCATACCCCGGCTCCCAACCTTCTTTGCCACAAGGCCCAAAACCGTTTTGATAGCCTTGTCAAGTTAACCTGATGCAGTGAATGTCCGTGTCTGACACGAACCCTTCAGTTCAAGGACACCCAACAGTACCTCAATTTTATGAGCCCACTACTAGACGTACTTGACGTGCGAAGGTGCAACATCGGGGATGGAAATTCGCTTGATATTCATGAGGTATCATTCTACCATTCTAACATGCATAGAATCAAAGAAGCATAACAATCACATATAAACATATATTGTGAAATAGTATGGCTCCTTCATGGACATTCTTCCAGGTCGGCTCCGACTCCGATGACCATCTACGAACTCCATCTTGTTTGTCACACCGGGACGCCAAGCCACCAACATGATCTCTATTATCCAACTACTACAACTAGTAATGCATTTTACATAGAGTCATAAGTCGACTCGCAGGTCGTTATACAATATAATGACAACACTTTGGCTCCTGCCGGCTGACAAACATGACACGCAGGCCATGTATAAATTACACACATGCATCACATACACATGAGCCATACTATTCACATCAAACCTGCAAAACAAAGTTATGCATAGAATCGCATTCTACCGGTTTGTGTGTCGGGTACGAAATATACGGCGCTACGCACACAGCGGTCCCGACGTTTTCGGAAATCACAGATCACATCTGAACTCCGATCGCGCCGAATTTTCTGATCTGACCGATCTTATCGATCATCGCGAGTCCGATCACATCAACCGTGCACATAACCAATCCCATGAAGGACAACAGATCTCATCTGCCACCTCCACATATCTAATATGCATACGATCTGAATCCAAATCCTACAGCAGAGGCTCTGATACCACTGTTGGGATCTACGGTAGGGTGCGTCGACTGCAAATTTAAATTCCTACGTCCAGAACATCTAGGAACATGCTACGGGAGATGGATCACAGGTCGTTACCACTAGACGCGCAGTGCCGTGCAGCGGAAGTTGAGTTGAGGCAGCGCGTCCCCGGAGTCGTCTCCTCCTTGCCGGTCTCCCACGTAGTCGATCAGATCCCGCGAACAGGTTTGCCAGAGCGGCGCAAGTGCACCGCCTTTAATGGTATCCGCGCGTGCAGGAGGAACGTCGTGCGGCGGACTGCTAGGTCCGAACACACAACCGGCGGCTAGTGGAGGTGGCTAGTTGCAACACATGCAAAGCCCTAATGACGGCGCCGAAGCGATCAACCTTTTGAGTGTGCCGCACCTCCACTTTATATAGGCGTCCGTCGCGGGCTCAACACTTGGGCCTCGCATGGACCCTAAAGCCCACAAGTCTACTCGGCCATAATCCGAATATAGTTTGGATCACATCCGACCAGTGTCTTCGGATCCGACCTTGTAGGTTCCTTCCCTTAAGCGCGTGACCCCTTAGGTTCAAGTTGGCTTGGTCGCAGTTTGGATCACCTCCGAACTATATAGTTGGTAGCAGCCTCTAGCAAGGCATGCCAAACACCAAGCAGACTATGAAGCTGGTTAGGCAAACCTGTACAATGTGTCACATTTCTGTTTCCTTTGCCACACGATATATGTTGTCGGGCTCAACGCGAGATTGTCATCCTTGTGCTAGCCCGACCTCTTTCTCGTTCCAGTGATTCTGACCACTATCTAGATTATCTCATAATTCTTGCCGCATGGCCATGCTTATCCTGGTTGGATCACATGAGGGGCCTAGAGTATATCTCTCCTAATCGAAGGGGCAAATCCCATCTTGCTCGACCATGTCTCGTAGCATGGGACTGGACAAACCCAAAACCTACCTTTGTAACTACCCAGTCATGGAGTAGCGTTTCGTGGGCCCAAAGCAAGTCTGTCACCATCCCGAGTACATGTGTCAGCTCAGGTCTTAGGACATAGAACGTATGTTGTACTAGAGACTCACAGATGACATATCGCTGCGTCTCATAGTTGGGTCTGTCTGACTCGGACCTTATCTCGACTCGGATCTGACTACGTCAAATCCGACCAGATCTTTCCAAGTCCATATTATCCGGTTAGCATCCAGTGCTCCATGGCTAGTGAGACCAAGCCATCGACCGTGCCATATGCTAGTCTAGTTGGCTGCGCATCCACACAACCCTTTTGACTAGGGACGTTTTAGGACAGTCATCATACGATTCATAGTCCCACAAACAAGTCACGTACTTGGTGATACACATCATTTATAATGTCCAAGGACTATCTTTATTCATAAACACATAGGAAATATCATCATACATGATTGCCTCTAGGGCATATCTCCAACAAGCACACTTCAGCTCGTTGACGTCCTCGCCTTCTTGATCCAACAAGAGAGGAGAAGTATTACATGAGTTCCGGCAGCAGGGCGGTGTGGTGACGATGGAACTACAGGAATCGTCTTATTTGCCATCCGCCATGGCTCACGGCAAAGGTACCAAAAGCCGATGGCAAAGCTCTTTGCCATCCGCCACCGATGGCAAAGCTCTTTGTCGTCCACCACCGATGGCAAAGCTCTTTGCCGTCCGCCACCGATGGCAAACGTGCCCAGCAAAGAGAGTGACGGTAAACAGGTTCTTTGTCGTCTGCTTCGTCAAATCAGGCGAGAAAGGCCCTTTGCCGTCGGTGGCAGACAACAAAGAGTTTGGACGGCAAAAAAGAGAAATTAGCCATGTTAGGTGGCTAATGGGAGGATCTGCCGTCTGCCACCGACGACAAATGTGCTTCGACACGTCACCCGGGCAAACCGACCGCGTTGCCCGATCAAGCCGACGTGCATTGCCTAGTCAAAGTGCGTCGTTTGCGACCACCCGAAGACGGCCGCCTCGCCTTCCATCCCACCGCCCTGTCCCATCGTCGTGCCCCGTCCCGAGGCGCTGACATTAATGAGCAGTAATGCTGGCCGCCGGCCCGACCGCCCACCTCCCGCCGCCCGAACGGCTATAAGACCCTGCCTCGGCGCCCACACCACCAAGCCTGACCTCACACCCGACATCCTACCGCCGATGAGAAAAACAGCGTAGCGCTGCCGATGTCGTACCACCGCGGGAGCTGCAGTGCCGGTGGCGACGACGACGCCCCGAGCGCCTAGCAGTGCAGCCTCGGCAATCCAGAGACGACGGAGCTGTGTTGGTATGGCCTCCTCGTGCCATCGGGCTGCCGTCTTCCTCGGTAGTGGCATATCAGTGTGGTCGGCTATCCGATGCTCGCCCCCAGCGCGACGGCGTAGGAGCTCCGGACCCACATTAGTGGCTGCCACAACATCACCGGCCATCATGCCTTCTGGAAAGGCAAGGTCTTCGACGACGTTATTGCCGCCTTCTAACTGGCCAAGGCCGGCGTCACCCCCGACCTCACTGGCGTGAGCAACCGCCTTTGCGCTCCAGCATCAGCGCACGGCCTGGCCCCGCAGTTGCGCCATCATGGAGTTGCCCGCCGCCAGCCAGCACCCCCGGCGGCTGTGCCCACACGCACATCGGCCGCTCCCCCCGCCGTGGAGCTGCCACCAGAACAAGTGTTCCTCCGCGAGGACGGTGATCTGGACGACACTCCGGGTTGGCACGTCACCCTACGGGCATCGGAAGCGGCGGCGGCTGCAAGGGAGGCCGACGAGGTAGTGGCCACAATCAAAGTCGCCGTGGCCATGGCGGTAGAGGAGGCCGTGATGGCATCAGCGAAGGACAAGGACGACGGCGAGGTCGACGGCCCCATCGACTGGGATGACGTTGCCGCCAATAGCAGCAACGACGAGTGCGGTGACGGTGAAGGCTCCGTCGTTATCGACCTGCTAGCGCCTAGCGACGACGACTAATGTCGTTTTTTATTTTTCGTTTAAATTATGTTGGAGTATGTAAAATATATGTTGAACGGAAATAAAATGAAAAAAAGCAATGCAAAAATTTCACTAACACTGACAGCGGTGCCGGCGAAGGCCGGCCGGGGTGGCGGGGCGTCGGTGGCGTTGGGGCGTGGGGCCGTGGAGCCTTAGCGGGGAGCCGTCGGTGGCAGCGGGCGGCGTGGGGTCGGGGGCGGCAGCGGGGTACGGTCGGGGAGAGTGAGAATGGGTGGGACACAAAGAGTGAGGTGGGGTGGGAGACAGGGTTAGGGTTAGGGTGGGGGCGGGGGCATTAGCGCCGTTAGGTCGAATAATGTTTGTCGACCGCTAGCCGACGACAAATAACCGGCTGACGGCAAAAGCTACTTTGCTGTCTACGAGCGGACGACAAAGAACTGGCTGACGGTGAAGGCGCCGTTTGCCGTCAGCCAGTTCTTTGTCGTGTGCTTTTCGTGAGCAAATGGCAAAGACCTTCTTTGTTGTCCGCTAGCCGACAACAAAGAACTGGCTGACGGCAAATTCTCTGATTCCAGTAGTGTGGTGGTGAAGCTATCTCCGCAGGGCTTTGCCAAGCACAATGGTTTATAGCGGAGGACGAAATAGAGGGAGAGGGGGCGCCGGCACACGACTTGGGAATTCATGGTGTATGGTGCCCCTCCCCTCCTCTCATATATATTGGTGGCGGGGGGAGGGGAGGCAACCCTATCTCACCCCAAGGGGGCTGGCGGCCGCCCTAGGGTGCCTGCTCTAGTCGCCCTCCTCCTTCTTGGCGGGAGGGGGGGTCGGCTGCCTTATGGCACCTCCCCTTCCATCTCCCTTGCATGGAGAAAGGCAGGAGGGGGCCAGCCACTCCTCTTTCCTTCCCTACGGCCGGCGGAAAGGAGGTGGGTGCGCCAGCCCCCTTGTGGCCTGGTGTGCTCCCTCCTTTTCTCCCGTTAGGCCCAACAACCCCCTGGCCTCCCAGAACCCCTTCCGGTGATCCGATAATTACTTAGTGCATTCCGAAACTCTTCCAAAGACCAAATACCATCATCCTATATGTCTTACCACCGGACCATTCCGGAGCTCCTCGTCATGTCTGTGATCTCATCCGGGACTCCGAACAACATTCGTTCACCAACATACATAACTCATATAGTACTATATCGTCAACGAATGTTATGCGTGTGGACCCAATGCGATAAAGGGGTTGTCAATCCCTTCACGGTCACTTGCAAAGATGAGATCTGATAGAGATAAATATAAAAGATTACTAAATAAAAGTAAATAAAACTCAGCGAGGTATTTTTGGGTTTTTTGGTTTACAGATCTGAAAATATATGATGGGAAATAGACCCGGAGGCCATAGGTTTCACTAGAGGCTTCTCTCTTCAAAGAAAATAATACGATGGTGAACAAACTACTATCGAGCAATTGATAGAAAAGCGCAAAATTATGACGATATCTAAGGCAATGATAATGAACATAGGCATCATGTCCGTGTCAAGTAGACCGAAACGATTATGCATCTACTACTATTGCTCCACGCATCAACCGCTATCCAGCATGCATCTAGAGTTTAAGTTCATAAAGAATGGAGTAATGCATTAAGTAAGATTACATCCGTGTCAAGTGGACCGACTCCTTCCTACATCTACTACTATTACTCCACACATCGACCCACTCCTGCCTGCATCTAGAGTATTAAGTTCAAGAGAAGAGAGTAACACTTTAAGTAAGATGACATGATGTAGAGGGATAAAATCAAGCAATATGATGAAAACCCCATCTTTTTACCTTTGATGGCAACAATACAATACGTGCCTCGCTACCCCTACTATCACTGGGTGAGGACACCGCAAGATTGAACCCAAAACTAAGCACCTCTCCCATTGCAAGAAATACCAAACTAATTGGCCAAACAAAACCGATAATTCGAAGAGAATACAAAGCTATCAAATCATGCATATAAGAATTCAGAGAAGATTCAAATAATATACAAAGATAATCTGATCATAAATCCACAATTCATCGGATCTCGACAAACACACCGCAAAAGAATATTACATCGGATAGAACTCCAAGAACATCGAGGAGAACATTGTATTAAAGATCAAAGAGAGAGAATAAGCCATCTAGCTACTAGCTATGGACCCATAGGTCTGTGGTAAACTACTCACGCTTCATCGGAAGTGCAATAGGGTTGATGTAGAAGCCCTCCATGATCGAATCCCACTTCGGCGGAGTACCGCAAAAGGCCTCCAGATGGGATCTCATGAGGTCAGAGACCTGCGGTGGTGGAAAATTATTTTGGTGGATGCTTCTGGTCGTTTGGGAATATTTCTAAATTTATAGGCCAAGAATTAGGGTTGGAGGAGCTCCGAGGGGCCCAGAAGCCCTCACCCCCCCGGGGGCGCGCCCGTGAGGCTTGCGGCCGCCTCGGGACTCCTATGACTTCATCAACAAGTCCTACGTGTGTCTTTTGGTCCAATAAAAATCATTGTAAAGATTTATTCCATTTGGACTCCGTTTGATATTCCTTTTCTGTAAAACTCAAAAACAAGGAAAAACAAAAAATGGCACTGGGCTCAGGGTTAATAAGTTAGTCCCAAAAATAATATAAAGTACCATATTAATGCATATAAAACATCCAAAACAGAAAATATAATAGCATGGAACAATAAAAAATTGTAGATATGTTGGAGACGTATCAAGCATCCCCAAACTTAATTCCTGCTCATCCTTGAGCAGGTACATCATAAAAATAGAATTTTTGATGTGGAATGCTATCCAACATATTTAGCAATGTAATCTCTTTTATTTGGCATGAATATTCAGATCCGTGTGATTCAAAACAAAATTACATTGACACGAAAACAATAATACTTCAAGTATACTAGAAAGAAAAATCATTAAGCTTAAAAAACATGGCTAAAGAAAGTTATCCATAGAAAACCATATAGTCTTGTTATGCTCCCTCTTCTCAGCACAAAGTATAAATCATGCCCACCTCGGTGTCGGCCAAGCAATTGTTTCATTCTTTTCTCTTTAGCTTTTTCAACTCTTCATGCAATACATGAGCATGAGCCATGGATATAGCACTATGGGTGGAATAGAAAGTGGCAGTAGACAAAATAAGGGAGAAATTCTCACATCAACTAGGCAAATCAATGGACAATGGAGATGTCCATCAATTGATATCAATGTGAGTGAGTAGGGATTGCCATGTAACGGATGCACTAGAGCTATAAGTGTATGGAAGCTCAACAGAAAACTAGCGGGTTTGCATCAACTTGCTTGCTCATGAAGACCTATGGCATTTGAGGAAGCCCATCATTGGAATATACAAGCCAAGTTCTATAGAGAAAAATTCCCATGCTACGTCTTGAGTTTGCATTGGTTTTTCCCTTGAAGAGGAAAGGGTGATGCAGCAAAGTAGAGATAAGTATTTCCCTTAGTTTGAGAACCAAGTTATCAATCCAGTAGGAGACAACGCACAAATCACCGAATACCTGCACAAACAATGAAACAAACTTGCACCCAATGCGGTAAAGGGGTTGTCAACCCCTTCACGGTTACTTGCAGAAGTGAGATCTGATAGAGATAGATAAACGATAAAGTAAATTTTTTTGGTATTTTTGGTTTATAGATTCGAAAGTAAAAGATTTCAAGAATAGTAGATCGGAAACTAAAATTGTAGATCGGAAACTTATATGATGGATAGACCCCGGGGCCATATGTTTCACTAGAGGCTTCTCTCAAGATAGAAAATAATACAGTGGGTGAACAAATTACTGCCGAGCAATTGATAGAAAAGCACAAAATTATGACGATATCTAAGGCAATGATCATGAATATAGGCATCACGTCCGTGTCAAGTAGACCGAAACGATTCTGCATCTACTACTATTACTCCACACGTCAACCGCTATCCAGCATGCATGTAGAGTATTAAGTTCATAAAGAACGGAGTAACACATTAAGTAAGATTACATGATGTAGTGGAATTAACTCAAGCAATATGATGAAAACCCCATCTTTTTATCCTCGATGGCAACAATACAATACGTGCCTTGCTGCGCCTACTGTCACTGGGAAAGGACACCGCACGATTGAACCCAAAGCTAAGCACTTCTTCCATTGCAAGAAAAACGAATCTAGTTGGCCAAGCGAAACCGATAGTTCAAAAAGAATTACAAAGGTATCAAATCATGCATATAAGAATTCAGAGAAGATTGAACTAATATTCATAGATAAGCTGATCATAAATCCACAATTCATCGGATCTCGGCAAACACACCGCAAAAAAGTATTACATCGAATAGATCTCCAAGAACATCAAGGAGAACATGGTATTGGGGATCAGAGAGAGAGAAGAAGCCATCTAGCTACTAGATATGGACCCGTAGGTCTGTGGTAAACTACTCAGGCTTCATTGGAAGGGCAATGGTGTTGATGTATAAGCCCTCCGTGATCGAATCCCCCTCTGGCAGGATGCCAGAAAAGGCCCCTAGATAGGATCTCACGAGTACAGAAGGTTGTGGTGGCGGAAAAGTGTTTTCGTGGATTCCTCTATTGGTTTGGGGATATATGGGAATATATAGGCGAAAGAAAAAGGGCAGGATGTGCACGAGGGGCCCACAGGGTAGGGGCGCGCCCTACCCCCTGGGCGTGCCCTCCGTCCTTGTGGGCGCCTTGTAGCTCTTCCGACTTCATCTCCAAGTCTCCTTGTTGTTTTTTGGTCTAAGAAAAATCATCGCGAAGGTTTTATTCCTTTTGGACTCCGTTTGGTATTCCTTTTCTACGAAACTCAAAAATAGGGAAAAACAGGAACTGGCACTAGACTCTAGGTTAATAGCTTAGTCCCAAAAATAATATAAAGTAGCATAATAATGCATATAAAACATCCAAAATAGATAATATAATAGCATGGAACAATAAAAAAATTATAGATACGTAGGAGACGTATCAAGCATCCCCAAGCTTAATTCCTGCTCGTCCTTGAGTAGGTAAATGATAAAAACAGAATTTTTGATGTGGAATGCTACCTAACATATTTATCCATGTAATATTCTTTGTTGTGGCATGAATATTCAGACCCATAAGATTTAAAACAAAAGTTTAATATTGACATAAAAACGATAATACTTCAAGCATACTAATAAAGCAATTATATCTTCTCAAAATAACATGGACAAAGAAAGCTATCCCTACAAAATAATATAGTCTGGCTATGCTCCATCTTCATCACACAAAATATTTAAATCATGCACAACCCCGATGACAAGCCAAGCAGTTGTTTCATACATTTGATGTTCTCAAACTTTTTCAACTTTCACGCAATACATGAGCGTGAGCCATGGATATATCACTATAGGTGGAATAGAATATGGTCGTTCTGGAGAAGCCAAAAAGAGGGAGATAGTCTCACAACAACTAGTCGTATCAACGGGCTATGGAGATGCCCATCCATAGATATCAATGTGAGTGAGTAGGGATTGCCATGCAATGGATGCACCAGAGCTATAAGTTTATGAAAGCTCAAACAGAAAGTAAGTGGGTGTGCATCCAACTCGCTTGCTCACGAAGACTTAGGGCAATTTGAGGAAGCCCATCATTGGAATATACAAGCCAAGTTCTATAATGAAATTCCCACTAGTATATGAAAGTAATATCATAGGAGACTCTCTATCATGAAGATCATGGTGCTACTTTGAAGCACAAGTGTGGAAAAGGATAGTAACATTCCCCCTTCTCTCTTTTTCTCTCATTTATTTATTTATTTGGGCCTTTCTCATTTTTTGGCCTCTTTTTTCGTCCAGATTCTTATCCCGACTTGTGGGGGAATCATAGTCTCCATCATCATTTCCTCACTGGTACAATGCTCTACTAATGAAGATCATCACACTTTTATTTACTTACTACTCAAGAATTACAACTCGCTACTTAGAACAAAATATGACTCTATATGAATGCCTCCGGCGGTGTACCGGGATGTGCAATGAATCAAGAGTGACATGTATGAAAGACTTATGAAAGGTGGATTTGCCACAAATACAATGTCAACTACATGATCATGCAAAGCAATATGACAATGATGAAGCGTGTCATAATAAACGGAATGGCGGAAAGTTGCATGGCAATATATCTCGGAATGGCTATGGAAATACCATAATACATAGGTATGGTGGCTGTTTTGAGGAAGATATATGGTGGGTGTATGGTACCGGCGAGAGTTGCGTGGCACAAGAGAGGCTAGCAATGGTGGGAGGGTGAGAGTGTGTATAATCCATGGACTCAACATTAGTCATAAAGAACTCACATACTTTTTGCAAAAATCTATTAGTTATTGAAACGAAGTACTACGCGCATGCTCCTAAGGGGATAGATTGGTAGGAAAAGAACATCGCTCGTCCCTGACCGCCACTCATAAGGAAGAGAATAAAAAAATCATGCTCCGACTTCATCACATAACGGTTCACCATACGTGCATGCTACGGGAATCACAAACTTTAACAAAAGTACCTCTCAAATTCACAACTACTCACTAGCATGACATATTCTCAACACGATCCACATGCATGCAAAGTTGACACTCTTCCAAAATAGTGGGATTAACATTAACTAAAGTCATGACCTCTCCAAACCCACTTTTATCAAAAATTTCATAAGATTGAACATTCTCCAAATATGTGGGATCTAAAGTTGACACTCTTATAAACCCACTTTCAATATTATTGCAACCATTATCAATTTTATATTCATCATGGGGCTTAAATAAATTTTCAAGATCATAAGAACAATCACCCCAATCATGATCATTGCAACAAGTAGTAGACATAGCAAAATTAGCATCCCCAAGCTTAGGGTTTTGCATATCATTAACAAAATTAACATTTATTGAATTTATAATAACATCATTGCAATCATGCTTTTCATTGAAGGAACTATCAAGTGTAGGTGCAATAGCAATAATTTCATGTTTAACATATAGAACTACAACAAGTTCATCTCCATAGGTATAGGCATCATGGCCATAAGAATAGCAAGCATCATGTTCATCAAGAGATATTTCAATAAAATCATTGGAATCATAATTATCTATAGATTCATTATTTTCTTCCAAAGCAACGGTCATTCCTTCAATAAATTCTTTGAAATAGACATTATGAGCATAGTTTTCATAGCAATATTTAAGTATGTCAGAATTTTCATATTTGTAGAGAGTAATATCATACTTGTCAATCAAAGAAGCAACTTCATAAGCACCCTTAAAAGCAACAAATTCTTCAATTTGTTCGATATCATAGTAACTATAAACACCCTTTTCATAAGAATATAAGATTTCATTATCATTAAACTCACATAGGTAGGGAATGTGTTTTTAGGGTTCTTAGAGCAAACAATAAATTTGATTCCATAAGAGCTTCCCTTTTTCATACAGCCGATGACGCACAAAATGATCATGCTCCTCTAAAGACTTACCCTCAACTAAACTAGTTGGGGTTTCAGCACGAGCACATATGGATCAAAGATGATCAAGGTAGAAAACTTTGAGTGGATCCATATCAATAGATATTTAGCAAGCAAAGATGCAAGCAAAATAGAACGCACATGGAAACACAAGCAAACATAAGATCGAAAGAAAGAAGGGAGAATAAAAGGAAAATCTTTTCGAAAATCATTTTAGAAGTGGGGGAGAGGAAAACGAGAGGTGAATGGCGAATAATGTAATGCAAGAGATGAGAGTTTATGATGGGTACTTGGTATGTCTTGACTTGGCGTAGATCTCTTCGGCAACGGCGCCAGAAATTCTTCCTGCTACTTCTTGAGCTTGCGTTGGGTTTTCCCTTGAAGAGGAAAGGGTGATGCAGTAAAGTAGAGATAAGTATTTCCCTCAGTTTGAGAACCAAGGTCAATCCAGTAGGAGACAACGCACAAATCACCGAATACCTGCACAAACAATCAAACAAACATGCACCGAATGCGATAAAGGGGTTGTCAATCCCTTCACGATTACTTGCAAAAGTGAGATCTAATAGAGATAGATAAACGATAAAATAAATATTGTTGGTATTTTTGGTTTATAGATTGGAAAGTAAAAGATTGCAAGAATAGTAGATAGGAAACTAAAATTGTAGATCGGAAACTTATATGATGGAAAATAGACCCGGGGGACATAGGTATCACTAGAGGCTTCTCTCAATATAGAAAATAATATGATGGGTGAACAAATTACTGTCGAGCAATTGATAGAAATGCGCAAAGTTATGACGATATCTAAGGCAATGATCATGAATATAGGCATCACATCCGTGTCAAGTAGACCGAAATGATTCTGCATCTACTACTATTACTCCACACATGGACCATTATCCAGCATGCATCTAGAGTATTATGTTAATAAAGAACGGAGTAACGAATTAAGTAAGATGACATGATGTAGAGGAATTAATTCAAGCAATATGATGAAAACCCCATCTTTTTATCATTGATGGCAACAATAAAATACGTGCCTTGCTGCCCCTACTGCCACTGGGAAAGGTGTAACACCCCAAAAATTTAACCAACTTTTAAATATTAAAATTTTGCCAGGAGTTTTAAAATTTTGCCTTCTAGATATTTCTGTTGATTTCAGAGCTTTTCTTTTTAATAGTGGGGAGTTTCTACCCAAGTGGAATCCTTCCAAAATGTATTGGACTTCTATGCTCCCTCATTAAAACATTTCTTAATCAGCAGAATTATTTATTTAATTATTTCACCCTGAGCTCTATTCATTTAAATGACTTGTTATAAGTTTTGGAGCTCTTTTTGAACTGCAACCAATTGATTACTTTAACTAAATTTCCAACCAAAATTTGGAGATGTCATGTGATGTCTCTAAATCACTTTTGTGCAATAATATATTTCATTCTTTGAATATTTTGAGTTCTACACCTGTTTTTCAAATCTGGTCCAGTGGGGAATTTTTGCACTATAGCCTAATTAAATATTTCTTTAGAGCCTCCACCAAAATTATGGGATGTCAGTGGTAGCATACCATCCAACTTTATGCAAAAAACCTAGTGGTGTTCTTTGGAAAAATTGAGTGAATCAACCTCTTTTTCATTCTGGATCAGCCTTGTGTTTTCTACTGCAACCCCATTCATTCTTGCTCTAGTGACTGTGTGCTTTCAACTGCTAGTAGTCAACCCTGCAAAACCTCTAAGTCCAGGAGCATGCACTATTTGGAACACTTTTGGTCCATGTAATGATGCCATTTACTCCCTGTCCAGAATTGAAGTTTTGCAAAAACTGCACTAACAAGTTTCTCCATTTGGCAAACTAACCTCACCATTCTCTCTTTCTTATAAAGAGACCCCACTTTGGGAGATTTGGCCACTCCAAGAACTGCCTAGGTGCCTTTGGCATTTTGTCGAACACCTTGAGAGCATGGACAGATTTGACATGAGATTTTGTTTACTTTATGATCTTGATCCCCTGACCAGACCAGCATGTCCGATGGATTTGCCCTAAGCTATAACCCCACCCTGCTAACCCTCTTGTGGTTTAGAGCCCCCTATCATGCCTTCGCTTTTCGTCGGGCACGTTCTGTGCGTGCACTGGGCACGCCCAGAGCGCGAGCGAAGCACACGTTTTGTACGTGCCGCGCTAGAACCGCCGCGTCTCGCCCCGCACTCACTCCGGTCCGTGACCGACCGCAACCAACACGTCGTGTCCCCTTCTGCACCCCACGAGCCACGCAGCCCTCGCCACGTCTCCGGCAGGCCAGCAGCTAGCCGCCACTGCCGCCCGACAGCTCCTGCGCTAGCCAACGCCGCCCAAGCCACCCCCGCTCACCAGCTCACCCTTGGAGCAGTGCCCGCTCGTCCACTAGCTCCTGCCGCCATCCCCAGCCTCGCCACGATGCCCTGCAGCTATAGAACGTCGGCCGCCAACGAGCTCATCCATTGCTGCCGCGAACCAATGTGGGAGCGCTATAAAAGGAAGCCCCTTGAGCCCTCCGAGCACACAAGCAGCCTCACACCGTACTCCTAGTGCCCCCGTTGCCGTCCATTGGAGAGAAAGAGGTCGTCTTCCCCCACTCCGTCCACTCCGTCTAGTTCGCCCCCCCCCCCCCCCGCCTCACGGTTCCATTCGGCGCAACCAGGGCCTCCCCTCTCCACTCTCTCCACTAGGAACCCCCTCTCCCCCTCGCGAGTCCGTTCCCCTACTCAATCTTGATCGGGACTCGCCGCGGGCAAAATCTCACTTTTTCCGACGACCACCGTCCGCCACGGAGCTCGTCGCCGGCAGCTCCGTCCACCCCAGAGATCAAAACAAACACCGGAGTGACCGCCTCGACCCCCTGAGCCCGCGGGTGACCTCTGTTTATCGAGCGGTGCTGCCATTCACCGGTGAGCGTCGCCGGAGTCCCGCCCCCCCTCTCGGGCAGAGGAAGAGGAGGGAAGTGGACTAGTCAAACCTGACCAGTGGGCCAGGCGGGCCCACTGTCAGTGACTCAGACGCAGTCCTCGCTAGATAAGTGGAAGCGTATTTCCAGAATACGCTTTCGACGCGTACGTATTTATTCGAAACGTTTTTCTTTTCTGTTTTATTTAAAATAATAGATTTTGACTTAAACTTTGACCGGCTATAACTTTTAAAATATAACTCCAAATAAATTAATTCTTTTTCCTACCTCTCTCAAATATTGTCTAGTTTATTTTAAGATTTATTTGAAAAAAATTCAAAACAACTTTTTGTGCTGTTTTGATCTTGTGTGTTAATTCAAATATATATTTTAAATAGGATTTTTGAAGAGAGGAGAAAGATTTCAAGATGTTTTTGAATGCACCCTGCCTTCCCATGACTTGAAGGCAAGCATTCTGAACCCTGGTGTAATTTTTTGTGTGTATTGTTTGACTCGGTGACAACACCACCCCGACACGAGCATACGTCATTTTATGTGAGGATGTGTTCCTTCTCATGAGTGCATGTTAATGATTTTCATGCTTATGGAGTTGATATGGTTGTGATGGAAATCACCGTCATATGCCTTTCATGCATAACGGAAGGAAAGCCGAGAAGGCCTCTGTCTTGGGTAGACACGGTCTTGTTCCTAGTCCTCTGTCGAGATGGTCGTGTCCGATATTGCATGAGGGGGGTATGTCGCGTGATGTTTCTAACTACTGGTTGAAGTATATATATTGTTATACTAATCATGCACAAAAATAATTGAACCTCCTGAGTCGACCGCAGATCGAGTCTTGTTCTGGTAACCCCCATACTTGTTTCGTGCTGCCACTTGTCCCTGCCTTAGGTAGGGTATGGTTCAGTAAGTTGTCAACCCCTTTCCTAGCACACACCGTACATAGAGGCCATGGTGGAAGATACTGGAGGCATCCGGTAGACATGCCACCGGGTCCGGGAGCATGGGTGTTTCGGTTGTAGCCGAAGGGGGTAGCTCCCCAGTTTGCGCGTGGTATAAATTTTTTTGTGATCCCATGTTACGTCGAGGTTGTAGCCTCCCCACTTAGAGTTTTACTTGACAGGTGTCGTGGGTGATTCCAGACACATGTGAGTTAAGCTGGTGTGTGCAAGTTAGGTGTGTTTCCAACTAAAAGGCCGTGGACAGAATTAGTCTTGATGGACTAAAGGAATCCGTTACTCGTGGGTAAAGAGTACACCCTCTGCAGAGATTAAATCTATTCGAATGGCCGTGTCCATGGTCAAGGATTACAGTCTGGGATGGGTCAAGTGTCGGTCTTAGTGTCGGTCTTCGGAGGATAAACTGTTAAACCAGAACCGGAATCACGACTTGTGATTTGTGATGTTTATGATCATTATTTTTGTTGTGGACTAACCCATTACATTATTGGTTTTATCGAATATCCCTGGGATTGTTCTACCTCCTGGATATTCACCGTGGCATTTCTTTTATAAGCCCTTTATGCGGTGTCGCTGAGACGCCCGACTGTGGCATTACTTTTATAAGCCCTTTATGCGGTATCGCTGAGACGCCCGACTGTGGCATTTATTTTATAAGCCCTTTATGCGGTGTCGCTAAGACGCCCGACTGTGGCATTTCTTTTATAAGCCCTTTATGCGGTGTCGCTGAGACGCCCGACTGTGGCATTTCTTTTATAAGCCCTTTATGCGGTGTCACTGAGACGCCCGACTGTGGCATTTCTTTTATAAGCCCTTTATGCGGTGTCGCTGAGACGCCCGACTGTGGCATTTCTTTTGTAAGCCCTTTATGTGGTGTCGCTAAGACGCCCGACTGTGGCCTTTATTTTAAAGCCCTTTATGTGGTGTCGCTGAGACGCCCGACTGTGGCATTTTTTTAAAGCCCTTTTTGTGGTGTCGCTAAGACGCCCGATTGTGGCATGCTCGTTATTTATTTCATATTTTTAATACTACTATGTTATTGCATATTCATAAATAACATGCTTGCATGCATCAGAGTTTTTATTATCTTTTGTGACTGACGTCATGAGCACAAAAATATTTTCAGCACATCATTGCTATATTATACCTGTGTTCATAATGTTTGCGAGTACATTCAAAGTACTCACTGGCTTGTCCCTGGCTATTGTCTTGGCCAGATTTTCTTGCGCGGAGAGGAGCGACCGTGTCAACAGTCCGGGAACCTAAGCAATGATGATAGCAGCCTCGTGAAGATAGGATTTAGCCTGGTCAGCTGTTCCTGTGGGAAATGGAGTCCCATATACGCTGATGATCCACAAACCGCTTCCGCCATCAACCACTAGAAACCATATTGATGTACTCACAGGCTAGAATGGTCTTTTACTGCATATTTTGCACTTTTGCTTGGAGTTTCTGTATCAAGTTGGTGCCTCATCAGCTAACAGTTATCCTGGGGCTGGTGAGCACAAGGGCCATTTTCTGGAAATTAATACCCGGAGAATCGGTCCCCACAAAAGGATACCCCAAGATTCAACCCAAAGCTAAGCACTTCTCCCATTGCAAGAAAAACCAATCTAGAGTATTACAAAGATATCGAATGCACATAAGAATTCAGAGAAGATTCAAATAATATTCATAGATAAGTTGATCATAAATCCACAATTCATCGGATCTCGGCAAACACACCGCAAAAAAGTATTACATCGAATAGATCTCCAAGAACATCAAGGAGAACACGGTATTGAGAATCAAAGAGAGAGAAGAAGCCATCTAGCTACTAGCTATGGACCCGTAGGTCTGTGGTAAATTACTCACGCTTCATCGGAAGGGTAATCGTGTTGATGTACAAGCCCTCCGTGATCGAATCCCCCTCCGTCAGGACGCTGGAAAAGGCCCCTAGATGGGATCTCACGGGTACAGAAGGTTGCAGCGGGGGAAAAGTGTTTTCGTGGATGCCTCTGTTGGTTTGGGGATATATGGGAATATATATGCGAAAGAATTAGGTCAGGAGGTGCACGAGGGGCGCACAAGGGTGGAGGGCGCGCCATACCCCCCTGGACGCACCCTCTGTCCTTGTGGTCGCCTCGTGGCTCCTCCGACTTCATCTCCAAGTCTCCTGGTTGTCTTCTAGTGCAAGAAATATCATCATGAAGGTTTTATTCCGTTTTGAATCCTTTTGGTATTCTTTTCTGCGAAACTCAAAAACAGGGAAAAATAAGAACTAGCACTAGACTCTAGGTTAATAGGTTTGTCCTAAAAATAATATAAAATAGCATAATAATGCATATAAAACATCAAAAAAGATAATATAATAGCATGGAACAGTAAAAAAATTATAGATACGTTGGAGACGTATCATCCCACTAGTAGTATATGAAAGTGACAAAATAGGAGACTCTCTATCATATGAAGAACATGGTGCTACTTTAAAGCTCCAGTGTGGAAAAGGCTAGTAACATTGTCCCTTCTCTCTTTTTCTCATTTTTTTTATTTTGGGCTCTTTGGCCTATTTTTTCCCTTTTTATTTTATTTTATTTTATTTTGGGCTCTTTGGCTCTTTTATTTGGGCTCTTTGGCCTCTTTTATTTATAATCTCACACGGGACAATGTTCTAATAATTATGATCATCACAACTTTATTTACTTACAACTCAAGAATTACAACTCGATACTAGAACAAAGATATGACTCTATATGAATGACTCTGGTGGTGTACCGGGATGTGCAATGACCAAGAGTGACATGTATAAAAATACGAACGGTGGCCAGGCCACAAATACTATGCGAACTACATGATCATGCAAAGCAATATGACAATGATGGTATTTGTCATAATAAACGGACCAGTAGAAGTTGCATGGAAATATATCTCGGAATGGCTATGAAAATGCATTAATAGGTAGGTATGGTGGCTTTACTGAGGAAGGGTATAAGGTGGGTTTAATGCACCGGCAAAAGTTGCGCGGTACTAGAGTGGCTAGCAAAGGTGGAAGGGTGAGAGTGCGTATAATCCGTGGACTCAACATTAGTCATATAGAACTCACATACTTATTGCAAAAAATCTATTAGCCTTCAAAGCAAAGTACTACTACGCATGCTCCTAGGGGAGCGGTTGGTAGGAGTTAACCATAGCACGCTCCCGAATTTCACACAAAGGAAGACAATCAATAATAAATTGCGCTCCAACTTCATCACATAACTAGAAGACCATACGTGCATGCTACGGGAATCATAAACCTTAACGCAATTATTTCTTTGAATACATGATTTACTACTAGTATGACTCTAATATCACCATCTTCATAACTCAAAACAAATGCAAGGAATCTAACTTTTCATATATTCAATGCTCTTTATGAAACTTTTTATTATATCTCATTTGGATGCGTATCATATTAGGACTAAATTCATAACCTAAGCAAATTACCATGTTGTTAAAGAGACACTCAAAATAATATAACAGAATCATGAGAGTTCATCAATTTCTATAAAATAAAGCCACTGTCGTGCTGTTAAAAAGATACAAGTGAAGCACTAGAGCAAAAATTGCCCAACTCAAAAGATATAAGTAAAGCACATAGAGTATTCTAATAAATTCATGATTCATGCATGTCCCTCTCAAAAGGTGTGTACAGCAAGGATGATTGTGGCAAACTATAAAGAAAATACTCATATCATACAATACGCTCCAAGCAAAACACATATCATGTGGTGAATAAAAATATAGCCTCAAGTAAATTTACCGATGGATTGAAGACGAAACAGGGGATGCCATCCAGGGAATCCCCAAGCTTAGATGCTTGGTTGCTCTTGAATATAACCTCACTACTAGGGAAAACCTTATACACATAACTTTAGCAATAGGGCGGGTTAAAATAGGGCGCTAGTGCTAGATAGCAGTAGCACGTGAGGGAAAAGGGCGCTACAGATAAAAATGTAGTAGTAGCGCGTGTACATGTAAAAGCGCTACTCCTAATATTCCCATTACTAAGCCGATAGGCTACACATAGTAGTAGCGGGCTTGCAAAAAGCACACTACCGCTAGGATCTATGTAGTAGCGTGTTTTCTATGAAAAGCGCTACTGCTAATGGAAAAAAATAAAATGAAAAAAAATAGAAAAGTAAATGAAAATGAAAGAAATAGAAAAAGGAGCCACTAGTGCCGCCGTCTCCCCAATTCGTCGTCGCCCCACTTCGCCGCCTTCTTCTGCCGACGTCGACGCCCCCGGAGCCACCAGTGCCGCGTGCCGTCGACGCCACCGGAGCCGCCCCCAACACCACCGAAGCCGCGCGGCCTCATCAATGCCACCGGAGCTGCCGTCGACGCCACCGAATCCTCCCTCGCCACAACTGCCTTCCTCACCGTCACGGGAGATGCCCCTGCCTCCCTCGCCACCACTGCCTCCCTCGCCACCACTAGAGCCATCCTCTCTAAGCCCCCACCCCTCCTCTCTCTCATGCATAGCACAAACATAGGACAGAGAACTAGCTAACTAGGTTAACTAGTTTAATTAGGTTAATTATCTAGGTTAGTGTAAAAATTTAGTTAGGGCTTTGACAGAGAACTAGTTAGGTTAACTAGTTTAATTAGGTTAATTATCTAGGTTAGTGCAAAAATTTATTTAGGGCTTTGAGAGAGAACTGGCTAGGTTAACTAATTTAATTAGGTTAATTATCTAGGTAAACTAGGTTAACTAACTAGGTTAAATAGGTAGGTTAATTAGGTTCATTAGGTTAATAAGCTAGGTTAAGTAGGTTGGCTAGGTTAGAGCAAAACATTATTTTAAAGCATTAGGTCAGAAGGGTTAGAGAAATGGAGTTCCTTTGCAATTTAATTGGGTTCTATCCTAGGCAGAGAAGGGTTAGAGAAAAAAAATGTGTGTGTGTGAGAGAGAGAGGAATAGCTAGATTAACATAATTTGGGTTTTGTCCTAGGCAGAGAAGTGTTTAGTGAGGTCATTTTGCAAAGGTTTTTGATTTTTGAAAAGACCAGTATTTTTCAAGGAAAAGAATTTAGGGAAGTTTTATTTTAAAGATGATTCCTTCCTAGGCTTTTATTGTTGATTATATCTTTTCATTGAAGTGGTCATGTTATATCTTTTCGTTGAAGTGGTTTGATTGTGCCCAAGTGTCATTTTGTTGTTTCCAGGGAATGAAGCCGAGTGGCCTATGTTTTGCCGGAATGTTGATTCATTTCTATTCCGGCAAATTTTAGGTGCTCGACTTGTCCACTTTTTAGCAAAGGTCATGCCGAAACTTTCCGTGAATTTCGGGATGACTTATGCTACAAACTAGGACATATCGAGTGTCCAAGATTTGCCGCACCGGGAAGGAATCCTACAAAACATAGGCCTTTTATGTCATTATTCATTTTATTAGGTCTAGAAATAATTGACTAGATTTATCGTAGGAAACATGGCTAGCAACGATGAAGGATAGGGTTCTAGTGATTGCGACGACGTCTACCTGGCGACAAACAAATATTTGAGCCTTGCCAACGATCAACGGTTGTTGTTGCTGGGCCCACCTGTCTCATCCGAGACCGACATTGAGACCGGCGCCGAGACTCGCATTGAGACCCAGACTGGCACCGAGACCGGCACCGACACCGGCACCGAGACTGGCAAAGCCATAGAACCGAAAGCGAAGAGGAGATGTCAATGCCTAAACCATCTGCTCACTACTAGACTAGTGGTCATGTAGGTGAATGATGGCAATTTTGAGCCAAAACTGCCTCTAGAAGCACTCCTGCTACGACAATCAGATAGGATGCATCGTACGGTCGTGCGCCACCATCAATGATGAGAAACTGAAGAAGAGGCCAAATATGAAGAAATCCATCCTAACCCTGCTGCACTAGATATTCTTGTTCTTGGGCCGGGATGAAATCCAATATAAAGATCCACAGAAAGACCCGAAAATGAAGCGGATAAACAAACGCACCATGAACAAGTGTAGCGACATGTTGGCTACTTGGAAAGGAAGGGTGAAACGCGCCATCGACAAAAAGGAACCCTACTCTGAGATTGTGAAGGAAAATCCGACAATCACGCTAGAGGAGTTTGAAGTATTCAAGGCGGCTTGCGCTGCCGAAGATGCCAAAAAAAGTCAAAGTACATGAAGGGGCTTCAACAGAGGAACACGGGGCACCACCACCTCGAAAGTCGTGGTTACGCGGGGAAGAGGTCCATATGGGCCAAGGAGGACCTGGAACACGAAAGTATGGGCATCCCAGACCACTTGGCGGAGTCACCGTCCCGCAAGAGTATGACGTCCTCAGGGCCCGGTACCATTGGGACCCAGTCAAGAAGGTTTTTGAGATGGACCTGGTTACGAGGGAGTTCATGAGACTGCTGGTAATTTTAGTTTATGATAAATTCGACTGCACGTTTAGTCGTGTTTGTAAACGATCCTTGTTCCTTGTGCAGAGAGAGCAGCACAGGATTGTGGCCGAAAGTGACTTGTCGTTTGAGGCATTGTGAGGCCCAAGTGGGACACCCCATTCAACCGGGCGTTGAACATACTGAAACAACTCCTGGTGGACACTCGGCCGTTGTATGGACGCCTGCACAATGTTGGAGACAGCGCCACATGGAAGAAGTACTACGCTGAGACCACGGAGGAGAGAAAGGAAACACGGAGGTTAACTGAAGAAAGCATCGACAAGAAGGTTGAGATTGCGGTTGAGAAGAATTTAGCTAAGACAGTCGCAACAGCGGTAGCTACCGTAAAACGGGAACTGACAGTCTTGGTTCCGGCTATCGTCGGTTGGAGCAGGCAAAATCCAGAAAAAGATGCAACGAACTTCCCCCTTATCGACTTCTTTGAGAGCAGCTAGAATAGCGTTTCACCAGCACCTGCACCTGCACTAGCACCTGCTCTTGCACTAGCTCCTGCACCTTCTTCGTCTTTGGCTGAGCTCGACACCCTCATGGTACCTGTCACACCAGCCCTCTTCAATAAATGTATAATCTCCCATTTCCGTTGTCTTTCGGATGTCTCACATCGCAGACATGCCTTTGCAAGCCGATGCCTCATGCACCATATAGTACGACATCAACGGCCAGAAGGTGGACGTGCGGAAGGTGACGATAACAAATCCGAAGGAACAATCGTTCCACAGCCAGCCGATCGCCCCAGACGTCTTCAGGGTTTCCGTGGCCAGTGTCAAACCGGGCCACGAGAATTTGGTGCCCCTGGTACTAGGGAGAGATAACGACGAGACCCTGGGACGGCTTGGCGATTGCAAGTCGTGGGTCCTGTTGTGGCCAAGGAGTCTGCTTCGTCTAGAGGCTGCCGGGAGCACACCTATGACCTCGCAGCCTCAGCAAGGTATGAACATCAGCACCCCACCTAACCAATTAGAGTTGCATGTCGTATTGGGTGATAATGGACTGGGTGAGATAAAGGCTCCATTAGTCGCTGATGACGTCTCCATAGATGAGGATGAGGATGAGGATGACGATGACACTCAACATTATCTCAATACTGGTGCCACTGATGACGGAGGATCGATGGCTCTGCAATATGAGTACTCAGGGTTTGAGCATCATGAGTCGGTGCCTGAATTGCCGCCTCCGGAGCTTGAACATACTGTAGACGACCTTCCACCAAAGAAGCATCGGAAGAGAACAAGGAAAGGCAGCCATAAAGCTGCTGCTATGATCCAGTCGCCTCCGCAACCTCGGGTTGAAGACCGTATACCTGTCCCCGGTGCGGCGAAATACCATATCATCGTGAACCAATCCTACCTAAGGCATCAATACATGCCATACACGATGATCTAAGGAGACTTCATGATGATGTGCTGCGGAGAGAGAAAAGCCTAATCGCCTCGGAAAATCCAGGATACCCACTCTACGTGGTTAATGTGTCACGGCAAAGGTTGTACGTCGACACAATCCCCGCGGAGAAGTTCTTCCTTCGATTCGATTACATCTTTGACATCTTTCACTTGAAGAAGCTGGATTTTATGTTTGTCCGCCTTTATGCCTTGTACATGAACTACATCATTGGGATTGAGCAGATACCTTATATCTGTGTCGCTGACACTACTAGGAAAAGGCCTACTAATGGCGCACTACCGGTGCGCCATTAGTACCACGCCACTAGTATTTTTTACTAATGGCGCACCTGTGATGCGCCATTAGTATCTGGTATACTAATGGCGCACCACATAGAAGTGCGCCATTAGTAACAATATTTGTTCAATTTTTTTTAGAATTTTTTTTAATTTTTTTCCAATTTTTTTTTCGTTTTTTTGTTAATCTCAGTTCCCTATGGCTTAATCTCGGGTCAATATGCTTAATCTCGGGTCAAATCGCACTCCGTGGTCAAACTTCCCGAAAGGTCACCCATCCTCACACTACTCCACCCCAAGCACGCTTAACTTCAGAGTTCTATCCAACCCCAGCAACAGCTCACTTCGCAGGCACTTGTCGATATCTCTAGCATATCAATCCTATCATACCTTGTTGATGTCTAGGACTTTGTTCATGTTCATGACTATGATGAAATTTTGAAAAATATTTCAAACTTCCCGGTCATATTACGTATCATTTTTTGAAAAAAAATTCAAAACCAATTTTTTTTCTGTTACTAGTGGCGCACCACATCCACGGTGCGCCACTAGTAAGTTTGAATTTTTTTGAATTTTTTGCCTCTAGATCTTGAAAGCCCCGTAACTTTTTTTCTTTTAGGTTTTTGGGGATTTTGAAAATGTTTAACGGGGTTTCCCCGGTTAAATTTGGATGTAACTTTTCGAGTAGATGATTTTTCATATAAAAAACTTTTTCATCCGAGTTCGTATGCAAAAGTTATGCCCATTTTACAAATTTCCAGAGAGATTTTGCAAATAAAGTCGAAATTCATATTTGTAAATTTTCCCAACAACTAGACCACATATCACATGGGAAACTGATTTTCTTTTATTTTTTTGACATTTCCATCATTTTCTTTTATTTATTTTTAAACTAAAAAGGCGATCCACGGGGGAGGGGGGCGGTGCATTCGGTGTTGGGGCAAGTTAGTAATGGCGCACCGTGGGGTGGTGCGCAATGGCGCACCACACCCACGGTGCGCCATTACTAGTTTTGAAAAAAAATTAAAAAAAATGATATTTTTTTGAAAAAAACTTAGTAATGGCGCACCAGTGGACAGTGCGCAATTACTAGTTAAAACTAGTAATGGCGCACCGAGACATGGCGCGCCATTAGTAACAAATATTTTTTTATTTATTTTTACTTTTTTTTCAAAACTACTAATGGCGCACGCCGGATGTGGTGCGCCATTACTATGTCAACTAGTAGTGGCGCACTATACAACGGTGCGCCATTAGTAACAATTTTTTTAATGTTTTTTTCAAAACTACTAATGGCGCACCACACACTAGGTGCGCCATTAGTAATATATTAATAATGGCGCACCAAGACATGGTGCGCCATTAGAATATAGTAATGGCGCACCACATGACAGGTGCGCCATTAGTGGCCATTCCATCTATAGCCTTTTTTGTAGTAGTGTGACCCGTACTTTATGCACGAGAGCTTCTTGGAAGTCTACGCAAAGCACCGTGAATATGCAAGGGACTGATTACCCACAACTATAGGGGATCAATTGTAGCCTCTTTCGATAAGTAAGAGTGTTGAACCCAAGGAGGAGCTAAAGGTAGAATAAATATTCCCTCAAGTTCTATCGACCACCGATACAACTCTATGCACGCTTGACATTCGCTTTACCTAGAACAAGTATGAAACTAGAAGTACTTTGCAGGTGTGATAGGATAGGTTTGCAAGATAATAAAAAGCACGTAAATAAAAAGTAGGGGCTATTTAGATGAAGACACAACTAAGTTAGTTTTAGTAGAGAGTTTTTTGTCACGAGAAAGTTATTTGTCCCTGTGCAATCGATGCAATTTTATTTGAGGGAGAGGCATAAGCTAACATACTTTCTCTTCTTGGATCATATGCACTTATGATTGGAACTCTAGCAAGCATCCGCAATTACTAAAGATCAGTAAGGTAAAACCCAACCATAGCATTAAGTAGGCATAAGGTATTCTCGGATCAATGGAGAGAATTTCAGGGTATCTTGTAATAACAAGATCAATGGGGAATGATAGTAAGAATGGCAAGTGTATGCGGCTATCCATAGAGGTTTATCGATGGAAGGGAATTGCAAGAGAGATGACACTAACTCTCAAGAGAACATCATAGAGTGTCTTCGAAATCTTATGGTGTAGCAGGCGATCACCGGTAATAAGGGCCCCTCCAGTTGGAAGTGATCACGAGATCCTATAGTTAGAGTTAGAAAAATTCATTTAACCCGAATAGAAGAGAGATTAGAGTCCCAAAGTATAGGTCAGGAAATAAAAGATCCTAATACCACCTAATTGGCGACATGGGCCCGTGAGCCACATAGCCATGTTAGTAAGCCAGTTTTTCAAAGACTAGACTCAACTTCGGCCAAGGAGTTGGAAAGGGGGATTCCTACAGGCAGTCAGCTATGATACCAACTTGTGACGCCCCCGATTCAATCGTACACTAATCATGCATGCAAACATGTACGATCAAGATCAGGGACTCACGGGAAGATATCACAACACAACTCCAAAAGTAAAAATAAGTCATACAAGCATCATATTACAAGCCAGGTGCCTCGAGGGCTCGAATACAAGTGCTCGAACATAAACGAGTCAGCGGATGCAACAATATCTGAGTACAGACATAAGTTCAAAGTTTCCATAAGATGGCTAGCACAAACTAGGATACAGATCGAAAGAGGCGTAGGCCTCCTGCCTGGGATCCTCCTAAACTACTCCTGGTCATTGTCAGCGGCCTGCATGTAGTAGTAGGCACCTCCAGTGTAGTAGGAGTCGTCATCGACGGTGGCATCTGGCTCCTGGGCTCCAACGTCTAGTTGCGGCATCCGAGAAGAAGAGGAAAAGGGGGGAAAGAGGGAGCAAAGCAACCGTGAGTACTCATCCAAAGTACTCGCAAGCAAGGATCTACACTACATATGCATGGGTATATGTGTAAAGAGGCAATATCGATGGACTGAACTACAAAATGTCAAAATAGTAGGGGGATAGCTAGTCTTATCGAAGACTATGCTTCTGGCAGCCTCCATCTTGCAGCATGTAGAAGAGAGTAGATTTAAGTTCTCCAAGTAGCATCGCATAGCATAATCCTACCCGGCGATCCTCCCCTCGTTGCCCTGTGGAAAAGAGATTACCGGGTTGTCTCTGGAACTTGTCTGGGCGTGTTTTATTAAGTATCTAGTTCTAGTTTTCATAAGGTCAAGGTACAACTCCGGGTCGTCCTTTTACCGAGGGACACGGCTATTCGAATAGATAAACTTCCCTGCAGGGGTGCACCACATAACCCAACACGCTCGATCCCTCTAGCCAGACACACTTTCCTGGGTCATGCCCGGCCTCGGAAAATCAACACGTCGTAACCCTACCTAGGCACAATAGAGAGGTTAGTACGCCGGTCTAAATCCTATGCGCGCAGGGGTCTGGGCCCATCGCCCATTGCACACTTGCACATTGCGTATGCGGCCGGTGAGCAGACCTAGCAACCTCCATTGCAAAGGAAGTTGCGTTACACGGTCTAACCCGGCGCGCGCCGCTCAGTCGCTGACGTCAACAAGGCTTCGGCTGATACCACGGCGTCGAGTGCCCATAACTGTTCCCGCGTAGTTGGTTAGTGCGTATAGGCCAGTGGCCAGACTCAGACCAAATACCAAGATCTCATTAAGTGCGTTATTTTGAAGTAACCGCGGACGCCGACCAGGACCAGGCCCACCTCTCACCTAGGTGGTCACAACCTGCCCTGTCTCTCCGCCACAAAGTAACACTTGGGGGCCGACGGGAACCCATGTCCACCACTACCTGGATGGAACCACCTGTCCTTCCAGCACCCATCTCCAAATCACTTGCAGGTACTCTACGAGCCGACCCGACTTTAGTCACCATCTATAGTATGTATGTATGTATAATATATACCCGTGATCACATTCCAAGTGATCACGGCCCATTAATCAAAAATAGTAACAGGCTATACTACTCTAATGCAAGCAGTGGAGGAAAGAATAGGCGATATCTGGTGATCAAGGGGGGGGGGCTTGCCTGGTTGCTTTGGCAAGAAGGAGGGTCGTCGTCGATATAGTCGATCACAGGGGTATCAACAGCGGTCCCAAGGTCTACCGGAAAGAAGTAACGGAGGGGGCACACAGTAAATAACAAAGCAATCAAAGCATCAGAAAGCATAACATGGCAATAAGCGGGGCTAGGGTGACCTAACGCAGTACTAGATGCTACCGGCGAAGGGGGGAAACATTTGGGTAATTTTCCCAAAGTTTGCAGGTTTTGGACAAACGAAAGAGAGGGGAAGGTTCCATGTTCGCTATGCTAGGAGCATGTGACAGATGAACGAACCACGTATTCGGATTTGTCTTGTCGTTCTGAGCAACTTCCATGTATAAATTATTTTCATCTGACTTACGGTTAATTTTCTATGTTTTTCTAAAGTTTTGATCATTTTCTAAAATTTCTGGAATTAGTAATAATTCGAGTTGACCAAGTCAACTTGGCTGGTCAAAAGGGGAGTGTGTGGCCCACATGCCATAGGTAGCAAAGAAACTAATCTTGTTAACTAGATTAATTAGCCTGGGGTCCACTTGCCATTTGCTAATGGGCTAAATTAGTATACTAAACTAATACTACCTAGCCTAATTAGACAAGGGGCAGCCACTACTGGACACAACCCAGCCGGCCACACACACGGCCATGTACCGGGCCTTGGCGCCCATGGCCAAGAGCGGTAGCAGCAAATGGCAGCAGCAGCTAAATTCCCTCTATCTAGGGTTTCGACTCCTCTCACCGCCTCCAACAACATTGAGATTTTATCTCCCTTCTCTCTGGAGAGGGTGGGATCTGACCTCGCGCCACCGTGGGGGTAGCATAGTCTGCCTCCCCGGCCCTATAACGAGCTTCTACCGCGAGAGGGTTAGGGTTTTACTCCGTGGTCGATCGGTTTCCGCCGGCGACACGCGATGGCAAACCATGGAAGTTCTTCGGCATCTGACCGGAAAGGAAAAGGCAACCTGGAGGAGATGATGCAGGAGTTGACCCCCAAAGAAGATGATCTTGATGATGTGATATTTGAGGATGATGATGCCCCGGCGGAGGAGAAACTCCGGTGGATGATCCTTGCCCGAGTCCATATGGACAAAGGGTTCAGCAACTACTAGTTCTTCCGCAATATGAAATCGGCATGGGACTTAGCCAGGCAGTAAAGATCAAAACTTTGGAGGAAAACTTGTTCCAGATGCAATTTGATTTCTTGGGGGATTGTGAACGTGTCACACAGGGCGGACCGTGGCACTTTCGGGGCAATCCATTTATTATCGCCCCATATGATGGATACACCAAGCCCTCCTCGATTGAGCTCTATACGTTTGAGGTCTGGGCGCGGATCATCGAGCTCCCTATTGCTTATCATGGGAAAGTAAAGGCTTTAGCCCCAATGATTGGAGAGTTTATTGATTCAGAGCCGTCCTCCTTCGACTTTGAAGGCAACTTCTACAGGGTCAGGGTCAGGCTTGATGTCCGTAACCTGCTGAAGAAAGCCATATGTCTGATCCGTGGTGGTGAGAGGGAGATCTTCGCCGTCAAGTACGAACATTTGCCTGATTAGTGCCAGGTGTGTCGCATGATGGGCCATGAGTTTAAAGTGCATGGTGATGGGGTTCATCCTCCTTCTTCCCTAGTCTTCAAAAACCTGCGAGCACCTGCGACTACTGCCTGGGGTACGCGCCGTCCGAACAGAAATCAGAAGGACCAGAATAGGGATGGGCCGGCAGCGTCCTACTCGGTGCCGAGCTATCAGGGCAGTCAGGAGCAGCAGGGGAAGGAAGTGGAGGTGGCTGACACTAATAGGAAGCGCCCGTCGGACCAAGTTGCCATCTCGCCGGGTCCCAAGGCTGTTACGGCGCTGGAGCTAGTACTGGCGGCAAAGGCAGGTGGGGGGACGGTGCTAGTTAGCCCTCCCCCTAAGCAAGAACCTAAACGGTCCAAACTCATGGGGCAGCTTGACAAGGGAGGAAATTCAGCAGAGAGGACTAGTGCAACTACAGCGAAGAAGACCCCCAATGGGGCGAAAGACTCGAATGCGAGATCGGCGGCCTCCGCGACGGAGGACCGCCAGACGCAATGAATCTGTTAAGATGGAACTACCGGCGGATTGGCAACGCCTCGATAATTCAAGAGCTTCGCGAACTCGCGAATAAGTTTGCCCTGAGAGTACTTTGTATAATTGAAACCCAAATCAGCGAGGAGAGAGAGGAAAATTTAAAAAGTAATTTAGGCTATGATAAATCCTTTGCTGTTGATGCCTCTGGTAGAAGTGGAGGCCTAGCTATTTTTTGGAATGCTGAAATAAAGAATGAGATTTTGGGTTACTCGAAGTATCATATTGATTGTAAGGTTACTGGTGTGGGTGATCAACCTTGGAGGCTGTCGTGCTTCTATGGTGAAGCACAAACCCATCTTCGTCATCATACTTGGACCACAATGAAGAACCTATACACCCTCCATGAAATTCCATGGGTTTTTATAGGGGATTTCAACGAAGTGTTGAGACACGATGAACATGATGGGATTGGTTCAAGGAGCCAATCACAAATACAAGGATTCAGAGATGCGGTTGATGTATGTGGTCTGATGGATCTTGGTTTCAAGGGCACTAAGTGGACCTATGAGAAGAAAGTTATGGGAGGAACGTATACTTGTGGAAGACTAGACAGGGCCCTTGGCTCGGTTGACTGGTGTAGGCTATTTCCATCTGCAGCTATGGAACACTTAACGGTGGCAACTTCAGACCACTCGAATATCCTCTTACAGCTAGCGCAAGCTAACGGGGGGGGGGGGGGAAACAAAACAGTTCCGGTTTGAGGTGATGTGGGAAACACACTCCAACCTGAAACCAACGGTTGAGGCTGCATGGGAGGCTAACAGTCCGAATCTATCGGTTGGTGAAGTCCACACGAATCTCGAAGCGCTGGCCAGGAACCTGGGCGAGTGGGCACATACCATGTTTGGAATTGTTAGGGGAGAAATTAGGAGTTTAAAGAAGGAACTGGATCGACTATGCAATGATGTCAGGCGGGTGGGTCCATCTCATGCAGAAATCAAAATTAATGTTCGCTTGATCGAGCTATACTTGCTCGAGGAATTGTTGTGGAGACAACGTTCTCGCGTTGAGTGGCTCTCTGCACGGGGCTGGAACTCCCATTTTTTCATATGTGGGCTTCCATGAGGAGGAGGAAGAATTTGATAAAGTCTGGAAAAGCCGGATGGGCTAGTAACCACGGAATTTACTGAGATGCAACAAATGGCACTTGATTTTTACAAGCAGCTTTATACTTCAGAGGGAGTACAAGGTGTGGAAGATGTGCTTCATCATGTGCCCGTGAAGGTTACACCGGAGATGAATGAAATGCTACTAGCCCCGTTTGAGGTAAAGGAAGTTAAAACCACACTTTTTCAGATGTTTCCTACGAAAGCTCTTAGTCCCGACGGCTTCCCAGCTCATTTCTTTCAGAGACATTGGGATATTTGCGGAGACACGGTCACTAGGACAGTGTTGGCTATTCTGAAAGGAGAAGAGAGCCCTGCATGTTTGAATGACACGTTGCTGGTTCTCATCCCAAAGGTATCAAATCCAACTTTGTTATCCCAATTTCGTCCTATTAGTCCGTGTAATGTGTTCTACAAGATTGCCTCGAAGGTGCTAGCAAACAGGTTAAAATTGATCCTGTCTGACATAATATCTGAGGAGTAGTCCGCTTTCATGCCAGGAAGGCTAATAACTGATAACATCATATCAGCCTATGAATGTTTGCACTTCATGAAGAGGAATAGAGCAAAAGATAACAGATTTGCAGCTTTGAAGCTTGATATGATGAAAGCATATGACCGGGTGGAATGGTCTTACTTG
Source organism: Triticum aestivum (assembly GCF_018294505.1). NCBI lineage: Eukaryota > Viridiplantae > Streptophyta > Magnoliopsida > Poales > Poaceae > Triticum > Triticum aestivum. Next base: position 200,787,547 of record NC_057813.1, read on the forward strand.
AAGTCTATCATGGAGAAGCTGGGTTTTGCGGCACCTTGGGTTTCAGTTGTGATGAATATGGTGAGCTCAGTTTCTTTTCCTGTTATGTTCAATGGTGTGAGGTCAGAATCTTTCCAACCTACAAGGGGAATCCGACAGGGAGATCCAATCTTTCCGTACCTCTTCTTGATTGAAGCAACGGGCCTTTCGTGCCTCTTAAAATCCCAAAACCAATCATCCCAGCTCAGCGGCATTAAGGTGGCATCATCAACACCGGCGGTGAACCATCTTTTATTCGCGGATGATAGCCTGCTGTTTTTCAGGGCAAGTGTGAATGGAGCAGAAGAAGTATCAAACCTATTGGATTCTTATTGCATGGCATCGGGTCAGAGGATAAATAGAGATAAATCCTCAATCTTTTTCGGCAAGGGCTGACCAGAACTAGTGTGTGTTGCAGTCAAAGGCCACTTGCAAGTTTGAAATGAATCTTTGAGTGACAGATATTTGGGTATGCCGACGGATGTGGGACACTCCAAAAAAGGGACGTTCAAATACTTGAGCGATAGAGTAAGGGACAAGGTGAAGGGATGGATGAGAAAATGTCTGTCTGCCGGGGGGAAGGATGTGCTAATTAAATCCGTGGCCCAAGCAATACCCGTTTTCTCTATGTCATGTTTCAAGCTCCCGAGAGGCCTATGTGATCATATCAAATCCATAATTAGGAAGTTTTGGTGGGGTTGCAGGAAGGGAGGGCGCAAACCAGCATGGGTTTCATGGGATGTGATGACACAACCAAAGCACTTGGGAGGGCTCAGTTTCAGAGATCTTGAGATCTTTAATCTTGCTCTATTGGCGCGGCAAGCCTGGAGACTTTTGGATGAACCAACAAGTTTGAGTGCAAGTTTACTCAAGGCGGCATATTACCCAGAAAAGATGATCATAATAGCTGAGTTGGGATCTAGGCCCTCTCAGATATGACGTGCTATATTGGAAGGACGAGATTTTCTTAAACAAGGAATCATACGCCGGATTGGCAATGGCCAAACAACAGAAATATGGAACGACAATTGGATACCAAAGGACACGACCCCTTTCCCTATCACCTCATTGGTCGCGGATCCCCCCAGGCTCGTCTCGGAGCTGCTCTCTCCTTCAACAGCTTCCTGGGATGAGGCCTTGGTCCGGACAGTCTTTCTTCCTATTGATGTGGAGGCAATATTAAAGATTCCGGTTTGCACACGCAATATACAAGATTTCTGGGCATGGAACCCGGACAGGAAGGGTCAGTTTAGTGTGAGCTCGGCTCACAGATTCTTGCTGACGACTAAGCTCCAGCAGGAGGAGTGGTTAAATGGTGGCAGTGGGACGTCCAATTCTGAGAAGGACGAAAGTGCTTGGAGTGCACTATGGAAATTAAAAGTCCCATTGAAAGTGAGAATTTTTCTATGGAGACTTGCTCACCATTCGCTCCCTACTACTGATGTTTTGAAATGAAGAAATATGTCACTGCAAGACGTGTGCCCGCCGTGTGGGTGTGAGGATTCCTGGCGACATGCCCTAGTTGCATGTACGATGTCATGTTGTGTTTGGGCACTGTCAGATGAAACGCTGGTCTCCCATATGTCGGACAACCTAGAGGCTAATGTGAGGATTTGGTTGTTCGAGTTGAATGAGAGTTTGGACCATGACAATTTCACGAGGATGGTCATCACACTTTGGTCCATATGGTATGCAAGGAGGAAGGCAACATATGAATCAATATTTCAGAGTCCACAACAAACGACATCATTCATTAACAACTACATTGCAGAGTTGGGCAATCTACGCGTTGGTAGAGAACATGAAATCACAAGATCGATCCCGGCCCAACAGCCGAAGAGGTGGCTACCTCTACCCAGAGGCACAGCGAAGATCAACGTGGACGGAGCGGTTGGGCGGACTAGGCAAGGAGGAGCAGTAGCGGCGTTTTTCTGGGACCAGGAAGGCAACTACCTGGGCTCATCAGCTATGGTTTATTATGGAATCACTGATCTGCTGCTGCTGGAGACATTTGCTTGTTGTGAAGCGCTAGCATGGGCTGATGATCTTGTGAGCAGAAGGTATATGTGGCCTCGGACTGCCAAGAGGCGGTGAATGACATAAACAGAGAGACGGGAGGCCCTAATGCGGCATTAGTACATGAAATAATAAACCATAACAATAGTTTTGTTTCTTGCTCTTTTGTTTTTTAGCGTAGGTATTTCAATTTTGAGGCTCGCAATCTTACCAAGTTTGCTTATAATCTAGACATAGGTAGACATGTTTGGTTGGGTGACTCCCATGACCCGAACATTGTACCTATAAGAATTCCTTTGAATGAATAAAGCAGGCGAGATTTCTCAAAAAAAAATGGCAGCAACAGCTAGTAGTAAGCAGAGCAAAGCAGTAGCGGCAAGCAGCAGGAGCAAGTAGCAGTAGTAGCAAAGCAGCGGCGCATGCAGCATAACGCAGCAGCAGGGCCAAAGCAAGAACGCGGGCTTGTGTGGGCGAGCAACGGCAACAGCAGGCGTGGCGAGCGGCGCGCGAGCAGCAGCGACAGAACCGGCAACAACAGATAGAACAGCAGCGGCGGCGCCTAGGAGCAGCAACACGCAGCGGCCAGCAACCAGGGTAGAAACGAAGCAGCAACCCAAAGCAGCAACAGTGCAAGGTATAGCAGCAGCACAGAGCACACACGCACATACATACGCGTACACGCAAGATCCGGCACGATGGTGAAGGCGGCCTACGGCATCCAAATCGAACAGGAAAAAGGGGGGTCCGAGGGAGGAGCTCACCCTGATTCTTGTGGACGAGGTTAGGAGGTCGGGGGAGGCCCGAAGCAGCGGCAACGACGGCGAGGTCGTGGCGGCCGTGCGGAGAATATGAAGATGGCGACGACTACGCATCGCCTTGGCTCGAATCGATGCCCGGAACGGACGTAGGCGACCTTGGAGGACCTCCTGGACCCGTCGGTGTTGCCGACGGTGGCCGGTGGCCGCGTGCATGTTGACGACGCGGCCATGGAGGCGCTCGGCGAGGCGAGCAGAGAGTAAACGGCGCGTGTGTGGGGAACGGGAATGCGGGCTAGGCTTTCGTGGTGCGATGCGACGCCTTGTAGGTCGACAGGGGCGCGGCGGATGGCCGGCACGTGGCCATCGCGACCACGAGCGGCTGCAGGATGTCCACCATGCCCTGGATGAACAGAGGAAGGAGATGAGGTGTAGGTGGGCTGGGTTGTGCACTCTAGCAATGGGCTACATGTGCACAGTAGTAGTTAGGCCTTTTCCTTTTATGCTATTTTATTTTCTGTTTTGCTTTATTTCTTTCTGTATCATTTTATTTCCACTAGCAATTGACTTTTATTGAATATTAGACTTGGCTCAATAAATACCATGCAATATTTGGCACTATTATAAAATGGTTGGGGGAATACTAGAATTCATTTGATTTTTGCATAAATGTAAATGGATTAAAAAAGGTTGTTTTGGATACTGTAAATAGGTTAGGGGTAATTTAATATGTTAAATAATATTGGTTCCTTCAAAACAATTAGTTAGTGAATTTTTGTAACTCAGCGAACATTTTTTTTGTCGGTTTGATGAAATTATAATTTGACTTGTTTTTGGAATTTGGATTTGATTGGGGTTTAAAACAATGCGAGTTTATCAACAGTAACCGTGGTGACGTGGCAACATTAGTGGAGGGTTGCTGTAGCGTAATTATCCGAGCGTCACAAGTATAAGTGATAAAATTTATTGAAAGTTGACAAACACAACATTGGTCAATGATGCAATTCATGAAAGAATTAATAAGAGAAGAGAAGGTTCACATGAAAAATATACTATCATGGACTTCTTTTATGATTGTGAGCCCCCATTAAATATTTTATGCCAAATTGTTGACATTTGACAAGGAAGACAATGTAATGATTTACGTTTGTTCATATTCACACAGAAGTTATATTGTCATAGATCCTCCAACAAGTGGTGCTTGCTCCATATCTTTGCTAGCCAAAAATCCGCACTAAGTAGAGATACTACTTGTGCAACCAAAAACCTTAAACCCGAATTCATGTTTTGAGAGTCCACCATACCTACCTATGGATTGAGGAAGATCCTTCAAGGAAGTTGTCATCGGTGAATAAGGCAATAAAAATTTCTTCTAAATATGTTTGATCTTTTAGTGTAAGGGAAAATAAGCGTTGTATGAACTTGTGATGGCAAAGTAATAAAAGCGATAGACTGCATAATAAAGGTTGCTATCATAAGGGGCAATATAACGTAACATTCTTTCGCATTAAGAGATTGTGCATACAAAAAAAGCGCTTTATAGTGAGGTCTAAGTTGGGGGATTTGATACGTCCATTTTGCATCATGTTTTCCTACTGTTATTTATAGTGCTTTTATGCAATATAGCACTTAGTGGAGTAATTCTAATGCCTTTTCTCTCATAATATGCAAGGTTAACAAAAGAGGGAGAATACCGGAAGTTGGAATTCTGGACCTGAAAAAGATATATTAGAGATAACTACCTTGCACATCTCCAAATGAGCTGAAATTTTACAGAGATTTATTTTGGAACATATTAAAAATACTAGAGAAAAGAAATAGTGGAGGAGGCCACCCAGGTGCCCACTAGGCACCTGGGTGCACCTACCCCCCCCCCCCCCCAGGCACGCCTTGGTGGGTAGTGGGCTCTCTAGCCCACCTCCGGTGCCCATCTTCTGGTACATAAGGTCTTTTGACCTAGAAAAAATAAGGAGAGGACTTTTGCGATGGAGCGCCGCCGTCTCGAGGTGGAACTTGGGTAGGAGCACTTTTGCTCTTCAGGGGAGCGGTTCCGCCGGGGATACTTCCCTCCGGGAGGGGGAAATCGAAGCCACGGTCATCGCCAACAACCCTCCCGTCGTGGGAGGGCCAATCTCCGTCAACATCTTCAACAACACCATCTCATCTCAAAACCCTAGTTCATCTCTTGTGTTCAATCTTTGTATCAAAACCTCATAATGGTACCTATGGGTGACTAGTAGTGTTGATTACATCTTGTAGTTGAAGCCAGACGGTTTATTGGGTGGAAGATTATATGTTGAGCATGAATATGTTGTGTGAGTAGTTACTTTTGTTCTTGAGGACATGAGAGAAGTCTTGTCATAAGTAATCATGTGAATTTGATATTCGTTTGATATTTTGATGATATGTATGTCGTGATTCGCTTAGTTGTTTTATGTGAACGTCGACTACATGAAACTTCACCATCTTTGGGCATAAGGGAATGCATTGTGGAGTAGATATTATATGATGGGTTGCTAGAGCGACAGAAACTTGAACCCTAGTTTATGCGCTATTTCGTAAGGGGCTGATTTGGATCCATATGTTTAATGCTATGTTTAGATTTTATCTTAATTCTTCTTTCGTAGTTGCAGATGCTTGCGAGAGGGGTTAATCATAAGTGGGAGGCTTGTTCAAGTAAGAACAACACCCAAGCACCGGTCCACCCACATATCAAATTATGAAAGTAGCGACCGTGAATCAAACCAACATGATGAAAGTGACTAGATGAAATTCCCGTGTGTCCTCAAGAACGCTTTGCTTACTATAAGAGATTGATTTGGCATGTCCTTTGCTACAAAAAGGATTGGGCTACCTTGCAGCACATATTGTCACTATTTCTAGTTGTTACTTGTTACAAATTATGTATCTATCAAACTACATGTTACCGACAATTTCAGTGCTTGCAGACATGACCTTGCTGAAAACTGCTTGTCATTTCCTTCTGCTCCTTGTTGGGTTCGACATTCTTACTTATCGAAAGGACTACGATTGATCCCCTATACTTGTGGTCATCAACGTGGCTCTGCCCTAGCCATTGCACTTTGGTATCACTAAGATGGTATAACCGGTCTCACCGAAAACGCTAACGGTCTTTTGCACTAGTCGGTCTCACCGAGATTTTCATATCAGTGCCACCGAGTTGGGTCAAAGACATGTAATGGTTTGATTTTTGGTGCTTCCTATTTATACTCTTCCACCACCACTTACTCTCAAGAGAGTCTTCAGAATCAAACACAACTTCCACCATTCATGTTCCGAGAGGGAACCACCTGCTCATGTGTTGAGATCAAGAGATTCCATGCCTTCCATTCGAACCTTGATTTCTAGCCTCTTCAAGTTGCTTTCCACTCCAGCCCTTCTCCTACGCAAGCCAAATCTGTGAGAGAGAGATTGCGTGTTGAGGAGACTATCATTTAAATCACAAGAGCAAGGAGTTCAAAACCAACCCAACATCTATTACCTTTTGGAGAGTAGTGTCTATCCTAGATTGGGTAGGTGTCACTTGGGAGCCTCCAAGATCATGTGGAGTTGAACCAGGGAGTTTATAAGGGCAAGGAGATCGCCTACTTCGTGAAGATCTATCCAAGTGAGGCTAGTCATTCATGGACGGAAGCCATGGTGGAATAGACAAGGTTGCTTCTTTGTGGACCCTTCGTGGGTGGAGCCCTCCGTGTACTCGCGCAACCGTTACCTTCCATGGGTTAACGTCTCCATCAACGTGGATGTACGATAGCACCACATATCAAAACCACGCCAAAAAATCATCGTGTTTTCATTGCATTTGACATCTTCAAACCCCCATTTACTTACATGTGCAATGTTTTACTTTGCACTGCAACACTCTTAGAATTGCATGTGTAGGGTGATACTTGACTTGCGTTAATTGCTAAAATCTGCCTACAACTAAAATTTGGAAAAGGTTAGGTTTTATTCGGTCAAGTAGTCTAATCACCCCCCTCTAGACATACTTTCGATCCTACAAGGAGATAGAGAAGCCGTGTTGTGGTGCTCTAAGTGTCAACTCTCGACACAACAAATAGAAGTTTTTACCCACATAGAAAATCTAATGGATCAATAATAACAAATTTAGCTGCAAAGAGGAAGAGCAATTTGGCATATGCATGGGTATCGTGGTACGTCTTTTTTTCACAGTGTGGCTACAGCCAGGATGAGAATGACCAAATTAAAGAAACTCCTCCACGATACATGACTATGACAAGAAGGTACATAGTTGAAGAACCATATTATGGTTTACTTTTCTAACATTTTTACCCATGAAGTTCTAGCACCAGATCAGGATTTCTTCTCACTTGATCGGTGGAGGGTTTCTAATGAAATGAATAATGCACCAAATCATGATGTCTTCTCACTCGGAGATTTAAGGGCAGGCGGTCTAGACAGGCTACATCCTATTTTTATAGGAAATTCTGGTCTATGTTAGGTGATGAGCGATGTTCTTCTAGCATGAATACTTGTACTATTACATCAAGATGAAATGATATTGTGATTGTAATGATACCAAAGGTTAATTCACCGGAGAAGGTGGCCCAATTCAGAGCCAATAGTTTGTGTAATGTGGTGTATAAGGTCATTTCAAAGATGGTGTGTGCATGTTTGAATGTTATACTACCAGATGCGATTAACTCAACATGGAGTGCTTTTGTGCCTGGGAGAATAATTACAAATAATGTTTTGGTGGCTTATGAGTGCTTCCACACAACAAAGAAGAAGATGGAATGTAAAGAAGGTTTGTGTGCTATTAAGTTTGACATGCATAAGGCTTATGGTCGAGTAGAGTGGACTTTTTTGAAGAAAGTCATGCTAAAACATAGATTTTATGTAAACTGGGTAAACTAGATGAATCCCCGTGCGTTGCTGCAGGATATTTTTTTGCTAAAATATCTAATGTGGAGAGATAAGACATGTAAAGAAAAATAGTGAATTGCATGTGTGTCAAAGCATTTCTCCTTTCGTGGGGAAAACATCTCTTTCAAATGAGTGCATACAAAATAATTCCTTGCATCGAATTGTAACAATAGTGTTAATACAAAGAATTTGAAATGAAGAGTTAAGACAAAAAAATTGAAACAAAGAAGTTTCTAAGTGAGGACACCACTACTAGGAAAAGGCCTACTAATGGCGCACTGGTTTTGCCTACTAATGGCGCACTACCGGTGCGCCATTAGTACCACACCATTAGTATTTTTTACTAATGGCGCACCTGTGGTGCGCCATTAGTATCTGGTATACTAATGGTGCACCCGCTGGTGCGCCATTAGAATAGCCCACGGTTCACCATTAGTATCTGGTATACTAATGGCGCACCACATAGAAGTGCGCCATTAGTAACAATATTTTTCAAAAAAAATAATTTTTTTTAAATTTTTTTTTCGTTTTTTTCTTAATCTCAGTTCACTATGGCTTAATCTCGGGTCAATATGCTTAATCTCAGGTCAAATCGCACTCCGTGGTCAAACTTCCCAAAAGGTCACCCATCCTCACACTACTCCAGCCCAAGCACGCTTAACTTCAAAGTTCTATCCAACCCCAGCAACAGCTCACTTCACAGGCACTTGTTGATATATCTAGCATATCAATCCTATTATACCTTGTTGATGTCTAGGACTTTGTTCATGTTCATGCTTATGATGAAATTTTGAAAAATATTTCAAACTTCCCGGTCATATTACGTATCATTTTTTCAAAAAATAAAAAAAAAATTCAAAACCAATTTTTTTTCTGTTACTAGTGGCGCACCGTGGATGTGGTGCGCCACTAGTAAGTTTGAATTTTTTTGCCTCCAGATCTTGAAAGCCCCGTAACTTTTTTCTGTTAGGTTTTTGGGGATTTTGAAAATGTTTAACGGGGTTTCCCCGATTAAATTTGGATGTAACTTTTCGAGTAGATGATTTTTCATATAAAAAACTTTTTCATTCGAGTTCGTATGCAAAAGTTATGCCCATTTTACAAATTTCCAGAGAGATTTTGCAAATAAAGTCGAAATTCATATTTGTAAATTTTCCCAACAACTAGACCACATATCACATGGGAAACTTATTTTCTTTTATTTTTTGACATTTTCATCATTTTCTTTTATTTTTTTAAAACTGAAAAGGCGATCCAGGGGGGTGCATTCAGTGTTGGGGCAAGACTAGTAATGGCGCACCACACCCACGGTGCGCCATTACTAGTTTTGAAAAAAAATTAAAAAAATTGATATTTTTTTTGATTTTTTTTGAAAAAAGCTTAGTAATGGCGCACTAGTGGGCAGTGCGCCATTACTAGTTAAAACTAGTAATGGCGCACCAAGACATGGTGCGCCATTAGTAACATTTTTTTTAAAACTACTAATGGCGCACGGTGGGTGTGGTGCGCCATTACTATGTCAACATAGTAATGGCGCACCACTCCCACCGTGCGCCATTAGTAGTTTTGAAAAAATTAAAAAAAAATTACTAATGGCGCACCGTGGGATGTGGTGCGCCATTACTATTTGCACACTAATGGCGCACCAACATATGGTGCGCCATTAGTATTTAGTAATGGCGCACCACATGTACAGTGCGCCATTAGTGTCCATCCCATCTATAGCCCTTTTCCTAGTAGTGCACTTGCTTATTATATACATGAAAGACTGCATTAGAATTAGCATATTGCTCAAAGTAATAAATTTGGATGTTGGATACATGTAATTGTGGCAATCATGTTACCTAAGGTGTGTTGGGGAATGCTCCATGGAAAACAAAAAATTTCGGTGCACACGCAAGATCTATCCACTGAGATGAATAGCTATGAGAGGGGGAGAGCATCTACATACCCTTGTAGATCGCTAAGCGGAAGCATTTATCAACGCGGTTGATGTAGTCGTACAACTTCACGATCCAATCCGATCAAGCACGGAATGCACGGTACCTCCACGTTCAGCACACGTTCAACTCAATGATGTCCTCGCCTTCACGATCCAGCAAGAGGGGCGAAGTATTACATGAGTTTCGGCAGCACGATGGTGTGGTGACGGTGGAACTACAGGAATCAGCTTATTTGCAATCCGCCATGGCTGACGACAAAGGTACCAAAAGCCGATGGCAAAGCTCTTTGCCGTCCTCCACCGATGGCAAATGTGCCCGACAAAGAGAGTGACGGTAAACAGGTTCTTTGTCGTCTGCTTCGTCAAAGCAGATGGGAAAGGCCCTTTGCCATCGGTGGCAGACGAAAAAGAGTTTGGACGGCAAAAAAGAGACGTTAGCCATGTTAGGTGGCTAACGGGAGGATTTGTCATCTGCCACCGACGACAAATGTGCTTTGACAAGTCACCTGATTAAACAGACTGCATCGCCTGTCAAACCGACGCGCGTTGCCCAATCAAAGTGCATCGTCTGCCACCACCCGACGACGACCGCCTCGCCTTTCATCCCGACCGACGCTGACATTAATGAGTAGTAATGCCGGTCGTCGGCCCGGCCGCCCACCTCCCGTCGCTTGAACGGCTATAAGACCCCGCCTCGGTGCCCACACCGCCAAGCCTAACCTCACACCCGACATCCTACCACCGATGAGAAAACCAGCGCAGCGCTCACAATGTCGTACCACCACGGGAGCTGCAGTGCCGGTGGCGACGACGACGCCCTGAGCGCCTAACCGTTCAGCCTCGGCAATCCAGAGACGACGGAGCTGTGTTGGTACGGCCTCCTCGTGCCGCCGGGCTGCCGTCTTCCCCGACAGTGGCATATGAGCGTGGTCGGGTATCCGACGCTCGGCCCCGGCGCGACGGTGGAGGAGCTCTGGACCCACATCGGTGGCTGCCACAACATCACAGGCCATCATGCCTTATGGAAAGGCAAGGTCTTCGACGACGTTATCGCCGCCTTCTAACCGGCTGAGGCCGGCGTCACCCCCGACCTCACTGGCGTGAGCAGCCGCATTCGCGCCCTAGCATCGGCACACGGCCCGGCCTCGCGGGAGCACCGCCGTGGAGCTCCCCGCTGCCAGCCAACACCCTCGGCGGCTGTGCCCACACGCGCATCGGCCGCTTCCCCGCCGTGGAGCTGCCACCGGAACAAGTGGTACTCCTTGAGGACGATGATCTGGACGACACTCCGGATTGGCACGTCACCCTACGGGCGTCGAAAGCGGCGGCGGCTGCAAGGGAGGCTACCGAGGTAGCGGCCACAATCAAAGCTGCCGCGGCTATGGTGGAAGAGGAGGCCGCGATGGCATCGGCAGAGGACAAGGACGACGGCGAGGTCGACGGCCCCATCGACTGGGATGACGTCGCCGCCAATAGCAGCAGCGACGATGGCCGTGACGGCGAAGGCGCCGTCGTGATCGACCTGCTAGCGCCTAGCGACGACGACTAATGTCGTTTTTATTTTTCGTTTAAATTATGTTGGACTATGTAAAATATATGTTGAATGAAAAAAATGAAAAAAAAGCAATGCAAAAAATTTACTGACACCGACAGCGGTGCCGGCGAAGGCCGGCCGGCGCAGTGGGGCGTCGGTGGCATTGGGGCGTGGGGCTGGGGAGCCGTCGGTGGCAGCGAGCGGCGTGGGGTCGGGGGCGGCAGCAGGGTGCGATCGAGGAGAGAGAGAAGGGGTGGGACACAGAGCGTGAGGTGGGGTGGGAGACAGGGTTAGGGTTAGGGTGGGGGTGGGGGCCTTAGCACCATTAGGTCGAATATTGTTTGTTGTCCGCTAGCCGATGACAAAGAACTGGCTGCCGACAAAAGCTACATTGCTGTCCGCGGGCGGACGAAAAAGAACTGGCAGACAGTGAAGGCGTAGTTTGTCGTCGGCAAGTTCTTTGCCCTGTGCTTTTCATGAGCGAATGGCAAAGACCTTCTTTGTTTTCCGCTAGCCGACGACAAAGAACTGGCTGACGGCAAATTCTCTGATTCCAGTAGTGTGGTGGTGAAGCTATCTCCGTAGGGCTTCGCCAAGCACAACGGTTTATAGCGGAGGACTAAATAGAGGGAGAGGGGGCACCGGCACACGACTTGGGGATTCATGGTGTATGGTGCCCCTCCCCTCCTCTCATATATATTGGTGGCAGGGGGAGGAGAGGCAACCCTAAACTCACCCCAAGGGGGCACGCGGCCGCCCTAGGGTGCCTGCCCTAGGTGCCCCCCTCCTTCTTGGTGCGTGGGGGGGGGGGGAAGGGGTCGGCTGCCTTATGGCACCTCCTGTTCCGTCTCCCTTGCATGGAGAAAGGCAGGAGGGGGCCATCCACTCCTCTTTCCTTCCCTAGGGCTGGCGGACAGGAGGTGGGTGCGCCAGCCCCCTTGTGGCCTGGTGTGCTCCCTCCTTTTCTCCCGTTAGGCCCAACAACCCCCCTGGCCTCCCAGAACCCCTTCCGGTGATCCGATAATTATCCGGTGCATTCCGAAACTCTTCCAAAGACCAAATACCATCATCCTATATGTCTTACCACCGGACCATTCCGGAGCTCCTCGTCATGTTTGTGATCTCATCCGGGACTCTGAACAACATTCCACCGACTCCTGCTTGCATCTACTCCACACATCAACCGCTATCCAGCATGCATCTAGAGTATTAAGTTCATAAGAACATAGTAACGCATTAGGCAAGATGACCTGATGTAGAGGGATAAACTCAAGCAATATGATATAAACCCTATATTTTTATCCTTGATGGCAACAATAAAATACGTGCCTTGCTGCCCCTACTGCCACTGGGAAAGGACACCCCAAGATTGAACCCAAAGCTAAGCACTTCTCCCATTGCAAGGAAAACCAATCTAGTTGGCCAAACCAAACCGATAGTTCAAAGAGAATTACAAAGATATTGAATGCATATAAGAATTTAGAGAAGATTCAAATAATATTCATAGATAAGCTGATCATAAATCCACAATTCATCGGATCTCGGCAAACACAACGCAAAAAAGTATTACATCGAATAGATCTCCAAGAACATCGAGGAGAACATGGTATTGAGAATCAAAGAGAGAGAAGAAGCCATCTAGCTACTAGCTATGGACCTGTAGGTCTATGGTAAACTACTCACGCTTCATCAGAAGGGCAATGGGGTTGATGTAGAAGCCCTCGATGATCGAAACCCCCTCCGGCAGGACGCTGGAAAAGGCCCCTAGATGGGATCTCGTGGGTAGAGAAGGTTGCAGTGGGGGAAAAGTGTTTTCGTGGATGCCTCTGTTGGTTTGGGGATATATTGGAATATATATGTGAAAGAAGTAGGTCAGGAGGTGCATGAGGGGCGCACAAGGGTGGAGGGTGCGTGATGACCCACAAGTGTAGGGAATCTATCGTAGTCCTTTCGATAAGTAAGAGCACAGAACCCAATGAGGAGCAGAAGCAAATGATAAGCGGGTTTCAGTAAGGTTTTCTCTGCAAGCGCTGAAATTGTGGGTAATAAATAGTTTTGTGATAAGATAAAATGTAAAGAGTAAGAAGCAATAAAAGTAAATGAGGTGCAGCAAGGTGGCCCAATCCTTTTTGAAGCAAAGGACAATCCTGGACAATGTCTTATAATGAGAAAAGCGCTCTCGAGGACACATGGGAATTATCGTCAAGCTAGTTTCATCACACTCATATGATTCACGTTCGTTACTTTGATAATTTGATATGCGGGTGGACCGGTGCTTGGGTACATCCCTTACTTGGACAAGCATCCCACTTATGATTAACCCCAATTGCAAGCATCCGCAACTACAACAAGAGTATTAAGGTAAACCTAAGCATATCATGAAACATATGGATCCAAATCAGCCCCTAACGAAGCAACGCATAAACTAGGGTTTAAGCTTCTGTCACTCTAACAACCCATCATCTACTTATTACTTCCCAATGCCTTCCTCTAGACCCTAATAATGGTGAACTGTCATGTAGTCGACGTTCACATGACACCACTAGAGGAAAGACAACATACATCTTATCAAAATATCAAACAAATACCAAATTCACATGACTACTAATAGCAAGACTTCACCCATGTCCTCAGGAACAAATGTAACTACTCACAAAGCATATTCATGTTCATGATCAGAGGTGTAATAATATGCATTAAGGATCTGAACATATGATCTTCGACCAAGTAAACCAATAAGTATCAACTACAAGGAGTAATCAACACTACTAGCAACCCACATGTTCCAATTTGTGGTTTTGGATACAAGATTGGATACAAGAGATGAACTAGGGTTTGAGAGGAGATGGTGCTGGTGAAGATGTTGATGGAGATTGACCCCCTCCCGATGAGAGGATCGTTGGTGATGATGATGGTGATGATTTCCCTCTCTCGGAGGGAAGTGTCCCCGGCAGAACAGCTCTACCGGAGCTCTAGATTGGTTCCGCCAAGGTTATGTTGGAAATATGCCCTAGAGGCAATAATAAATTAGTTATTATTATATTTTCTTGTTCATGATAATCGTTTATTATCCATGCTATAATTGTATTGATAGGAAACTCAGATACATGTGTGGGTACATAGACAACACCATGTCCCTAGTAAGCCTCTAGTTGACTAGCTCGTTGATCAATAGATGGTTACGGTTTCCTGACCATGGACATTGTATGTCGTTGATAACGGGATCACATCATTAGGAGAATGATGTGATGTACAAGACCCAATCCTAAGCCTAGCACAAAGATCGTGTAGTTCGTATGCTAAAGCTTTTCTAATGTCAAGTATCATTTCCTTAGACCATGAGATTGTGCAACTCCCGGATACCGTAGGAATGCTTTGGGTGTACCAAACGTCACAACGTAACTGGGTGGCTATAAAGGTGCACTACGGGTATCTCCAAAAGTGTCTATTGGGTTGGCACGAATCGAGACTGGGATTTGTCACTCCATGTAACGGAGAGGTGTCTCTGGGCCCACTAGGTAGGACATCGTCATAATGTGCATAATGTGACCAAGGGGTTGATCACGAGATGATGTGTTACGGAACGAGTAAAGAGACTTGCCAATAACGAGATTGAACAAGGTATCGGGATACCGACGATCGAATCTCGGGCAAGTACAATAACGCTAGACAAAGCAAATTGTATACGGGATTGATTGAATCCTTAACATCATGGTTCATCCGATGAGATCATCGTGGAACATGTGGGAGACAACATGGGTATCCAGATCCCTCTGTTGGTTATTGGCCGGAGAGTTATCTCGGCCATGTCTGCATGGTTCCCGAACCCGTAGGGTCTACACACTTAAGGCTCGATGACGCTACGGTTATAGGGAATAGATATACGTGGTTACCGAATGTTGTTCGGAGTCCCGAATGAGATCGTGGACGTCACGAGGAGTTCCGGAATGGTCCGGAGGTAAAGATTTATATATGGGAAGTCTTGTTTTGGTCACCAGAAAAGTTTCGGGTGCTATCGGTAACGTACCGGGACCACCGGGAGGGTCCCGGGGGTCCACCAGGTGGGGCCACTGGCCCCAGAGGGCTGCATGGGACAAGTATGGGAGGGGACCAGCCCCAGATGGGCTGGTGCGCCCCCCCACCAGGGCCCAAGGCGCCTAGGGTTTGGGGGAAACCCTAAAGGGGGGCGCCCCCTTGCCTTGGGGGGCAAGGCAACCCCCTGGTCGCCGCCCCCTCCTCAGATTGGATCTAAGGGGGTCGGCCCCCCTCTCCCTTGCCCCTATATATATGTGGGGGTGGGAGGGCAGCCGCACCCAAGTTCTGGCGCAGCCCTCCCCCTCTCCGAAGTCCTCCTCCTCTCCTGCGGTGCTTGGCGAAGCCCTGCAGGATTGCCACGCTCCTCCACCACCACCACGCTGTTGTGCTGCTGCTGGACGGAGTCTTCCCAAACCTCTCCCTCTCTCCTTGTTGGATCAAGGCATGGGAGACATCACCGGGCTGCACGTGTGTTGAACGCGGAGGTGCCGTCCGTTCGGCACTAGGATCTCCGGTGATTTGGATCACGACGAGTACGACTCCTTCAACCCCGTTCTCTTGAACGCTTCCGCTTAGCGATCTACAAGGGTATGTAGATGCACTCCCCTCTCTCTCGTTGCTAGTCTCTCCATAGATAGATCTTGGTGACACGTATGAATTTTTTTGAATTTCTGCTACGTTCCCCAACAGTGGCATCATGAGCTAGGTCTATTGCGTAGATTCTATGCACGAGTAGAACACAAGTTGTTGTGGGCGTTGATTTTGTTCAATATGCTTACCGTTACTAGTCCAATCTTGTTTCGACGGTATTGTGGGATGAAGCGGCCCGGACCGACCTTACACGTACACTTACGTGAGATAGGTTCCACCGACTGACATGCACTTGTTGCATAAGGTGGCTAGCATGTGCCAGCCTCTCCCACTTTAGTCTGATCGGATTCGATGAAAAGGGTCCTTATGAAGGGTAAATATCAATTGGCATATCACATTGTGGTTTTTGCGTAGGTAAGAAACGTTCTTGCTAGAAACCCATAGCAGCCACGTAAAACATGCAAACAACAATTAGAGGACGTCTAACTTGTTTTTGCAGGGTATGCTATGTGATGTGATATGGCCAAAAGAATGTGATGATTGATATGATGTATGAGATTGATCATGTTCTTGTAATAGGAATCATGACTTGCATGTCGATAAGTGTGACAACCGGCAGGAGCCATAGGAGTTGTCTTAATTTATTGTATGACCTGCGTGTCATTGAACAACGCCATGTAATTACTTTACTTTATTGCTAAACCGTTAGCCATAGTAGTAGAAGTAATAGTTGGCGAGACAACTTCATGGAGACACGATGATGGAGATCATGGTGTCATGCCGGTAACGATGATGATCATGTAGCCCCGAAGATGGAGATCAAAAGGAGCAAAATGATATTGGCCATATCATGTCACTTTTTGATTGCATGTGATGTTTATCATGTTTATGCATCTTATTTGCTTAGAACGACGGTAGTAAATAAGATGATCCCTCATAATAATTTCAAGAAAGTGTTCCCCCTAACTGTGCACCATTGCGAAAGTTCGTTGTTTCGAAGCACCACGTGATGATCAGGTGTGATAGATTCTAACGTTCACATACAACGGGTGTAGGCCAGATTTGCACACGCGAAACACTTAGGTTGACTTGACGAGCCTAGCATGTACAGACATGGCCTCGGAACACAAGAGACCGAAAGGTCGAACATGACTCGTATAGTAGATACGATCAACATGAAGATGTTCACCGATGATGACTAGTCCGTCTCACGTGATGATCGGACACGGCTTAGTTGATTCGGATCGTGTAATCACTTATATGACTAGAGGGATGTCTATCTGAGTGGGAGTTCATTAGATGAACTTAATTATCCTGAACATAGTCAAAAGTTTTTTGCAAATTATGTCGTAGCTCGCGCTTTAGTTCTACTGTTTTAGATATGTTCCTAGAGAAAATTTAGTTGAAAGTTGATAGTAGCAATTATGCGGACTGGGTCCGTAAACTGAGGATTGTCCTCATTGCTGCGTAGAAGGCTTATGTCCTTAATGCACCACTCGGTGTGCTGAACCTCGAACGTCGTCTGTAGATATTGCGGACATTTGACATACACGTTTTGACAACTACGTAATAGTTCAGTTAAACGGTTTAGAGTTGAGGCCCCAAAGACGATTTCGAAACGTCGCGGAACATGTGAGATGTTTCGAGGGCTGAAATTGGGATTTCAGGCTCGTGCCCACGTCAAGAGGTATAAGACCTCCGATGATTTTCTTAGGCTGAAAACTAAGGGAGAAAAGCTCAATCGTTGAGCTTGTGCTCAGATTGTCTGAGTACAACAATCACCTGAATCGAGTGGGAGTTGATCTACCAGATGAGATAGTGATGTTTCTCCAAAGTCATTGCCACCAAGCTGCTAGAGCTTTGTGATGAACTATAACATATCAGGGATAGATATGATGATCCTTGAAGTATTCGGGATGTTTGATACCGCGAAAGTAGAAATCAAGAAGGAGCATCAATTGTTGATGGTTAGTGAAACCACTAGTTTCAAGAAGGGCAAGGGCAAGAAGGAATACTTCATGAAACGGCAAATCAGTTGCTGCTCCAATGAAGAAACCCAAAGTTGAACCCAAACCCGAGACTAAGTGCTTCTGTGATGAGAGGAACGGACACTGAAGCAGAACCACCCTAGATACTTGGTAGATAAGAAGGCAGGCAAGGACGACAGAAGTATATTGGATATACATTATATTAATGTGTACTTTACTAGTACTCCTAGTAGCACCAGCGTATTAGATACTTGTTCGGTTGCTAAGTGTTAGTAACTCGAAATAAAAGGCTACGGAATAAACGGAGACTAGCTAAAGGTGAGATGACGATATGTGTTGGAACTATTTCCAAGCTTGAGGTGATCAAGCATCGTATACTCCCTCTACCATCGAGATTGGTGTTAAACCTAAATAATTGTTATTTGGTGTTTGCGTTGACCATACACATGATTGGATTATGTCTATCGCAATATGGTTATTCATTTAAGGAGACTAATGGTTACTCTATTTATTTGAATAAATACCTTCAATGGTCTTGCACTTAAAAGAATGGTTTATTGAATCTCGATCGTAGTGATACACATGTTCATGCCAAAAGATATAAGATAGTGATGATAGTACCACATACTTGTGGCACTGCCATTTGAGTCATATTGGTATAAAACGCATGAAGAAGCTCCATGTTGATGGATCTTTGGACTCACTCGTTTTTGAAAAGTTTGAGACATGCGAACCATGTCTATTGGTGTATATGCATGAAGAAACTCCATGCAAATGGACCGTTTGGACTCACTTGATTTCGAATCACTTGAGACATCCAAATCATACCACATGGGAAAGATGACTGAAAAGCCTCATTTTCAGTAAGATGGAACAAGAAAGCAACTTGTTGGAAGTAACACATTTTGATGTGTGCAGTCCAATGAGTGCTGAGGCATGCAGTGGATATCGTTATGTTCTTACTTCACAGATGATTTGAGTAGATGTTGAGTATATTTACTTGATGAAACACAAGTCTGAATTATTGAAAGGTTCAAGTAATTTCAGAGTGAAGTTGAAGATCTTCGTGACAAGAAGATAAAATGTCTATGATATGATCATAGCGATGAATATCTGAGTTGCGAGTTTGGTACACAATTGAGACATTGTGGAAATTGTTTCACAACTAAACACCGCCTGCAACACCATCATGTGATGGTGTGTCCGAACATCATAGATGCACCCTATTGGATATGGGGCATACCATGATGTCTCTTATCGAATTACCACTATCGTTCATGGGTTAGGCATTAGAGACAACCGCATTCACTTTAAATAGGGCACCACGTAATTCCGTTGAGATGACACTGTATGAACTATGGTTTAGAGAAACCTAAGCTGTCGTTTCTTAAAAGTTTGGGGCTGGGACGCTTATGTGAAAAAGTTTCATCCTGATAAGCTCGAACCCAAAGTGGATAAATACATCTTCATAGGACACCCAAAACAGTTGGGTATACCTCCTAATTCAGATCCGGAAGCAAAAGTAATTGTTTCTAGAAATGGGTCCTTTCTAGAGAAAAAGTTTGTCTTGAAAGAATTGAGTGGGAGGATGGTGGAGACTTGATAAGGTTATTGAACCGTCACTTCAACTAGTGTGTAGCAGGGCACAGGAAGTTGTTCCTGTGGCACCTACACCAATTGAAGTAGAATCTTATGATAGTGATCATGAAACTTCGGATCAAGTCACTACCAAACCTCGTAGGTCGACAAGGATGCGTACTGCTTCAGAGTGGTACGTAATCCTGTCTTGGAGGTCATGTTGCTAGACAACAATGAACCTACAGCTATGGAGAAGCGATGGTGGGCCCGGATTCCGATGAATGGCTCGAGGCCATAAAATCCAAGAGAGGATCCATGTATGAAAACAAAGTGTAGACTTTGGCAGAACTACTCGATGGTCGTAAGGATGTTGAGTACAGATGGATTTTAAAAGGAAGACAGACAATGATGGTAAGTATCACCATTAAGAAAGCTCGACTTGTCGTTAAGATATTTTCTGACAAGTTCAAGGAGTTGACTACGATGAGACTTTCTCACTCGTAGCGATGCTAAGAGTTTGTTGGAATTATATTAGCAATTACTGCATGATTTATGAAATCTTGCAGATAGGATGTCAAAACATTGTTTCCTCGACAATTTTCTTGAGGAAAGGTTGTATGTGATACAACCAGAAGGTTTTGACAATCCTGAAAGACGCTAACAAGTATGCAAAGCTCCAGCAATCCTTCTAAGGACTGGAGTAAGCATCTCGGAGTTGGAATGTACGCTTTGATGAGATGATCAAAGATTTTGGGTTTATACAAAGTTTATGAGAAACTTGTATTTCCAAAGAACTGAGTGGGAGCACTATAGAATTTCTGATGAGTATATGTTGTTGACATATTGTTGATCAGAAATAATGTAGAATTTTTGTAAAGCATATAG
Source organism: Triticum aestivum (assembly GCF_018294505.1). Lineage (NCBI taxonomy): Eukaryota > Viridiplantae > Streptophyta > Magnoliopsida > Poales > Poaceae > Triticum > Triticum aestivum. Next base: position 200,807,797 of record NC_057813.1, read on the forward strand.
GATTATTTGAAAAGTGTTTTTCAATAGAAAACCTGGATTAAGCTGCTTGAACATTGAGCATCAAGATCTATAAGGATAGATCAAAACGCTAAATGGTACTTTCAAATGAGCACATACCTTGACATGATCCTGAAGTTGTTCAAGATGGATCAGTCAAAGAAGGAGTTCTTGCCTGAGTTGTAAGGTATGAAGTTAAGAGTTAAAGCTCGACCACGGCAGAAGAAAGAGGAAGGACGAAGGTCGTCCCCTATGCTTTTGACATAGGCTCTATACGGTATGCCATGCTGAGTACTGCACGTGATGTGTGCCTTGCCACATGTCTGGCAAGAGGGTACAAAGGTGATCCAGGAGTGGATCACTAGATAGCGGTCAAAATTATCCTTAGAGGAATAAGGAAATGTTTCTCGATTATGGAGGTGACAAAGAGTTCGGCGTAAAGGGTTACGTCGATGCAAGCTTTAACACCTATCCGAATGACTCTGAGTAGCAAACCGGATACATATAGTGGAGCGACCATTTGGAATAGCTCCAAATGGAGCGTGGAAGCAGCATTTACAATATGACCTAGAGATTTGTGAAATACATTCGGATCTGAATGTTGCAGACCCGTTGACTAAAACCTCTCTCACAAGCAAAACATGATCAAACCCCAGAACTCATTGAGTCTTAATCAGATGATGATGTGAACTAGTTTAGTGACACTAGTAAACTATTTGGATGTTGGTCACATGGCGATGTGACCTATCAGTGTTAATCACATGGCGATGTGAACTAGATTATTGACTCTAGTGCAAGTGGGAGACTGTTGGAAATATGCCCTAGAGGGAATAATAAATTAGTTATTATTATATTTCCTTGTTCATGATAATCGTTTATTATCCATGCTATAATTGTATTGATAGGAAACTCAGATACATGTGTGGGTACATAGACAACACCATGTCCCTAGTAAGCCTCTAGTTGACTAGCTCGTTGATCAATAGATGGTTACGGTTTCCTGACCATGGACATTGGATGTCGTTGATAATGGGATCACATCATTAGGAGAATGATGTGATGGACAAGACCCAATCCTAAGCCTAGCACAAAGATCGTGTAGTTCGTATGCTAAAGCTTTTATAATGTCAAGTATCATTTCCTTAGACCATGAGATTGTGCAACTCCCGGATACCGTAGGAATGCTTTGGGTGTACCAAACGTCACAACGTAACTGGGTGACTATAAAGGTGCACTACGGGTATCTCCGAAAGTGTCTGTTGGGTTGGCACGAATCGAGACTGGGATTTGTCACTCCGTGTAACGGAGAGGTATCTCTGGGCCCACTCGGTAGGACAGCATCATAATGTGCACAATGTGACCAAGGGGTTGATCACGGGATGATGTGTTACGGAATGAGTAAAGAGACTTGCCGGTAACGAGATTGAACAAGGTATCGGGATACCGATGATCGAATCTCGGGCAAGTACAATACCGCTAGACAAAGCGAATTGTATACGGGATTGATTGAATCCTTGACATCGTGGTTCATCCGATGAGATCATCGTGGAACACGTGGGAGCCAACATGGTTATCCAGATCCCGCTGTTGGTTATTGGCCGGAGAGTTGTCTCAGCCATGTCTGCCTGGTTCCGGAACTCGTAGGGTCTACACACTTAAGGTTCGATGATGCTAGGGTTATAGGGAATAGATATACGTGGTTACCGAATGTTGTTCGGAGTCCCGGATGAGATCCCGGACATCACGAGGAGTTCCAGAATGGTCCGGAGGTAAAGATTTATATATGGGAAGTCCTGTTTTAGTCACCGGAAAAGTTTCGGGTGCTATCGGTAACGTACCGGGACCGCCGGGAGGGCCCCGGGGGCCACCAGGTGGGGCCACCGGCCCCAGAGGGCTGCATCGGCCAATTGTGGGAGGGGACGAGCCCCAAATGGGCTGGTGCACCCCCCCACCAGGGCCCAAGGCGCCTAGGGTTTGGGGGAAACCCTAAAGGGGGCGCCCCCTTGCCTTGGGGGGCAAGGCAACCCCCCTGGCCGCCGCCCCCTCCTCAGATTGGATCTGAGGGGGCCGGTCCCCCTCTCCATTTCCCCTATATATACGTGGGGGGTGGGAAGTCAGTCGCACCCAAGTTCTGGCGCAGCCCTCCCCCTCTCCGAAGTCCTCCTCCTCTCCCGCGGTGCTTGGCGAAGCCCTGCAGGATTGCCACGCTCCTCCACCACCACCACGATGTTGTGCTGCTGCTGGACGGAGTCTTCCCCAACCTCTCCCTCTGTCCTTGCTGGATCAAGGCACGGGAGACGTCACCGGGCTGCACGTGTGTTGAACGCGGAGGTGCCGTCCGTTCGGCACTAGGATCTCCGGTGATTTGGATCACGACGAGTACGACTCCTTCAACCCCGTTCTCTTGAACGCTTCCGCTTAGCGATCTACAAGGGTATGTAGATGCACTCCCCTCTCTCTCGTTGCTAGTCTCTCCATAGATAGATCTTGGTGACACGTAGGAAATTTTTTGTATTTCTGCTACGTTCCCCAACAGGTTTCGCTTCGTGGCGGCGGAGTTTCGTCTCATAAGCTTGCCCATGATTTTTTCCAGGATAAAACCCTTCATATAGCAGAAGAAGGACACTGGGAGGCCACCAGGAGGCCCAGGAGACAAGGGGCGTGCCCAGTAGGGGTGGGCGCGCCCCCACCCTCCTGGACAGGGTGTGGGACCACTGGTGTATTTATTTCGCTCAATAATTCTTATTAATTCCAAAAATAAGTTTCATGGAGTCTCAAGTCTTTTGGAGCAGTGCAGAATAGGTTTCCAATGTTTACTCCCTTTTCAGCCAGAATTCCAGCAGCCGACATTCCCCCTCTTCATGGTAAACCTTACAAAACAAGAGAGAATAGCCATAAGTATTGATATATAACGTGTAATAACAGCCCATAATGCAATAAATATTGATATAAAAGCATGATGCAAAATGGACGTATCAACTCCCCCAAGCTTAGACCTCGCTTGTCCTCAAGCGGAAGCCGAAATCGAAAAATATGTCCACATGTTTAGAGATAGAGGTGTCGATAAAATAAAATACGGACGTGAGGGCATCATGATCATTCTTATAACAGCAACATATATGGATTTTGACATATGAATTCTTATACTCAAGTAATAATCAATTCACAATGTCAAGCATGGTTCAGAAAATTCATTGGAGCTAACAAACTATAATCTCAGTCATTGAAGCAATTGCAATTTATCGTAACATCACAAAGAGTCAAGAATAGAGCTTTTCAGCAAGTCCACATAGTCAACTATCATATAATCTTCTACAATTGCTAACACTCATGCAATACTTGTGGTTATAGAGTATCAGCCGGACACTGAGAAAGATAGGGGCTTATTGTGTTGCCTCCCAATGCATTCACCTTTAGGTGATGTCAACAATAACCGTCCATGCTAACGAACACCCAATTGGATATATACATCATGAGCTTTCAAACACGAGGAGCTTGCCAAAGGATAAAATGAAAAGGGAAAGGTGAAGGACACGTTGACTCAAGCATAAAGTGAAAAGCATAAAGTAGAAACGTAAAGTAAAAGATAGGCCCTTCGCAGAGGGAAGCAGAGGTTGTCATGCGCTTTTAGGGTTGAATACACAAAATCTTAGTAGGAAAGAACGTCTCTTTATATTGCCACTTGTGTATGGACCTTTATTATGCAGTCCGTCGCTTTTATTACTTCCATAACAAGATCGTATAAAGCTTATTTTCTCCGCACTAATAAGTCATGAATATTTAGAGAGCAATTTTTATTGCTTGCACCGATGACAACTTACTTGAAGGATCTTACTCAATCCATAGGTAGATATGGTGGACTCTCATGGCAAAACTGGGTTTTAAGGATAGTTGGAAGCACAAGTAGTATCTCTACTTGGTGCTAGGAATTTGGCTAGCATGAGGGGGAAAGGCAAGCTCAAAATGTTCGGAAGGTCAATGACAATATACTTTAACTGACATGTGAGAAAACATAAACCATTACGTTGTCTTCCTTGTCAAACGTCAACTCTTTTAGCATGTCATACTTGATGAGTGCTCACAACTATAGAATATGTCCAAGATAGTATATTTATATGTGAAACTTCTCTTTCCTTATTACTTCCTATTAATTGCAACGATGACCAAAACTATGTTTGTCAACTCTCAACAACTTTGCAGCCTCATACTTTCTATGTGTGAAGTTGTCACTATCCATAAGATCAACAGGAACTCTTTAATTCTTTTTATTCTTTCTACTTTTCTCAAGATCATAGCAAGATAGCAAAGCCCTTGACTCAACACTAATCTTTATTATAGATAGCTCACGAACTCGATTACATAAAGAGATCACAAAGCAAACTCAAAACTACTTGATATCAAAACTTTAATCTACTAGGTAAGGATACTACTAAAAGGATTGCACTAAATAAAACGGTAAAGATAGGAGTGTGATGGTGATACGATACTGGGGCACCTCCCCCAAGCTTGGCAGTTGCCAAGGGGAGTGCCCATAACCATGTGATTATGTCCTCGGAGGTGATGAAGGTGGTGATGATGACGGTGGATAATCGCACATTGAGCGTAAAAGCTCCTCCAGCTTGCGGATAATGCCCTTCAGTCTAGTGATATGATCCTTCAACAGAATATTCTCCTGTGTGAGATACTTGTTCTGTATGCGAGCTAACTCTATCATCTTGAAAGCTTCAATCTCTGTTGGAGTAAAGAGGTTAGGTAAAAATTGAGGGGTGTCTTCTTCCACTGCCGAAACTTGAACCTCCATGGCCTTCTAGATCCCTTCATCCTTGTGGGTCTCCTCCGATTCTTCTCTTTTCAGCTCTATCTTCAATAGCCAAGCATCCTTGTCTTCATTGTTGAGGGAGGGTGACGCCATAGTGCTCTAGCTCTGAAACAGAAACAACTCGAAACAAAGACAGAGGATAATTGCGTGATACGGTGGTCAAAACCTTCGGAAGTATATATAATGATTTTTTACCGACTAAAATACGTAACATGCAAGAAAGCAGACTTCGGGAGGCACACGAGGTGCCCACAAGACAGGGGGGCACGCCCAGTAAGGGTGGGCGCGCCCTCCACTCTCGTGGGGGCCTCGTCTCCCTTTCGGACTACTTCTTTCTTCCTAAAATTCTTAAATAATCCAAAACTGATAAAAATTGCCATTGGAGTTGTTTTGGAGTCGGTTTACTTACCGTACCACATACCTATTCCTTTTCGGAGTCTAGAACATTCTGGAAAGTGTCCCTTATGTATTCCTCCGGGGTTACGGTTTCAATAATATTAGTTTCAACATTAATAGGATTACCTGAAATATAATGTTTAATTCTTTGACCTTTACCACCCTCGGACTTGTGCCTTCGAAGTTGTTGATCTTTATGGCACCAGAATGATAGACCTCCTCGATAACGTAGGGACCTTCCTATTTAGAGAGAAGCTTTCCTGCAAAAAACCTTAAATGAGAGTTGAATAATAACACATAATCTCCTACGTTAAACTCACGCTTTTGTATTCTTTTGTCATGCCAACATTTGACTTTTTCTTTGAATAACTTGGCGTTCTCATAGGCTTGGGTTCTCCATTCATCCAATGAAGTAATATCAAACAACCTCTTCTCACCTGCAAGTTTGAGGTCATAGTTGAGCTCTTTAATAGCCCAATATGCTTTATGTTCAAGTTCTAGAGGTAAATGACAAGCTTTTCCATAAACCATCTTATATGGAGACATACCCATAGGACTAAATGCAGTTCTATAAGCCCATAATGCAACATCAAGTTTTTTGGACCAATTCTTTCTAGATCTATTAATAGTCTTTTGCAAAATTAATTTGAGTTCTCTATTACTGAACTCTACTTGACCACTAGACTGTGGGTGATAAGGAGATGTGATTCTATGGTTGACATCGTACTTAGCAAGCATCTTACAGAAAGCACCATGAATAAAATCTGAACCACCATCAGTCATAAGATATCTAGGGACTCCAAACCTCGGAAAAATAACTTCTTTAAGCATTTTAATAGAAGTGTTATGATCAGCACTACTAGTTGGAATAGCTTCTACCCACTTAGTAAAATAATCAACATCAACTAAAATATGTGTATAACCATTAGAGGCAGGAAAAGGTCCCATATAATCAAAGCCCCAAACATCAAATGGTTCAATAACAAGAGAATAATTCATAGGCATTTCTTGACGTTTACTAATATTACCAATTCTTTGACATTCATCACAAGACAAACTTACGAGCATCTTTGAAGAGAGTAGGCCAATAAAAACCGGATTGCAATACCTTATGTGCAGTTCTGTCTCCAGCGTGGTGTCCTCCATATGATTCAGAGTGACACTTACGTAGGATATGTTCCTATTCATGCTCAGGTACACAACGTCTAATAACACCATCTACTCCTTCTTTATAAAGGTGTGGGTCATCCCAAAAGTAATGTCTTAAATCATAAAAGAACTTTTTCTTTTGCTGGTATGTGAAACTCGGTGGTATAAATTTAGCAACAATGTAATTAGCATAATCAGCATACCAAGGAGCAGTACGAGAAGCATTAATGACCGCTAATTGTTCATCAAGAAAGTTATCATCAATAGGTATTGGGTCATCAAGAACATTCTCTAACCTAGACAAGTTGTCTGCAACGGGGTTCTCAGCTCCCTTTCTATCAATAATATGTAAGTCAAATTCTTGGAGCAAGAGAACCCATCTAATGAGTCTAGGCTTAGCATCTTTCTTTTCCATAAGATATTTAATAGCAGCATGATCAGTGTGAATAGTAACTTTGGAATCAACAATATAAGGTCTAAACTTATCACATGCAAACACAACTGCTAAGAATTCTTTTTCAGTAGTAGCATAATTTCTCTGGGCAGTATCAAGAGTTTTACTAGCATACTGGATAACATTTAATTTCTTATCAACTCTTTGCCCTAGAATGGCACCTACAGCATAATCACAAGCATCACACATAATTTCAAAAGGTAAATTCCAATCAGGTGGCTGAACAATAGGTGTAGTGATCAAAGCTTTCTTAAGAATTTCAAATGCTTCTACACAATCGTCATCAAAGACAAAAGGAATATCTTTTTGCAATAAATTAGTCAGAGGCCTAGAGATTTTAGAAAAGTCCTTAATGAACCTCTTGTAAAGACCGGCATGACCAAGGAAACTTCTTATACCTTTTATGTCCTTGGGACATGGCATCTTTTCAATAGCATCAACTTTAGCTTTATCTACTTCAATACCTCTCTCGGAGATCTTGTGCCCCAAGACAATGCCTTCATTAACCATAAAGTGGCACTTTTCCCAATTCAAAACAAGACTAGTGTCTTCACATCTCTGCAAAACTCGATCTAGGTTGCTCAAGCAATCATCAAAAGAAGATCCATAAATGGAGAAATCATCCATCAATACTGCACAAATTTTCACAAAAGTCAGAGAATATAGCCATCATACATCTTTGAAAGGTAGCAGGTGCATTACATAAACCAAAAGGCATACGTCTATAAGAAAAAGTACTGAAAGGGCAAGTAAAAGTAGTTTTTGATTGATCCTCCGCTGATACAGGTATTTGAGAGAAACCAGAATAACCATCTAGAAAGCAGAAATGTGTATGTTTAGATAGTCTTTCTAGAATTTGATCAATAAAAGGTAAAGGATAATGATCTTTCTTAGTAGCTTTTTTTAGTTTACGAAAATCAATTACCATCCTATAACCTGTAATAATTCTTTGCGGAATCAATTCATCTTTATCATTAGGAACAACAGTAATACCTCCCTTTTTAGGCATATAATGGACATGGCTTACCCATTCACTATCAGCAAGGGGATAAATTATACCTTCCTCGAGGAGCTTTAATATCTCATTTCTTACCACTTCTTTCATCTTAGGATTTAATCTTCGTTGAGGATCTCTAACTGGTTTGGCATCCTTTTCCACTTTAATTTTGTGTTGACATAGAGTGGGACTAATGCCCTTAAGATCATCCAAAGTATACCCAAAAGCAGCCTGGTGCTTCTTCAGAGTTTTCAATATTCTTTCCTCTTCATGCTCTGAAAGGTTAGCACTAATAATAACATGATACATCTCCTTTGCATCAAGATAAGCATATTTAAGATTATCAGGTAATGGTTTTATCTCAAACACGGGATCACCCTTGGGTGGAGGAGGATCCCCTAAGATTTCAACAGGTAAGTTATGTTTCAAAATAGGTTCCTGTTTAAGGAACACTTCATCTATTTCCCTTCTTGCTTTCATGAACAAATCATTTTCATGGTCTAGCAAATATTGGTCTAACGGATCAGTAGGAGGCACGACAATAGAAGCAAGACCAATTATTTCATCTTTACTAGATAATTCTTTATCAAGGGGTTGTCTACGAAATTTAGCAAAATTAAACTCATGAGTCATATCATCCAAGCCAATCGTAACAACGTCCTTTTCGCAATCAATCCTAGCTTTAACAGTGTTCAAGAAGGGTCTACCAAATATAATGGGACAAAAGTCATCTTGAGGGGAAGTAAGAACAAGAAAATCAGCAGGGTATTTAACCTTCCCACACAAGACTTCAACATCTCTAACAATCCCAATTGGTGAAATAGTGTCTCAATTAGCAAGCTTGATAGTAACATAAATATCTTCTAACTCAGCAGGTGCGATGCCATGCATAATTTCTTTATATAAATCATAGGGTATTGCACTAGCGCTAGCACCCATATCACATAAGCCATGATAACAATGATCTCCTATTTTAACAGAAATAACAGGCATGCCTATAACAGGTCTATGTATCTTAGCATCTGGTTTTGCAATATTAGCAGTTTCACCACAAAAGTAAATGACGTGCCCATCTAAATTATCATCCAAGAGATCTTTAACCATAGCAATACTAGTTTCAACTTTAATTTGCTCAGGAGGTGTATAAGTTCTAGTATTACTCTTACGAACAACAGTCGAAGTTTTAGCATGATCCTTTATCCTAACAGGAAAAGGTGGTTTCTCAACATAAGTAGTAGGAATAATAGGATCACTATAAGTAATAGTCTTTTCTTCAACTTTAATAGGTGCAACTACTTTTACTTCAATGGGAGGATTATATTTAAACCACTTCTCCTTAAGGAGATCAACGTGAGTAGCGAAAGATTCACAAAAAGTAGCTACTATCTCAGAGTCAAGTCCATGTTTAGCGCTAAATCCACGAAAAACATCGCTATCCATAAAAGATTTAACACAATCAAACTTAGGTGTCATACCTGACTCCTTACCATCATCGAAACCCCAATCTTCACAGTTGCGTTTCATTCTTTCCAATAAGTCCCATTTGAATTCAATAGTCTTCAGCATATAAGAACCAGCACAGGAGGTATCGAGCATGGTGCGATTATTGAGAGAAAGCCGAGCATAAAAAAATTGAATAATCATTTCTCTGGAAAGCTCATGATTGGGGCATGAATATAACATTGACTTAAGCCTCCCCCAAGCTTGAGCGATGCTTTCTCCTTCGTGAGGCCAGAAATTATATATGTAATTACGATCACGATGAACAAGATGCATAGGATAGAACTTCTGGTGAAATTCCAACATCATTCGTTTATAATTCCAAGATCTCGTATCATCACATAGCCTATACCATGTCAATGCATCTCCCTTCAAAGATAAAGGGAACACCTCCCTTTTGACAACATCATCGGGAATACCTGCAAGCTTAAATAATCCACAAACTTCATCCACAAAGATAAGGTGTAAATCGGGATGCAATGTTCCGTCTCCTGTAAATGGATTAGCTAGCAGTTTCTCTATCATACCCAAAGGAATCTCAAAATAAATATTTTCATAAAGTTCAATAGGTTGAGGAGCAACTCTTTGCTCTTCTGGTTGGGGTGAAGATACCCCGAACAAGCCCCTCAAAGGATTAGTTTCCATAGTGACAAGTAACAAAAAATTCCAGCACACTAAATAAATGTTTCCTTACCAAGTTCCACTCACCAAAAGCGCTACACTCCCCGGCAACGGCGCCAGAAAAGAGTCTTGATGACCCACAAGTGTAGGGGATCTATCGTAGTCCTTTCGATAAGTAAGAGTGTCGAACCCAACGAGGAGCAGAAGGAAATGATAAGCGGTTTTCAGTAAGGTTTTCTCTGCAAGCACTGAAAATGTGGGTAATAAATAGTTTTGTGATAAGATAAATTGTAAAGAGTAACAAGCAATAAAAGTAAATGAGGTGCAGCAAGGTGGCCCAATCCTTTTTGTAGCAAAGGAAAAGCCTGGACAATGTCTTATAATGAGAAAAGCGCTCCCAAGGACACATGGGAATTATTGTCAAGCTAGTTTCATCACACTCATATGATTCGCGTTCGTTACTTTGATAATTTGATATGTGGGTGGACCGGTGCTTGGGTACTGCCCTTACTTGGACAAGCATCCCACTTATGATTAACCCCTATTACAAGCATCCACAACTACAACAAGAGTATTAAGGTAAACCTAACCATGGCATGAAACATATGGATCCAAATCAGCCCCTAACGAAGCAACCCATAAACTAGGGTTTAATCTTCTGTCACTCTAGAAACCCATCATATACTTATTACTTCCCAATGCCTTCCTCTAGGCCCTAATAATGGTTAAGTGTCATGTAGTCGACATTCACATGACACCACTAGAGGAAAGACAACATACATCTTATCAAAATATCAAACGAATACCAAATTCACATGACTACTAATAGCAAGACTTCACCCATGTCCTTAGGAACAAACATTACTACTCACAAAGCATATTCATGTTCATGATCAGAGGTGTAATAATATGCATTAAGGATCTGAACATATGATCTTCGACCAAGTAAACCAATAAGTATCAACTACATGGAGTAATCAACACTACTAGCAACCCACAGGTACCAATTTGTGGTTTTGGATACAAGATTGGATACAAGAGATGAACTAGGGTTTGAGAGGAGATGGTGCTGGTGAAGATGTTGATGGAGATTGACCCCCTCCCGATGATAGGATCGTTGGTGATGACGATGGTGATGATTTCCCCCTCCCGGAGGGAAGTGTCCCCGGCAGAACAGCTCTGGCGGAGCTCTAGATTGGTTCCGCCAAGGTTTCGCCTCGTGGCGGCGGGGTTTCATCTCATAAGCTTGCCCATGATTTTTTCCAGTATAAACCCTTCATATAGCAGAAGAAGGACACCGGGAGGCCACCAGGGGGCCCAGGAGACAAGGGGGCGCGCCCAATAGGGGTGGGCGCGCCCCCCACCCTCTTGGACAGGATGTGGGCCCTGGTGTATTTCTTCCGCTCAATAATTCTTATTAATTCCAAAAATAAGTTTCGTGGAGTCTCAGGTCTTTTGGAGCAGTGCAGAATAGGTTTCGAATGTTTACTCCCTTTTCAGCCAGAATTCCAGCTGCCGGCATTCCCCCTCTTCATGGTAAACCTTACAAAATAAGAGAGAATAGCCATAAGTATTGATATATAACGTGTAATAACAGCCCATAATGCAATAAATATTGATATAAAAGCATGATGCAAAATGGACGTATCAGCGTGCCCTACCCCCTAGACGCACCCTCCGTCCTTGTGGCCGCCTCGTGGCTCCTCCGACTTCATCTCCAAGTCTCCTGGTTGTCTTCTGGTGCAAGAAAAATCATCGTGAAGGTTTTATTCCGTTTTGACTCCTTTTGGTATTCCTTTTCTGCGCAACTCAAAAACAGGGAAAAAACAGGAACTGGCACTGGGCTCTAGGTTAATAGGTTAGTCCCAAAAATAATATAAAATAGCATAATAATGCATATAAAACATCCAAAAAGATAGTATAATAGCATGGAACAGTAAAAAAAAATTATAGATACGTTGGAGACGTATCATCCCACAAGTAGTATATGAAACTGACAAAATAGGAGACTCTCTCTCATGAAGAACATGGTGCTACTTTAAAGCACAAGTGTGGAAAAGGATAGTAACATTGTCCCTTCTCTCTTTTTCTCATTTTTTTTATTTTGGGCTCTTTGGCCTCTTTTTTTTGCTTTTATTTTATTTTATTTTGGGCTCTTTGGCCTCTTTTATTTGGGCTCTTTGGCCTCTTTTATTTATAACCTCACATGGGACAATGTTCTAATAATGATGATCATCACAACTTTATTTACTTACAATCAAGAATTACAACTCGATACTAGAACAAAGATATGACTCTATATGAATGCCTCCGGTGGTGTACCGGGATGTGCAATGACCAAGAGTGACATGTATAAAAATACGAACGTTGGCCAAGCCACAAATACTATGCCAACTACATGATCATGCAAAGCAATATGGCAATGATGGTATGTGTCATAATAAACGGAGCAGTGGAAGTTGCATGGAAATATATCCCGGAATGGCTATGAAAATGCATTAAGGTATGGTGGCTTTATTGAGGAAGGGTATAAGGTGGGTTTAATGCACCGGCGAAAGTTGCGCGGTACTAGAGTGGCTAGCAAGGGTGGAAGGGTGAGAGTGCGTATAATCCGTGGACTCAACATTAGTCATAAAGAACTCACATACTTATTGCAAAAAATCTATTAGCCCTCAAAGCAAAGTACTACTACGCATGCTCCTAGAGGAGCAGTTTGTAGGAGTTAACCATCGCGCGCTCCCGACATTCACACAAAGGAAGACAATCAATAATAAATTGCGCTCCAACTTCATCACATAACTAGAAGACCATACGTGCATGCTACGGGAATCATAAACCTTAACGCAATTATTTCTTTTAATACATGATTTACTACTAGTATGACTCTAATATTACCATCTTCATATCTCAAAACAAATGCAAGGAATCAAACTTTTCATATATTCAATGCTCTTTATGAAAGTTTTTATTATATCTCATCTGGATGCCTATCATATTAGGACTAAATTCATAACCTAAGCAAATTACCATGCTGTTAAAGAGACACTCAAAATAATATAATTGAATCATGAGAGTTCATCAATTTCTTTAAAATAAAGCCACCGTCGTGCTGTTAAAAATATACAAGTGAAGCATTAGAGCAAAAACTGCCCAACTCAAAAGATATAAGTGAAGCACATAGAGTATTCTAATAAATTCACGATTCATGTATGTCCCTCTCAAAAGGTGTGTACAGCAAGGATGATTGTGGCAAACTATAAAGCAAATACTCATATCATACAACACGCTCCAAGCAAAACACATATAATGTGGTGAATAAAAATATAGCCTCAAGTAAATTTACCAATGGATTGAAGACAAACTAGGGAATGCCATCCAAGGCATCCCCAAGCTTAGATGCTTGGTTGCTCTTGAATATTATCTCACTACTAGGGAAAACCTTATACACACAACTTCAGCAGTAGCGCGGGTTAAAAAAGGGCGCTAGTGCTAGATAGCAGTAGCGCGTGAGGGAAAAGGGTGCTACAGATAAAAATATAGCAGTAGCGCGTGTATATGTAAAAGCGCTACTCCTAATATTCTCATTACTAAGCCGATAGGCTACACATAGTAGTAGCGGGCTTGCAAAAAGCGCGCTACCGCTAGAATCTATGTACTAGCGTGTTTTCTATGAAAAGCGCTACTTCTAATGGAATTTTTTTTAAAAAAAATAGAAAAGTAAATGAAAATGAAAGAAATAGAAAAAGGAGAAAGGAAAAAAATAAAATGTAAAGCAAAATAAATGAAAAGCGAAAAAGGAGAAAGGCGTAGCAGTAGTGTCTGTTCATAAGAGGCATTATAGCTACTATAGCAGCAGCGCGTTTCCTAGATCCCCGCTATAGAAACAGAAAAGGAAATAAGAAAATAAAAGGAAATTACATAGCTATAGAAGTAGCGCGTTTTGTAAAAACCGCTATAGCTATCTTAGCTATAGAGCGTTTTGCAAGACGTGCTACCGCTAAGTTTGACTTAACCCAAAAAACGTTTCCCCCCGGCCATCAGTTCTCCCCCAAATCCCTCGCCCCACTTCGCCGCTGTCTCCCCAATTCGCCGTCACCCCACTTCGCCGCCGTCTTCTGCCGACGTCGACACCCCCGGAGCCACCAGTGCCGCGCGCCGTCGACGCCACCGGAGCCGCCCCCGACACCATCGGAGCCGCGCGGCCTCATCAATGCCACTAGAGCCGCCTTCGACGCCACCGAATCCTCCCTCGCCACAACTGCCTCCCTCACCGTCACCGGAGATGCCCCTGCCTCCCTCCCCACCACCAGAGCCATCCTCTGTAAGCCCCCACCCCTCATGTCTCTCTCTCATGCATAGCACAAACACTGGACAGAGAACTAGCTAGCTAGGTTAACTAGTTTAATTAGGTTAATTATGTAGGTTAGTGCAAAAATTTAGTTAGGGCTTTGACAGAGAACTAGTTAGGTTAACTAGTTTAATTAGGTTAATTATCAAGGTTAGTGCAAAAATTTGTTTAGGGCTTTGACGGAGAACAAGCTAGGTTAACTAGTTTAATTAGGTTAATTATCTAGGTAAACTAGGTTAACTAACTAGGTTAAATAGGTAGGTTAATTAGGTTCATTAGGTTAATATGCTAGGTTAAGTAGGTTGGCTAGGTTAGAGAAAAATTAATTTTAAAGCATTAGGTCAGAAGGGTTAGAGAAATGGAGTTCCTTTGTAGTTTAATTGGGTTCTGTCCTAGGCAGAGTAGGGTTAGAGAAAAAATGTGTGTGAGAGAGAGAGGAATAGCTAGATCAACATAATTTGGGTTCTGTCCTAGGCAAAGAAGTGTTTAGTGAGGTCATTTTGCAAAGGTTTTTGATTTCTGAAAAGACCACTATTTTTCAAGGAAAAGAATTTAGGGAAGTTTTATTTTAAAGATGATCCCTTCCTAGACTTTTATTGTTGATTATATCTTTTCAGTGAAGTGTTCATGTTATATCTTTTCATTGAAGTGGTTTGATCGTGCCCAAGTGGCCTTTTGTTGTTTCCAGGGAATGAAGCCTAGTGGCCTATGTTTTGCCGGAATGTTGATTCATTTCCGTTCCGGCAAATTTTAGGTGCTCGATTTGTCCACTTTTTAGCAAAGGTCATGCCGAAATTTTCCGTGAATTTTAGGATGACTTGTGCTACAAACTAGGACATATCGAGTGCCCGAGATTTGCCGCACCGGGAAGGAATCAACGTTCCTACAAAACATAGGCCTTTTTATGTCATTATTCATTTTATTAGGTCTAGAATTGATTGACTAGATATAATCGTAGGAAACATGGCTAGCAACAATGAAGGATAGGGTTCTAGTGATTGCGACGATGTCTACCTGGCGGCAAACGAATTATTGAGCCTTGCCAATGATCAACGGTTGTTGTTGCTGGGCCCACCTGTCTCATCCAAGACCGACATTGAGACCGACGCAGAGACTAGCGTTGAGACCCAGACCGGCACCAAGCCCAGCACTGAGGCCAGCGCCGACACCGGCACCGAGACTGGCAAAGCTATAGAACCGAAAGCGAAGAGGAG
Organism: Triticum aestivum; assembly: GCF_018294505.1. Lineage (NCBI taxonomy): Eukaryota > Viridiplantae > Streptophyta > Magnoliopsida > Poales > Poaceae > Triticum > Triticum aestivum. The sequence goes on from NC_057813.1 coordinate 200,823,292, forward strand.
ATGTCAACGCCTAAACCAGCTCCTCACTACTAGACTAGTGGTCATGGAGGTGGATGATGGCAATTTTGAGCCAAAACTGTCTATGGAAGCGTGCTCCTGCTACGGCAATCAGATAGGATGCATCGTACGGGCGTGCGCCACCATCAATGATGAGAAACTGAAGAACAGGCCAAATATGAAGAAATCCATCCTAACCCTGCTGCACTAGATATTCTTGTTCCCGGGCCGGGATGAAATCTAATATAAAGATCTACAGAAAGACCTGGCAACGAAGCGGATAAACAAACGCGCCATGACCAAGTGTAGCGACATGTTGGCTACCTGGAAAGGAAGGGTGAAATGCGACATCGACAAAAAGGAACCCTACTTTGAGATTGTGAAAGAAAATTCGACAATCACGCTAGAGCACTTTCAAGCATTCAAGGCGGCTTGGGCTACCGAAGATGCCAAAAAAAGTCAAAGCACATGAAGGGGGTTCAACCGAGGAACATGGGGCACCACCGCCTCGAAATCCGTGGTTACGCGAGGAAGAGGTCCATATGGGCCAAGGAGGATGCGGAACGCGAAAGTCTGGGCATCCCAGACCCCTTGGCGGAGTCATCGTCCCACAAGAGTATGACGTCCCCAGGGCCCGGTACCGTTGGGAACCATTCAAGAAGGTTTTCGAGACGGACCCGGTCACGACGGAGTTCATGAGACTACTGGTAATTTTAGTTTCTGATCAATTCGACTGCATGTTTAGTCATATTTGTAAATGATCCTTGTTCCTTTTGCAGGGAGAGCAGCACAAGATTGCGGCCGAAAGCGACTCGTCGTCTGAGGCGTTGCGAGGCCCAAGTGGGACACCCCATTCAACTGGGCGTTGAACATATTGAAACAACTCCCGGTGGACACTCGACCGTCGTATGGATGCGTGCACGGTGTTGGAGACAGCGCCACATGGAAGAAGTACTACGCTGAGACCACGGAGGAGAGAAAGGAAAGACGAAGGTTAACTGAAGAAAGCATCGACAAGAAGGTTGAGATTGCGGTTGAGAAGAATTCAGCTAATACAGTCGCAACAGCGGTAGCTACCGTAAAATAGGAGCTGACAGTCTTGGTTCCGGCTATCGTCGGTTGGAGCAGGCGAAATCCAGAAAAAGATGCAGCAAACTTTCCCCTTGCCGACTTCTTCGGGAGCAGCTCGACTAGCATTGCACCAGCACCAGCACCTGCACCAGCACTTGCTCATGCACCAGCTCCCGCACCTGCTTCGTTTTTGGCTGAGCTCGACACCCTCATGGTACCTGTCACACCAGCCCTCTTCAATAAATGTATAATCTCCCGTTTCCGTTGCCTTTCGGATGTCTCACATCGCAAACATGTCTTTGTAGGCCGACGCCCCGTGCACCATATTGTATGACATCAACGGCCAGAAGGTGGACGTGGGGAAGGCGACGATAAAAAATCTGAAGGAACAATTGTTCCACAGCCGGCCGATCGCCCCAGACTTCTTGAGGGTTTCCGTGGCCAGTGTCAAACCGGGACACGAGAATTTGGTGCCTCCAGTACTAGGGGGAGATAACAACGAGACCCCGTGGCGTCTTGGCGATTGCAAGACGTGGGTCCTATTGTGGCCAAAGAGTCTGCTTCGTCTAGAGGCGGCCGGGAGCACACCTACAACCACACAGCCTCCGCAAGGTATGAACATCAGCACCCCACCTACCCAATTAGAGTTGCCTGTCGTGTTGGGTGATAGCGGACTGGGTGACATAAAGACTCCATTAGTCGCTGATGACGTCGTCATAGATTAGGATGAGGATGACAATGACACTCAACATTATCTCAATACTGGCGCCACTTATGAGGGAGGATCGATGGCTCAGCAGTATGAGTACTCAGGGTTTGAGCATCAATAGTCGGTGCCTGAATTGCCGCCTCCGGAGCTTGAACATACTATAGACGACCTTCCACCAAAGAAGCATCGGAAGAGAGCGAGGAAAGGCAGCAATAAAGCTGCTGCTATGATCTAGTCGCCACCGCAGCCTTGGGTTCAAGACCGTATACCCGTCCCCGGTGCGGCGAAATACCATATCACTGGTGAACCAATCCTACCTAAGGCATCGGTACATGCCATACATGGTGATCTAAGGAGACTTCATGACGATGTGCTGCGGAGAGAGAAAAGCCTAATCGCCTCGGAAAATCCAGGATACCCACTCTACGTGGTTAATGTTCCGCGGCAAAGGTTGTACGTCAACACAATCCCCGCGCAGAAGTTCTTCCTTCGATTCGATTACGTCTTCGACATGTTTCACTTGAAGAAGCTGGATTTTACGTTTGTCCGCCTTTATGCCTTGTACATGAACTACATCATCGGGATTGAGCAGATACCTTATATCTGTGTCGCTGACCCGTACTTCATGCACGGGAGCTTCTTGGAAGTCTGCGCAAAGCACCGTGAATATGCGAGGGACTGATAACCCACAAGTATAGGGGATCAATTGTAGCCTCTTTCGATAAGTAAGAGTGTTGAACCCAATGAGGAGCTAAAGGTAGAACAAATATTCCCTCAAGTTCTATCGACCACCGATACAACTCTACGCACACTTGACGTTCGCTTTACCTAGAACAAGTATGAAACTAGAAGTACTTTGTAGGTGTGATAGGATAGGTTTGCAAGATAATAAAAAGCACGTAAATAAAAAGTAGGGGCTGTTTATAGGAAGACACAACTAATCCACTCTTCCTCCTTTTGTTCTTCGCTCTCCTCGTCATCTTTTTCATCCAATGAGCTCACAGTTTCATCAATATCTTCTTCCATAGACTTGCAAAATATTAGAGTCTTCTTGGACAGCGGAGGAGTCCTCAATATATGGTTTAACATTGGCATTAGAAGCATAATTATCATAACAATATTTAAGTATGGCAAAATTTTCAGATTTGTAGAGAGTAGCATCATGCTTTTCAATCAAAGAAGCAATTTCGTAAGCACCCTTAAAAGCAACAAATTCTTCAATTTGCTGAACATCATAGTAATTATAAACACCCTTAGCATACGAATATACGATTCCATTTTCACTAAACTCACATTGGTATGGAAGGTGTTTCTTAGGGTTTTCAGAACAACAAGTAAAATCATATATTTCACATAAATTCCAAGCATAGCATTGCAAATGATGAATTTGATCCAGTAAAAGTTTCCCTTTTTCAGATATACAGTGTCACACATAACAAGCATGCTCATCTAAATATTTGCCCTCAACTAAGCTAGTTGGGGTTTCAGCACGAGCACAAAGGGATCAAAGATGATCCAAATAAAAAGCTTTAGGAGTGTGATATATTGTGAGTGGTTCTTCAACCATTGGTGTAGTAGGTACAACTAATTTATTTGGTATTTTGCGTTTAATACCCATAACTAAAGATACAAAACAACTAAGAACAGCAAATAAAAATTACTTAGTGATAAAGCAAACAAGCACACACGAGAATATTCACCCCATGCTATGACTCCCCGGCAACGGCGCTAGAAAAAGGTCTTGATAACCCACAAGTATAGGGGATCAATTGTAGCCTCTTCCGATAAGTAAGAGTGTCGAACCCAACAAGGAGCTAAAGGTAGAACAAATATTCCCTCAAGTTCTATCGACCACCGATACAACTCTACGCACGCTTGACATTTGCTTTACCTAGAATAAGTATGAAACAAGAAGTACTTTGCAGGTGTGATAGGATAGGTTTGCAAGATAATAAAAAGCACATAAATAAAAAGTAGGGGCTGTTTAGATGAAGACACAACTAAGGTAGTTTTAGTAGAGAGTTTTTTGTCACAAGAAAGTTATTTGTCCCTAGGCAATTGATAACTAGACCGGTAATCACTATTGCAATTTTATTTGAGGGAGAGGCATAAGCTAACATACTTTCTCTTCTTGGATCATATGCACTTATGATTGGAACTCTAGCAAGCATCCGCAACTACTAAATATCATTAAGGTAAAGCCCAACCATAGCATTAAAGCATCAAGTCCTCTTTATCCCATACGCAACAACCCCCTTACTCAGGTTTATGCTTCTGTCACTCAAGCAACCCACTAAAAGCGAATCATGAACGTATTGCAACACCCTATAGCGGGAATCCCTCACACTTGTGCGACACAGAGAGCACCATAGGACAGCACCAATAATAAAACATGCAACTCAAACCAATCACGGTCGTCAATTAACGCATAGGACAAAACGGATCTACTCAAACATCATAGGATATCCATACATCATTGGGAAATAATATATAGCGTTGAGCACCATGTTTAAGTAGAGATTACAGTGGGTAAGACACTGCTGCGTAGAGGGAGGAAGAGTTGTTGATGAGGGCGGTGAAGTTGTTGGTGTAGATCGCGGTGATGATGATGGCGCCGGTGGCGTTCCGGAGCCACCGGAAGCAAGGGGGAGAGAGCCCCCCTTATTCTTCTTCTTCCTTGACCTTCTCCCTAGATGCGAGAAGGGTTTTGTCGGCGTTCTGGGAACGGGGGTGCCCAGACTTGCCTGCCTACGGCCTACGGCGTGGCTCGAGTGGTGGCCCAGTATGACCCATCTTCATCGACTCAAGCTCAAGAACCTCGCGAGGGTCCAAGCCTCGCGGGGAGGACGACGGAAGGCTTCCACAGGAACGGCCTCACTAGGAAGGCTCGCGAGGAGGCGGAGAGACCAAGGAAAGGGTACCTCGCGAGGTGCTTGTGACACAAGCCATGACGATCGAGACCAGGCGGGCGCCAGGCGGGCACTTGCCTGTACAGTGTCCTTGTTTCCTCTTTGGTGCAAAGGGGGCAAGCATAGACCAAGGCATTAGGCAAAGGCTACAGTTTCGGTGCAACGAGACCAAGACCAACAGAGCGGCAGGATGGAGGTCACCGTGGAGCCCAAGACGGCATCATCGCCAGTGCCTTTGGCAGCCGAAGACCAACTTTAGTCATGATAAGTTGTACTAGATGTTCCCCTTCAAAATGGTCGTTGTTGTCGCCCTTCCCGCTCAATATTTGGGAAGAGGACCAGGGCCTCTATATATAGGGTTAGCCATCACAGTAGGAAGGCATCTTGGATCGAGTCCTTCCCAGGTAGAACGCCACCACAAGAACACCCCTCGCGAGGCCGTTCTTCCTCTGTACTATTCATCACCAGCCCCTGAGGCAATCCACACCACATACTGGAGTAGGGTATTACACCACAATGGTGGCCTGAACCAGAATAAGCCTTGTGTCCCTCGTGTTGTTCATCTTGCTAGCTTAGATTCTCAGCAAGGCGTTGGAACGTGGATCGGTAGGGGAGAGATCTTCGCGTGCACCCCAGAGTTTGAACCTTAAGGGTTTTGCCGAAACCCCACATCCGACATTTGGTGCGCCAGGTAGGGGTGCACCAGAGCTCTCCCTGCCGTCGACCCGCTCTCCATCAACACCGCACTTCGCCCTCATGGCGGGCAAAACGCCACCCGCTCCGGCCGCAGGGGCCGGCGCGGGGCCCCGGGGGCTTCGAGCTCTGGCCCCCGCCTTGCGACAGGTGTGATGGCTGAACAAGTTCAAGGCAGAGATGCCTCCGCGCTACGATGGTGCAGCGGATCCGCTAGCTTTCTTGCTCGCATATGAAGGGGTCGTCCTCAAGACCGGGGGCGACGACCGGGTCATGGCCAACTGGCTGCCCATGGCCCTCGCCGGCGTCCCGCGCATGTGGCTGCTCCACTTACCAGCGCCTTCAGTGACCTCCTGGGAGGAGCTGCGCAGCCTCTTCCTCGCTCACCATGATGCGCCGGCACTCCCAGTCGTCGCGGCTCTCCTAGGTGGCTCGCAAGCCCCACCCATGAGTCACCACGTCAAGCCATTCGTCTGCCAGATTGGCGCTGCCCTCGCGCGCCGCGAAGCTCCTCCGGGTTGGGTGGCACCCAAGGCCGACTTCACCTTCGGCTTGGATGATCACCCTACCAACACCGCTTGCTCGGGGTGCACTCCCGATGCTCTACACTCCTACCATCTTCGACGCTGGAGCTGGCCTCAATGTGCTCTCGGTCGAGGCCTTCAGCCTCCTCCACGTGCCGCTGGAGCGACTCCAACCCAGCAAGCCCTTCTCGGGCGTCGGGGGCAGTTCCACCGGCTCCTTGGGGCAGATCCGCCTCCCGGTGACCTTTGGCACCCAAGCCAACTTCCGCACGGAGCTGGACGACTTCGACGTTGCCCCCATTGGCCTCCCGTACAACTTCATCCTCGGCTACCCGGCCTTGGCCCAGTTCATGGCAGCAACTCACCCGGCTTACAACCTCATGAAAATGCACGGGAGCAGCGGCGTCCTCACCATAGCCGGAGACGCAAAAGATGCCCTGCAGGCGCTCAAGCTCGCTTTCAAGGCGGCCGCAGTGGCGCTGCCCGCCAGCGCCGACACCCTCGAGGCCATGGGGGCTGCACTGACCAAGAAGAAGCAGTTGTTCACCCAAGACAAGGCGGAGACCAAGCAGGTACCAGTCGATGAGGATGGGTCCTCTGGCGCCACCTTCACCATTGGCACCAATCTCGACCCCGAACAAGAGGAGGCTCTAGTGAAATTCCTGCGCGCGAACAAGGAAGTGTTCGCGTGGGAACCCAAGCAGCTGGTAGGAGTCCCCCGGCAGGTGATCGAGCATCACCTGAACGTATGCCCCAATGTACGCCCCGTGAAGCAGAAAGCAAGACGACAGTCCACCGAGAAGCAGGCCTTCATCGTCCAAGAAACCCGCAAGCTAGAAGCCGCGGGAGTCATTCGCGAGGTTCGCTATCCGGAATGGCTGGCGAACCCCATTGTTGTGCCAAAGAAGGGAGGAAAGGAGCGCATGTGCGTCGATTTCACCAACCTCAACAAGGCTTGCCCTCAAGATCTGTTCCCGCTCCCCCGCATCGATCATATCATGGACTCAACAGCAGAGTGCGACCTGTTGTGCTTCCTGGATGCCTTCTCGGGCTATCACCAAATCAAGATGGCGGTAGAAGATGCGGAGAAGACGGCTTTCCTAACCCCGTGTAGGGTGTACTGCTACACCTGCATGCCGTTCGGATTGTGCAACGCAGGCGTAACCTTTCAGCGACTGATGCACATTGCCTTGGGCCGGCAGCTCGGGAGAAACGCCGAGGCTTATGTCGATGACATAGTGGTGAAGTCTCGGGAGGCGAAGACCCTGATACAGGACCTGGAAGAAACCTTCGTGAGCCTCCGTGAAGTGGACCTGCGGCTCAACCCAGAGAAGTGCGTGTTTGGTGTTCCTTCCGGCAAGCTTCTGGGCTTCCTCGTGTCCCACAGAGGGATCGAGGCTAACCCAAAGAAGGTCAAGGCAATAGAAGACATGAGTCCGCCGCAAACCCTCAGGGAAATGCAGAAGCTCACCGGATGAGTAACCGCATTAGGGCGCTTTATCTCCAAGCTAGGAGAACACGCTCTGCCCTTCTTCAAGCTGATGAAGAGGAAAGGCCCGTTCGAATGGACTCAAGAGGCTGATGAAGCGTTCCAAGATCTCAAGAAGTACCTGACCAGCCCTCCTGTGATGGTAGCACCATGCCCGTAGGAGCCCCTGGTGCTTTATCTCGCCGCCGCACCATACTCCGCCAGCGCATCTCTGGTAGTGGTCCGGGAGGAGCGCCGGGCCAAGGCCACACCAGTGGCGACCCCAGTCACGGCAGCTCAAAGCCAGGAAGTCCTCGCGAGGGTCACGACCTCGACAGATACATGTCAGCCTCAGCAGGAAGGCGCCTCCATGGCTGGGGGACCCCATTGATCAATCAGGAGCCGGGGGCTCTTACGCCTTGGGAGGCACTCGACTCACCGGAGGATGTGGGCTCCGTCGCTGCGCCCACCCTCGTCGAGCATCCCATGTATTTCGTCAGCACGGTGCTGCGGGATGCAAGGGCACGGTACCCCATGCCCCAGAAGCTCTTGCTCGCGCTGTTAGTGGCCTCTCGAAAGCTGCGACACTACTTTCAAGGTCACCCCATCAAGGTTGTCTCGGCGTATCCATTGGAAAGAGTACTCAGAAGCCCCAACTTAGCGGGAAGGGTTGCCGAATGGAACATCGAGTTGCAAGCATTCCAGTTGGAATTCAGCACGACGAGGGTCGTCAAAGGAACCGCACTTGCAAATTTTGTGGCGGAATGGACAAAGCCGTCGGGGCTCGAGGCCGGCGAGGATCGGTCACTTTCCCCAGGAAGTGAGGCACCGGATGGTTGGGTCATGTACTTCAACGGGGCGTTCTCACGACACAGCGCGGGGGCTGGCGCGGTGCTTATATCCCCCACTCAAGACAAGCTCTATTACGCCGTGCAGCTCCGTTTCCAACATGGGGAGAAGGTTTCCAACAATATCGCAGAATACGGGGGCTTGATAGCAGGCTTGAAGGCTGCGGCGGCCTTGGGGTTAAAGCGCCTCATCGTCAAAGGTGATTCGCAGATGCTCTTCAACTTCTCCAACAAGGTGTACGATCCGAAGGACGAGCACATCGAGGCGTATCTCGCGAAGGTCCGTAGAATGGAGAGGCAGTTTTGGGGGTTGGAGTTGCAGCATGTGGCACGGGGCACCAATCAGGAGGCTGATGACATCGCCAGGGGGGCGTCCCGGCGGCTGCCTCAAGAGCCCGATGTCTTTGAGGAAAGACTCTTCAAACCCTTAGCAGCGCCGCCATCATGAAGCACAGCGCAACCTCAGGAGGAGCTCCCTCAACCACCTGCCTCAGGAGCTCCGGCCTATGGCCGGACCTTAGGAGCACGCTTGCTCCTGGCGCTGGAGCCTCAGGAGGGGTGTTGGACCGTGGAACTCAAGAGTTACTTAATGCAAGGGACTCTGCCAGAGAAGGAGGAGGATGCAGAGCGCGTGGCGTGGCAGGCCACGGCCTACTGCATTCAAGACGGAGAGCTCTACCGGAAGCGGCTGAACGACGTGTCCCTACGTTGCATTTCCAAGGAACATGGGAAAGAGCTGCTGGTAGACATACATGCTGGAGATTGTGGGCACCACTCGTCGTCACGAACCCTCGTTGGCAAGGCATTCCGCAACGGGTTCTACTGGCCTACAGCACTCAACGACGCCATCGAGCTGGTGAAAGCTTGTGAAGCTTGCCAATTCCACGCCAAGAAGATCCATCAGCCAGCCCAGGGCTTGCAGACCATCCCCCTCTCAAGGCCATTCGCAGTTTGGGGGCTGGACATCTTGGGCCCATTTCCCCGGGCGCCTGGGGGCTATCGCTACCTCTACGTTGCCATTGACAAGTTCACCAAGTGGGCTGAGGTGGAAGCTGTCCACACCATCCCAGCCGGCTCAGCAGTCAAGTTCATCAAGGGCCTCGTGAGCCAATTCGGAGTGCCTAACCGCATCATCATCGACAATGGTTCACAATTCACCAGCAATCTATTCAAAACATATTGTGCTAACCTTGGAACGCAGATATGCTACGCTTCGGCGGCGCACCCTCGGAGCAACGGCCAAGCTGAACGTGCCAATGCAGAGGTCCTGAAAGGCCTCAAAACCAGGACCTTCAAGAAGAAGCTGGAGGCCTGCGGCAGGGGCTGGTACGACGAGCTCCAGTCCGTGTTGTGGTCCATCTGCAAGACTGCAACCAAGTCGACTAGCGAGACCCATTCTTCCTCGTCTATGGAGCAGAGGCGGTCCTCCCTCACGAGGTCAAGCGTCACTCCGCGCGGGTCCTGGCATTCGACGAAGCGCAGCAGGATGCCATGCGTGGGACGGACCTCGTGCAGGGGGAGGAACGCCATCGGGAGGCCGTTCTTCAGGTGGCAAGATACCAGTAGGCGCTACGGCGGTAGCACTGCTGCAACATCCTCCCCAGGACTCTCGATGTAGGGGACCTCGTACTTAGGCGGGTGCTCTCCAAGGAAGGGTTGCACAAGCTCTCGCCCATGTGGGAGGGCCCGTTCAAGGTTGTTCATGTTTCCAGGCCCGGCTCCGCGCGCTTGGAGACCCAGGAGGGAGTGCCAATCCCGAACGCGTGGAACATTCAGCACCTTCGGAGGTTCTACCCTTGAAACGAGGCCCAGTGCCTGTGAGAAAAGGCCCGATGCCTGTGAAGAAGGCTAATGCCTGTGAAGTTTGTCGCCCTGAGGAAAGGCCCGGTGCTTGTGAAGAAGGCCAATGCCTGTGAAGCTCGACTCCCCCAAGAAAAGGCTCGGTGCCTGTGAAGAAGGCCAATGCCTGTGAAGCTCGCCGCCCGTGACACTCACGTAATAATGAGTTGGGGCTATACATGCCCAGAGTCTCCGGAGTGCCGCCCCCGGGCCTCGGGTGCTCCCGCCCATGCCCAGTGGCAGCACTTAGCTCCACGCTGGTGAGAAGACGTCGAAGACTAGATTAGGTGCCGGACGCGGCTTTTCATTTGCTTTCTGTAGTTGGCTAGTTCATCTTTGTTTGGGACTTTAGTTGGAGTTGCTTTCGGTGTTGAGCGCCGTCCCCGGCTTGTGTTTTCTTGTCTTTGCTATTCGCCTGACTCGACTTTCCTTTCACAAACCTCCCGAGGGGGGCTGCGCGGGCGCCCTCACGAGTATCTTCTGGCTTCATTTCGTGAGGTTTCCCAACCTAAGTTCACAGCGGGAGCACTCCTCCCGGTCCATGCCCCACGGGAATCGCGACACGAACGCAGAGCCTGGGCTGGTCGCCCTCACGACTGAGCGATGGAGCCTGTCCCTCCGGCTAATTTTTGCAGGCCTCAAGACGCACGACAAGGCCTCTACGCATCCCCCCCCCGATCTAAGTTATTTCTAGCATGAGCGTGCAGTACCGTAGTGCGGCATGAAAATAATAGAAACGACATGATAATTGAAAGCAACAGTCTATCACGCCCCCACGGGGCTCCACACTTCTCTCTCTCTATGCAGGAAAGGGAGAAAAGGCAAAATAAGCATGGCTCGCGACAACCCACAGAAGAAGATTCGCGTCACCCTCCGGAGCTCAAACGGACCCCTCCTCACAGTTCACCGAGGTTCGACAGTGGTATGATCTGCCACCCCCCTTGAAGCAGGCGCGACGGCGCGGAGGCTGATCGCGACCGCCGCTGGAGGAGCTACTGTCAGAAGGGGAGTCGCCGAAGCTTGGCGAGCTGTGGGCACCGCCTGGCATGGGCCCGTCTTCATCTTCACCGCAGCCGTCGCCGAGGCCGAGCCTCCAGTCGTCGTCATCACCCTCGGGCTAGCACCCGACGCGGCGGCCATCTTCCCCGAACACCTTCACGAAGAGGGTGGCATCGCCGTCGAACTTGAAGTGCAGGATGCACCGTTGGCCCAGGCCACGCGCGCGGGCAAACGTCTACCAGCCATGGGCCAAAGCGATGTTCCCGGCAATGGAAACCTCCACCACCACCCAAGAGGCTCTGCTGCAGCAGCCGTCCGCCTGAAGCTAGAGTCCGCCAGTAGCACCGTCCGGCAGTTCGCCGGCGAAGAAGCGGGGGAGCTGAAGCCAGGTACCGGCCGGATCCTCCGACCAAACGACAAACTTTGGCAACACCTCCGTCGAGTGGAGGCGCGGGTAAGGAGGCCGCGCAGCCGTGGCGCGCCTCCCCCCATCGATCAAGCGGCCTCCACCAAGCAAGGGACCACGGCCACGACCACTAGCGGCCACCGCAGGAGTCGCGGGGTGCTTGCAGGGGCGACCTCGGCTGCACTTGGACGGAGGGGAGCCAGGCCCCTCTTGGCGAGCCTTCCCCTTCTCTGCGGCCGAAAATTTCTTTGTAGGCACCATGAGATACAATGAGCTGGTGGAGGGGGAGCAAGGAATAAGAAACAGAGTAAGCAGAGATGAACTGGGAGGTCTCACGCCGTTCCGTACTTATAGTCGAAGGAGGCCAACCGTCAGCCTCCATGATCATAGGTAATCATGACACATTTTGCATACAGGGACTTGTCAAGTCGAGCGGTTGCCGAGGCAACATGGGGAAGTGGAGGCGCCCATGTCCAATCAACCGCCACATGGTGCCCAAGGCCGCAGGCTGTTGGGGCCCGCGACGCTCCGCACTTGGCCCTTCGTTTCTCCGCTAAGCCAAGTCCGAGCGTGCCTTGGGCCCGGCGGCTAATGTCGGTGTTCTGGGAATAGGGGTCCCCATACTTGCTTGCCTACGGCCTGCGGTGTGGCTCGAGTGGTGGCCCAGTATGACCCATCTTCATCGACTCAAGCTCAAGAACCTCGCGAGGGTCCAAGCCTCGCGGGGCGGACGACGAAAGGCTACCTCAGGAACAGCCTCACCAGGAAGGCTCGCGAGGAGGCGGAGAGATCAAGGCAAGGGTACCTCTCGAGGTGCTCGTGACGCAAGCCATGACGATCGAGACCAGGCAGGCGCTAAGCGGGCGCTGGCCTGTACAGTGTCCTTGTTTCCTCTTTGGTGCAAAGGGGGCAAGCACAGACCAAGGCATTAGGCAAAGGCTACCGTTTCGGTGCAACGAGACCAAGACCAACAGAGCGGCAGGATGGAGGTCACCGTGGAGCCCAAGACAGCGTCATCGCCAGTGCCTTTGGCAGCCGAAGACCAACTTTAGTCAGCTTAAGTTGTACTAGATGTTCCCCTTAAAAATGACCGTTGTTGGCGCCCTGCCCGCTCAATATTTGGGAAGAGGACCAGGGACTCTATATATAGGGCTAGCCATCACAGTATGAAGGCATCTTGGATCGAGTCCTTCCCAGGCAGAACGCCACCACAAGAACACCCCTTGCGAGGCCGTTCTTCCTCTGTACTGTTCATCACCAGCCCCTGAGGCAATCCACACCACACACTGGAGTAGGGTATTACACCACAATGGTGGCCTGAACTAGTATAAACCTCGTGTCCCTCGTGTTGTTCATCTTGCTAGCTTAGATTCTCAGCAAGGCGTTGGAACGTGGATCGGTAGGGGAGAGATCTTCGCGCGCACCCCAGAGTTCGAACCTTAAGGGTTTTGCCGGAACCCCACATCCTACAGGTTTCCCCTCTGATCCATGGCCTCCATGGCTCGGGAGGGGCGAGAGCCCCTCCGATATTGGATCTCTCTCTCTCTCTCTCTCTCTCTCTCTCTCTCTCTCTCTCTCTCTCTGTTTCTGCTTTTCAAATTCTAGCCTTTCACCGTTTCTTATATTCTCGGAGATCCATAACTCCGATTGGGCTGAAATTTTAACACGATCTCTATCCGGATATTAGCTTTCTTGTGGCGAAAGAAGGGCACCAACTGGCTTACATGGTGGCCACGAGGGTCCAGGGCGTGCCCCCTGCCTCGTGCCCCCCTCGGGCATCGTCTCGTGTTGATTCTTCTTCCCAAAATTCAAAAATATTCCAAAAAAATCTCCGTAAATTTTTATCCCGTTTGGACTCCGTTTGATATGGGTTTTCTATGAAACAAAAAACACGCAACAAACAGGAACTGGCACTGGGCACTGGATCAATATGTTAGTCCAAAAAATAGTATAAAAAGTTGCCAAAAGTATATGAAAGTTGTAGAATATTGGCATGGAACAATCAAAAATTATAGATACGACGAAGACGTATCAGCATCCCCAAGCTTAATTCCTGCTCGTCCTCGAGTAGGTAAATGATAAAAAGATAATTTTTATGAGGAATGCTACCTAGCATAATCTTGATCATATAATCTAATCATGGCATGAATATTAAGACACGAGTGATTCAAAGTAATAGTCTATGATCTGACATTAAGACAATAATACTTCAAGCGTACTAATAAAGCAATCATGTCTTTTCAAAACAATATTGCCAAAGAAAGTTATCCATACAAAATCATATAGTCTGGCTATGCTCCATCTTCACCACACAAAATATTCAAATCATGCACAACCTCGATGACAAGCCAAGCAATTGTTTCATACTTTTGACGTTCTCAAATCTTTTCAACTTTCACGCAATACATGAGCGTGAGCCATGGACGTAGCACTATAGGTGGGATAGAATATGATGGTGGAGGTTGTGTGGAGAAGACAAAAAGGGAGAAAGTCTCACATCGATGCAGCTAATCAATGGGCTATGGAGATGCCCATTAATTGATGTCAATGCAAGGAGTAGGGATTGCCATGCAACAGATGCACTAGAGCTATAAGTGTATGAAAGCTCAAACTGAAACTAAGTGGGTGTGTATCCAACTTGCTTGCTCATGAAGACCTCGGGCATTTGAGGAAGCCCATCATCGGAATATACAAGCCAAGTTCTATAATGAAAATTCCCACTAGTATATGAAAGTGATAACTCAAGAGACTCTCTATATGAAGAACATGGTGCTACTATGAAGCACAAGTGTGGTTAAAATAGTATAAAAAGTTGCCAAAGGTATATGAAAGTTGTAGAATATTAGCATGGAACAATAAAAAAATTATAGATACGACGGAGACGTATCTGGGACTACCTCGTCAATTTTATGCTCGCCAATAAGGACAAGGAGACGATTCTCTTGCCTTATCATCCCCTGTAAGTCATCCACGCGGATATCCTTCCTTCGATTTCAATCATTCATTTGCACGATGGAGGCTAATTAATTTGAGGTGTACTTATTTTGTGCAGCAATGGGCGTGCCGTCCTCATCATCCTTTACCCCCGATACTCCCACGCTCTTTACTTGGACACATTGAAGAATATTAACAAAAAGGATTACACCCACATCAAGTTTGTTCTCGACAGTGCTATCTTTTTCTATGGCGTACGGGGTGGAGAGGTCAAGTTCAACAAGACTAGGAACAGCATGGCCGCCTTCAGCCATAAGACCGACGTCTGCTGCATCAAGCAACCGAGTGATAGTCTTGATAATGGATTCTATGTTATACACCAGATGCTGGAGAACAGCCAGGATCGGCAGAACCTTCGCATGTCACCTACAGCCGGGGATGCCAATATTCTGCAATGGGCAAGGACTGTAGGAGATATCGACGATCATCAACTTTGAGTTGAGTTCTATCTCATCTAGCATGAACTTGCCCAAATCATCATGAAGGAGGTCCCCGAGAAAATAGGGTTGTTCTACGAGGAAGGGGAAATGTCGCAGCAAGACGTCCAAACACGCGTAGCGGCTCAGCGTCTTGACCTGAAGCCTTTCACTAAGCTCGGGGACTATCTCTCTGACTTGGATGGATGGCACGACATGCTTGATTGATTATCGATATATGACAATGTGTCTGTTTAGTCCATACTTTATGTATGACGAAACTTTGATTTATGCACGACGAAACTTTATTTGTGATGTAATTAAATCGTCCTCCTCGACTAGCAAGGACACTCTAGTTAGGGCATTTTGGGTACGATGAACTTTGTTATTTATGCTTATGATATGTTGCTTCTATTTTTGCCAAGCATGTCTCTTTCTGTTGCTCAACTATATATGTTGCATATCATTGACTCATGTGACGATGCAGGTGCATAGATCATTGATGGCAAAGAAGTGCTACGCCAGGAGTATACGATGAGTGGCCGGAGTGTCAGGCACAGGTGTATCGGTTTCCGGTTTCCGAGTGTCGGGGAGGCTGATCCACCAACACCTATGGGGACAGGGCCCCTTTCGGTTCGGAGGGAGGCGGAGGTTGCACAAAGAGCGGATCGAGGCGGTACACGCGAGCGGTTTTACCCAGCTTCGGGCCGCACGGATGCGTAAAACCCTACTACTGCTTGTTTGTGTGTATTGAATTCTTGCTCAGGAGCGATGGACGCTGCCAGACTGAGCGTGGGAGTGTTTTTGGTGTTTCGGATGAGCTGAATCGGCCGAACCTCCTCTATGTTGCGCTTGGGCCTCCTTTTATACTTTCAAGGGGTCACCCACAAGTGGCAACGTAGGCCAGAAGGGTAAAAATGGAAAAGGATGCGGTAGGTGCAGCTACCGCTACTGTGGACACAGTGCACCCTACCTAACTCTGACGGAAGGGGACAAGGTCATTGAATGCATGTCTGAGTTGCCTAACCAGTGCAAAAAGTGACCGTTAGGAGCGCCACCGTTTGCCACGATGGCCTTCTCTTCATCTCCGCTTGCCACCGCGCACCCCTAGCTGCGCGGCCTCCTGCCACGTGTGCTTGGGAGAGTCCTAGAGTGACACGTTAGCAGGTGTGCTGGAGCGCGGGCATGGAGTGGGGGTTTCCCGCGGCAAGCTCCTTGCCGCGGTCATCGTCTTGTCGTGTTTGGGAGCTCGTCGCTCACCGGGCCTTGCCGGGACGCAGGGCGCGTCGCGGCAAGCTTTCTTGGTATGCCTTGTGTGGCCTTCCCGGCAAGCTCCTCTTGCCGGGGTCTTGTCCCTTCCCGGCAAGATCCTCTTGCCGGGGCCTGGGTTGGCCTTCTCGGCAAGCTCCTCTTGCCGGGGCCTTGGTTGGCCTTCCCGGCAAGCTCCTCTTGCCGGGGCCTTGGTTTGAGTACTTTGTTCTTGAATGGTCTTCAAGGGAACCACGGAGGGTCTTGGCGGTCACCCGGCAAGCCTTGCCGCGGGGCGCTGCAACTTCCCGTGCACAAGTTCGGGGTACTAGGGTACCCCTACTCTAGTACACCGACAGGAGCCCCCGGGCCTGGGCCATACACGGTGCCGAGCGCTGTTGGGCCAGGCCCAAAACAGTGCACGGGCACGCGCGGCCTAGGTCACGCCGCATATCTCGCCGCTCCCACCGCGCACGCCCAGAACGGCATGCGTCAAACGCGGCGTCGTGGGTGACGCGGGCGGCGTGTGCGGGGCTAAGCCCCTCGAGCATGCGTCAGGCCACGATGATGGGTACGATTCACGCCCTCCTCCCTAAACGGAGGTAGGCGTGGGGGCGTGGTGCATTTACTGGACGGGGCCGGTGTGCGGTTTTCGGGACGTCCACTCCCCGCGTTCACGGGGTGGAGCGAGGCCGCCTCATCCGTCGCCTTGGTTCTGCATCCCCGCCACGCGGCTCCCATGCGCTTGGGGTCGCGGACGGTGGAAGTGGGAAACTGGGCCGTCGCGAGTAGAGGCAGCGGGTTGGCCCCGACTCGCTGCTCTTCCCGTGCCTTGATTCGCTGAGCGGGGCGGCCGAGCCCCCCCACCTTGCTTCTTTATAAAGAGCGGGAGGGGAGCTCAGAAACCCGCACTCTCTCATCTCCTCCTTTCTTCAGCTTCTGCTCCCCTTTCTCTCATTCGCCATGGAGAAAGGGAACCCAGGCCCTTCATCGGTGGTGGCGAGGGTCCCCGCCAGACAGTGCATCTCTCCCTCTCCCGCGCCCGTGGTGGCAGAGCCAGCCATAAGGGGAAGAGGGAGGGGGCGAGGTCGCGGACGAGGTCGAGGCGCTCGGGGAAGAGGCGGGCGGGGCGGCGCGCCAGCTTCGCCTCCGCCGGTGGCTCCTCCCCCCACGGCGGTCCATATAGGGGACGACCCTTGCGAGTTCTTCGTCAAGCTGCGCCGGGCGCCTCGTCGTCGCCTTCGGCTTCCAGCTCCGTTTGCGAGCGCGATGGAGTTGGACCCGCCTGAGACACTGAGACTGCACATGAGGGGCTGTGGGATCAGCGGCACGCGAGTCCGCGTTGTATTCCCAGCCTCTAATGTGATGTATCTTGATCGAGGGTGGAAGACGTTCGCCCGTATCCACAGCCTGATGGAGGGGTTTACCCTCCATTTTAAGTTGATGGAGGGCGATCTCCTCTCCGTCAAGGTCTTCGGGTGCTTCGGCACTCGGGCGAAGTGCTGCGTGGACAGCTCCTCCGATAGCGAAGGCTCCTCCTCGAGTGAGAGTGACGAGGAGGAGAGCGACATCGACGATGAGGGTACCAGGCGGCAGGGTGGCGGGTCCGACTAGGCGTCGTGCGCCGCTTCGCGCGGCCCCGGCGACCCCATCATCCGTGTCGCCGGCTTCTTGAACTCCCTGGGGTCGTCTCCTTGGGCGGCTGGCGTAGGGAGGCTGCGGAAGGGGAAGAGGGTCGGCGACAAGGCCGTCAGGTCGGAGTACGAGGGCGTGGTGCCCTCGACAGCGTGCTGACGTCCTGCCGCCCCGTCTTCGAGCCCCGCTTCCAGCGCCGCCATCGCCGTCCAGCCTTCGGACGGCCCCCGGGATGTTCTCTTGGTGTCTTCTGGCACCCGTAGCTCGCCTAGGCGCTCCTTTTGCCCTTTTTGCCTCCTTGACCTGCCTCCTGAGTAGGATGTTTATTTAATGAAAAGCGGATGCTTGCCGGGTTATTTGTCTCGCGAGTTGAACTCACGCCAAGGAGCGAATCCTTGGTATCCCTCGGACAAACATTTCATCTCCCGGCAACAGGCCCTGCCGCCTTCCCACGTCGCTCGACCTTTCTCACGCCTTTGACGGAGGCAGGAACGAGGTGGGTGCGGTCTCCTCGTTTCATCCCTTTGCTGCCGCGACTACGACCAAACTTGGCCCCGGGAACGAGCCCCAGGGCCTAGAGTTGAGGGAGCACGGCAGTTTTTGGGAAGAAAAGCAGTTTCGCATTCCCCAGTCCATAAGAGGATGCATGATGAGGGATGAAAGACTTATCTGATATTGCTGCCCCCGGCAACTCTGGTTTGCCGTGGACGATTCTTGGCACTCGTAGCCCCCAGCGATACTGGCTTGCCGGGAAGGTAGCTTGAGTCTTGCTTGCCGATGTAGCACTTGTCAGCGAAGATGGACCCTCTTTAGCATAATTGCATATAGTCGTGGCCCATGCCCGGCGGTTAGTGTAGTCCTGGTTTTCGCTACACCGACAGTTGCCGGGAGGTCTTATGTTTCTCGCGGAGACTTTTGACGTTCTCGACGCCGGCTTCCGGCAAGCTCGTCGCCAGGAAGGCTTTTATCTTCAGCAGAGAACTTTGACGTTCTCGATGCCGGCTTCCGGCAAGCTTGTTGCCAGGAAGGCTTTTATCTTCAGCAGAGAACTTTGATGTTCTCGATGCCGGCTTCCGGCAAGCTTGTTGCCAGGAAGGCTTTTATCTTCAGCAGAGAACTTTGACGTTCTCGATGCCGGCTTCCGGCAAGCTTGTTGCCAGGAAGGCTTTTATCTTCAGCAGAGAACTTTGACGTTCTCGATGCCGGCTTTCGGCAAGCTTGTTGCCAAGAAGGCTTATGGCGAAGAACTTCGTTGTTCTTGACACCGGCTCCCGGCAAGATCGTTGCCGGAAAGGCTTATGGCGAAGAACTTCGTCGTTCTTGACACCGGCTCCCGGCAAGATCGTTGCCGAAAAGGCTTATGGCGAAGAACTTCGTCGTTCTTGACACCGGCTCCCGGCAAGATCGTTGCCGGAAAGGCTTATGGCGAGGAACTTCGTCGTTCTTGACACCGGCTCCCGGCAAGATCGTTGCCGGAAAGGCTTATGGCGAAGAACTTCGTCGTTCTTGACACCAAGAAGATTGGTCCTAAGGGCGTTGCCAGCCCCCAGGCCATAACTGCGTTTAAACATGACAAGTGATTAGCATCTAAAGTGCACTTAACTCGCTTGCGAATTTTGACTTTTGCTGCATATTCCCTATGCCTACTGGAATGCTTTCCGGTGCGTACGATCCAGCCAGCAGCGCTTGAGGGAACGGGCCCTTAGCGGCTATTCGGGAACATCGCCTCCCGGAAAGGTTTACCTTCTTGGTTCTAGCGCGACCGTGCAAGTTGCCGAGCGGACTCGAGGCAACATGGAGCGCAACTAGCCCCGAGAAGGCTCCTTGGCATACAGGTCTATGCAGAAATCTCAAAATAAATAGTGCATGCTATCTTCCTGTTTAACCTCTCTTTGTACGTTCACCCTACGCTTTTAGGGAACTTGTCGACGCAGGCACCTTAGCCGCGAGCGCTGAGTGCGGGACGTCAGCAGCCTGCTGGCGGTGCCGCTACCGACAAGAAATCTTGTCGCAACTAGTCGCAGCTCACTTAAGTTGTTGAGCGGACTCGAAACAAAGTAAGGGCGCAACTAGCTACGAGTCGATTCCTCCGCGCACAGGTTTTCCATACAAAGAACAAGATCTCCGAGGCAGATAACCTTATATAGAAAGGAAATATCTAAAGTTTCGCATGACTTAGCTTTTCTGTTGTCGCACTGGCGTCGTTCTTTTGCTCGCCCGCTTCTTAGGAGCCATGACGATGAAGAACAACTGAGCCTTGACATGGACGGAACAGCTGCCGCCGAAGCCCCCCTACCTGGCGCGCCAAAGATGTCGGGGAGGCTGATCCACCAACACCTATGGGGACAGGGCCCCTTTCGATTCGGAGGGAGGCGGAGGTTGCACAAAGAGCAGATCGAGGCGGTACACGCGAGCGGTTTTACCCAGCTTCGGGCCGCACGGATGCGTAAAACCCTACTGCTGCTTGTTTGTGTGTATTGAATTCTTGCTCAGGAGCGATGGCGCTGCCAGACTGAGCGTGGGAGTGTTTTTGGTGTTTCGGATGAGCCGAATCGGCCGAACCTCCTCTACGTTGCGCTTGGGCCTCCTTTTATACTTCCAAGGGGTCACCCACAGGTGGAAACGTAGGCCAGAAGGGTAAAAATGGAAAAGGATGCGGTAGGTGCAGCTACCGCTACTGTGGACACAGTGCACCCTACCTAACTCTGACGGCAGGGGACAAGGTCATTGAATGCCTGTCTGAGTTGCCTAAACAGTGCAAAAAGTGACCGTTAGGAGCGCCACCGTTTGCCACGATGGCCTTCTCTTCATCTCCGCTTGCCACCGCGCACCCCTAGCTGCGCGACCTCCTGCCACGTGTGCTTGGGAGAGTCCTAGAGCGACACGTTAGCAGGTGTGCTGGAGCGCGGGCACGAAGTGGGGGTTTCCTGCGACAAGCTCCTTGCCGCGGTCGTCGTCTTGTCGTGTTTGGGAGCTCGTCGCTCACCGGGCCTTGCCGGGACGCAGGGCGTGTCGCGGCAAGCTTTCTTGGTATGCCTTGTGTGGCCTTCCCAGCAAGCTCCTCTTGCCGGGGTCCTGTCCCTTCCTGGCAAGATCCTCTTGCCGGGGCCTGGGTTGGCCTTCTCGGCAAGCTCCTCTTGCCGGGGCCTTGGTTGGCCTTCCCGGCAAGCTCCTCTTGCCGGGGGCCTTGGTTTGAGTACTTTGTTCTTGAATGGTCTTCAAGGGAACCACGGAGGGTCTTGGCGGTCACCCGGCAAGCCTTGCCGCGGGGCGCTGCAACTGCCCGTGCACAAGTTCAGGGTACTAGGGTACCCCTACTCTAGTACACCGACACCGAGCGACAGCCAATAGTTAGTTTACGTTCACGCTAGTGCGAGAGAGGGGTACGAACTCATGTAATTCATAGTTCCGCTCTCACTCATAGTGATAGCTCTTCTCGCGTATATCATTGTTTAGATGGATGATGATATGATTGCAAGAACTTATATTGCTATTTTCGAGATGATGACGAGAGACCACTTTGTGTTGGATGATGATTATGATGATGACATGATTTGATGCTATGATTACATTTATATGTGTATGATGCTAACGATTATTGTATAAAGCCTGTTCATATACAAAACAAATATGCAGAAAAAACTAATAAAACTAACGTTAGTGAGGGGAGTAGAGTTAGCAGCAACGCACCCTTACTAGTAGCGCGTCCTGAACTAAAGTGCTGCAGATATTAGTAGTAGCGTGTTGCCCTAAAGCCCGCTGTTGCTAGCCATGTATAGCAGTAGCGTGGGTCCCCATGTGCTACATATACATGTTAGTTGTAGTGCGTATCAGTAGCGCGGCACCCCGCGCTACTAATACACCTAATACGCGCGCTACTGCTGGGCTTTTCCCTAGTAGTGCCTTGGGGTGCCTTGGGCATCCCCAAGCTTAGGCTCTTCCACTCCTTATTCCATAGTCCATCAAATCTTTACCCAAAACTTCACAACACAAAACGCAACAAAAAACTCATGAGATCCATTAGTATAAGAAAATAAATCACCACTTTTAGGTACTTTTGTGAACTCATTCTTTATTTATATTAGTGTAATATCTACTATATTCCAACTTCTCCATTAGTCATACCCCCGATGCTACCCATAGATTCATCAAAATAAGCAAACAACACAATGAAAACAGAATCTGTCTAAAACAGAGCAGTCTGTAGTAATCAAGAAACTTCACATACTTCTGTAACTCCAAAAATTATGAAAAACTAAGACAACCTGGGTAATTTGTATATAAATCTTGTGTTAGAAATTACGATCAAAATCACTCTTCTGTGATTTTTTAGAATTCTTTTACTGGGCGCATAAGTTACTGGGCGCAAGATCAAATCAACTAACACCGTAAGCCACCCCAAAGGTCTTACTTGGCTCAAACACTAATTAAAACATGAAAACACATGTAACCAGAGGCTAGATAATAAATTTATTCAAAAACAGAAACAAAAAAGCAAGAACAAAAATAAAATTGGGTTGCCTCCCAACAAGTGCTACCGTTTAACGCCCCTAGCTAGGCATAAAGCATAGATCTAGGTATTGTCATCTTTGGTATGCAATCCATAAGTAGCTTTCATATGGCAACTTAATTTTCTTTCTAGGAAAGTGTTCCATGCCCTTCCTTAATGTAAATTGGAATCTAATGTTTCCTTCTTTCATATCAATAATTGCACCAATCGTTCTAAGAAAAGGTATAGTAAGAATAATAGGACATGTAGGATTGCAATCTATATCAAGCACAATAAAATCTACAGGCACATAATTCCGATTTTCAACAATAAGCACATCATTAATCCTTCCCATAGGTTTTTTAATAGTAGAATCCGCAAGATGCAAATTTAAAGAACAATCATCAAATTCACGGAACCCTAGCACATCATATAAAGTTCTGGAAATCGTGGAAATGCTAGCACCCAAATCACACAAAGCATGACACTCAAAATCCTTAATTTTAATCTTAATTGTAGGTTCCCACTCATCATAAAGCTTTCTAGGGATAGAAACTTCCAACTCAAAATTTTCTTCAAAAGATTTCATCATAGCATCAACGATATGTTTAGTAAAAGTTTGATTATAAGCATGAGGAGAATTCAACATGGATTTGCAATAAGGAAATACAATATATCAAAGAACAATTATCATAGTTGAAATACTTGAAGTCAAAAAGAGTGGGTTCATTGCTACTTAAAGCTTTGACCTCTCCAATCCTACTTTTATCAATTTTTGCATCAAGATCTATAAACTCCGAATCATTGGGACGACTTTTAGATAAAGTTGACTCATCTCCAGTCCCATCTTTATCAAGATTTATATTAGATAACAAAGATTAAATAGGGGTAAAATCAATCACTTTAAGATCTACATCATTATTTTCACAAGAAATAGAAGAACATGCTTTTACAAACAAATCTTGCTTATCATGCATACTAGCGGTTTTTTCTTTGGATTCATCAATAGAAATTTTAATAGCTTTCAGAGATTCATTAATATCATACTTGGGAGGAATAGATATAATTTTCAAAGAATCAATCTTAAGAGAAATTTTATCCATGTTCCTAGCCAAATCATCAATCTTAAGCAATTTTCTTTCAACCATAGCACCGAAATTCTTTTGAGAACTAATAAATTCTTTAATATTGTTCTCAAGATCAGAGGGCATCTTATTATACATTCCATAAGAATTGTTTTAGGAATTACCATAATTATTAGAGGAATTACTAGGAAATGACCTAGGGTTGAAATTACCTCTATACGCGTTATTACCAAAATTGTTCATACCAACAAAATTGACATCCATATATTGAGTATTGTTCTCAATCAAATTAGACAAATGCATATCAATAGGATCAATGGGAGAACTCTTACTAGCAAACAACTTCATAAGTTCGTCCATCTTTCCACTCAAAACATTAATTTCTTCAATCACAAGCACTTTTTTACTAGTAGAGGATCTTTCGGTATGCCATTGAGAATAATTAGCCATGATATTATCTAGGAGTTTAGTAGCTTCCCCTTATGTGATTTCCATAAAAGTACCACCTGTGGCCGAATCTAAAATATTTCTAGATGCAAAATTCAATACGGCATAAAAATTTTGTATGATCATCCATAAACTTAAACCATGAGTAGGGCAATTTCTTATCATCAATTTCATCCTCTCCCAAGATTGTGCATTATGTTCATGATCAAGTTGCTTAAAATTCATTATATCGTTCCTAAGGGAGATGATCTTAGCGGGAGGAAAATACTTGGAAATAAAAGCACCTTTACACTTATTCCATGAATCAATACTATTTTTAGATAAAGGTGAAAACCAAGTTTTAGCACGATCTCGTAGTGAGAACGAAAATAGCTTCAGTTTAACAATATCATTACCCACATTTTTCTTCTTTTGCATATCACACAACTCAATAAAAGTATTTAGATGGGATGCGGCATCTTCACTAGGAATGCTGGAAAATTATTCTTTCATAACAAGATTCTACAAAGCGGCATTAATTTGATAAGATTCCACACTAGTGGCGGGAGCAATTGGAGTACTAATAAAATCATTATTATTAGTATTGGAAAAATTACACAACTTGGTATTCTCTTGAGTCATCGTGACAAAGCAAGCAATCTAGCACATGAGCAACCAAAAAGCAAACGAAAAGGCGAACGGAAGAAGGGCAAATAAAAGGGAAAATCTTTTTGTGTTTTTCAGAAAACGTTTTAGAAGTGGGGGAGATGAGAACGAGAGGCAGATGGCAAATAATGTAATGCAAGAGATGAGAGTTTGTTATGGGTACTTGGTAGGCTTGATGTAGATCTCCCCGGCAATAGCACCAGAAATTCTTCCTGCTACTTCTTGAGCTTGCGTTTGTTTTTCCCTTGAAGAGGAAAGGGTGATGCAGCAAAGTAGAGATAAGTATTTCCCTCAGTTAAGAATCAAGGTATCAATCTAGTAGGAGATACAAGCAAGTCTCAATCTATGCACCTACACAAACAATCAAACACTTGCACCCAATGTGATAAAGGGGTTGTCAATCCCTTCATGGTCACTTACAAAGTGAGATCAGATAGAGATAGATATAAAAGATTTCTAAAACATAAAACAAAAATAAAAGTAAATAAAACTCAGCGAGGTATTTTTCGGTTTTTGGTTTTATAGACCCGAAAATATATGATGGAAAATAGACCCAGGGGCCATAGGTTTCACTAGAGGCTTCTCTCTTGAAATAAAATAATACGGTGGGTGAAGAAATTACTATCGAGCAATTGATAGAAAAGCACAAAGTTATGACGATATCCAAGGCAATGATTATGAATATAGGCATCATGTCTATGTCAAGTAGACCGACTGTTGCATGCATCTACTACTATTAGTCCACACATCGACCGACTCCTGCCTGCATCTAGAGTATTAAGTTCAAGAGAACAGAGTAACACTTTAAGTAAGATGACATGATGTAGAGGGATAAACTCAAGCAATATGACAAAAACCCCATCTTTTTACCCTTGATGGCAACAATACAATACGTGCCTCGCTACCCCTACTGTCACTAGGTGAGGACACCGCAAGACTGAACCCAAAACTAAGCACCTCTCCCATTGCAAGAAATACCAATCTCGTTGGCCAAACCAAACCGATAATTCGAATAGAAATACAAAGATATCAAATCATGCATATAAGAAGTCAGAGAAGATTCAAATAATATTCATTGATAATCTGATCATAAATCCACAATTCATCGGATCTCGACAAATACACCGCAAAAGAATATTACATCGGATAGAACTCCGTGAACATCGAGGAGAACACTGTACTGGAGATCAAAGAGAGAGAAGAAGCCATCTAGCTACTAGCTATGGACCCGTATGTCTATGGTAAACTACTCACGCTTCACCGGAAGGCAATAGGGTTTATGTAGAAGCCCTCCGTGATGGAATCCCCCTCCAGCAGAGTACCGGAAAAGGCCTCCAGATGGGATCTCACGAGGTCAGAGACCAGCGGTGGAGGAAAAGTCTTTTGGTGGACGCTTCTGGTTGTTTGGGAATATTTTTCAATTTATAGGCCAAGAATTAGGGTTGGAGGAGCTCTAAGAGGCCCACAAGCCCTCAGGGAGAACCCCTCAGGCTTGTGGCCACCTTGGGACTGCTCTGACATCATCTCCATGTCCTACGTGTGTCTTCTGGTCCAAGAAAAATCATCGTAAAGTTTTATTCCGTTTGGACTCCGTTTGATATTCCTTTTCTGTAAAACTCAAAAATAAGGAAAAAACAGAAACTGGCATTGGGCTCTAAGTTAATAAGTTAGTCCCAAAAAAATATAAAATAGCATATTCATGCATATAAAACATCCAAAACAGATAATATAATAGCATGGAACTATAAAAAATTATAGATACGTTGGAGACGTATCATATCTCCATACCTTGTCCGATCTCGTTACCGGCAAGTCCCTTTACTCGTTCCATAATACATCATCTTTGAACTAACTCCTTAGTCACTTTGCTTGCAAGCTTCTTGTGATGTTGTATAACCGACAGGGCCCAGAGATAGTGCTACCTCTTGAGCACTGCGTTGGATTTCCCCGAAGAGGAGAGGATGATGCTGTAAAGTAGCGTAAGTATTTCCCTCAGTTTTTGAGAACCAAGGTATCAATCCAGTAGGAGATCACGCACGAGTCCCTCGTACCTACACAAAACGATAGCTACTCGCAACCAACGTCATTAGGGGTTGTCAATCCCTTCACGGTTACTTACAAGGGTGAGATCTGATAGAGATGATAAATAATATTTTTGGTATTTTTGATATAGAGATGCAAAGTAAAAAGTAAAAGGCAAAGTAAAAACAAAGCAAGTAAATAAAGTAATGGAGATTGATATGATGAGAATAGACCCGGGGGCCATAGGTTTCACTAGTGGATTCTCTCAAGAGCATAAGTATTCTACGCTAGGTGAACAAATTACTTTTGATCAATTGATAGAAAAGCGAATAATTATGAGATTATCTAGGTATGATCATGTATAAGAACCCCATCTTGTTATCCTCGATGGCAACAATACAGTACGTGCCTTGCAACCCTTTCTGTCACTGGGTAAGGACACCGCAAGATTGAACCCAAAGCTAAACACTTCTCCCATTGCAAGAACTACCAATCTAGTTGGCCAAACCAAACGGATAATTCGAAGAGACTTGCAAAGATAACTCAATCATACATAAAAGAATTCAGAGAAGAATCAAATATTGTTCATAGATAAGCTGGATCATAAACCCACAATTCATCGATCTCAACAAACACACCGCAAAAAGAAGATTACATCGAATAGATCTCCACAAGAGAGGGGGAGAACATTGTATTAAGATCCAAAAAGAGAGAAGAAGCCATCTAGCTAATAACTATGGACCCAACGGTCTGAAGTAAACTACTCACACTTCATCGGAGAGGCTATGGTGTTGATGTAGAAGCCCTCCGTGGTAGATGCCCTCTCCGGCGGAGCTCCGGAATAGGCCCCAAGATGGGATCTCACGGATACAGAAGGTTGCGGCGGTGGAATTAGGTTTTTGGCTCCATGTATGATCTGACGGGGGTACGTAGGTATATATAGGAGGAAGGAGTACGTCGGTGGAGCAACAGGGGGCCCACGAGGCAGGGGGCGCGCCCAGGGGGGGCGCGCCCTCCACCCTCGTGACCGCCTCTGGCACTTCTTGGAGTAGGGTCCAAGTCTCCTGGATCACGTTCGGTGAGGAAATCACGTTCCCGAAGGTTTTATTCCGTTTGGACTCCGTTTGATATTCCGTTTCTTCGAAATACTGAAATAGGCAAAAAAAACAGCAATTTTGGGCTGGGCCTCCGGTTAATAGGTTAGTCCCAATAATAATATAAAAGTGGAAAATAAAGCCCAATATAGTCCAAAACAGTAGACAAAGTAGCATGGAGTAATCAAAAATTATAGATACGTTGGAGACGTATCAAGCATCCCCAAGCTTAATTCCTGCTCGTCCTCGAGTAGGTAAATGATAAAAAATAATTTTTGATGCGGTGTGATACTTTGGCATAATTTCAATGTAAATCTTCTTAATTGTGACATGAATATTCAGATCCAAAAGATTCAAGACAAAATTTCATATTAACATAAAAGTAATAATACTTCAAGCATAAAAATTAAAGCAATCATGTCTTCTCAAAATAGCATGGTTAAAGAAAGTTATCCCTACAAAATCATATAGTCTGGCCATGCTCTATCTTCATCACACAAAGTATTTAATCATGCACAACCCCGATGATGAGCCAAGCAATTGTTTCATACTTTAGAAATCTCAAACTTTTTCAACTTTCACGCAATACATGAGCGTGAGCCATGGACATAGCACTATAGGTGGAATAGAATGGTGGTTGTGGAGAAGACAAAATAGGAGAAGATAGTCTCACATCAACTAGGCGTATCAACGGGCTATGGAGATGCCCATTGATAGATATCAATGTGAGTGAGTAGGGATTGCCATGCAATGGATGCAGTAGAGCTATAAGTATATGAAAGCTCAACAAAAGAAACTAAGTGGGTGTGCATCCAACTTGCTCGCTCACCAAGACCTAGGGCACCTTTGAGGAAGCCCATCATTGGAATATAAAAGCCAAGTTCTATAATGAAAAATTCACACTAGTAAATGAAAGTGACAACATATGAGACTCTCTATCATGAAGATCATGGTGCTATTTTAAAGCACAAGTGTGGAAAAAGGATAGTAGCATTGTCCCTTCTCTCTTTTTCTCTCATTTTTTCTTTTCTTTCTTTTTTTATTTTGGTGGGCTTCTTTGGCCTCTTTTTTTGGGCTTCTTTGGCCTCTTTTATTTTTCATAAAGTCCGGAGTCTCATCCCGACTTATGGGGGAATCATAGTCTCCATCATCCTTTTCTCACTGGGACAATGCTCTAATAATGATGATCATCACACTTTTATTTTTCTTACAACTCAACAATTACAACTCGATACTTAGAACAAAATATGACTCTATATGAATGCCTCCGGCGGTGTACCGGGATATGCAATGAATCAAGAGTGACATGTATGAAAGAATTACGAACGGTGGCTTTGCCACAAATACAATATCAACTACATGTTCATGCAAAAAGCAATATGACAAAAGTAATGTGTGTCATATGAACGGAACGGTGGAAACTTGCATGGTAATATATCTCGGAATGGCTATGGAAATGCCATGATAGGTAGGTATGGTGGCTGTTTTGAGGAAGGTATATGGTGGGTGTATGATACCGGCGAGAAGTGCGCGGTGTTAGAGGGGCTAGCAATGGTGGAAGGGTGAGAGTGCGTATAATCCATGGACTCAACATTAATCAAAAGAACTCATGCACTTGTTGCAAAAATTTAGAAGTCATCAAAAACCAAAGCACTAAACGCATACTCCTAGGGGGATAGATTGGTAGGAAAAGACCATTGCTTGTCCCCGACTGCCACTCATAAGGAAGACAATCAATAAATAAAATTGTGCTCTGATTCATCACAAAGCGGTTCACCATACGTGCATGCTATGGGAATCACAAACTTCAACACAAGCATTCTTTAAATTCATAATCACCCCGACTAGCATTGCTTTGATATTATCACCTCCATATCTCAAAACAATTATCAAGCATCAAACTTTTCTTAGTATTCAACGCACTCAAAAGAAAGTTTCACAAATCTTGAATACTAAGTACATTATATTTAAGCAAATTACCATGCTATTAACGACTCTCAGAATAATCTAAGTGAAGCATGAGAGATCAATAGTTTCTTTAAAACAAATCCGCCACCGTGCTCTAAAAGATATAAGTGAAGCACTAGAGCAAAAATTATCAAGCTCAAAAGATATAAGTGAAGCACATAGAGTATTCTAGCAAATTCCAATTTGTGTATGGCTCTCTCTCATTAAAGAATTTCAGATCTTGATACTTCTTCAAAAAGCAAGCAAAGCTAAAGAAAACTACAATGCAAGGATAGCACAACTCATGTGAAGAAGCCAAAACTTAGGCTCAACCGATACTAACCGATAGTTGTTGAAGAAGAAAGGTGGGATGCCTACCGGGACATCCCCAAGCTTAGATGCTTGAGACTTCTTGAAATATTATCTTGGGGTGCCTTGGGCATCCCCAAGCTTGAACTTTTGTGTCTCCTTAATTCCTCTCATATCACGGTTTCTCTTTTTATCAAAAACTTCATTCACAACAAACTCAACAAGAACTCGTGAGATAGGTTAGTATAAACCAACGCAAAACCTTATCATCTTCTATTGTAACAAATCACTAACATTATTATACAACATTGAATTCTAAATGCCTCTGCATATTTAATACTCCTATCCTCAAATAGAATCATTAAACAAGCAAACATACGCAAACAATGCAAACATAACAGCAATCTGCCAAAACAGTACAGTCTGTAAAGAATGCAAGAGTATCAATACTTCCCCGACTCCAAAAATTATGAAATAAATTCCCACTGTAATAAATTTATCAGAGATTTATATGCAAAAAGATTCAACGTTATACCATTCTCTGACTTTTCTAGGGAATTTTTGCAACAGCGGTAAACTTTCTGTTTTCAAACAGCAACATGCAAACTAGAAAAATAAGCATGGCAAAGGCTATCCTTGACTTTTTTATTGAAACTAAAGATTAAAAACATTATTCTAACTAACAGCAAGCAAAACTAACAAAATAAAATGACGCTCCAAGCAAAACACATATCATGTGGGGAATAAAAATATAGCTCCAAGTAAAGTTACCGATGAACGAAGACGAAAGAGGGGATGCCTTCCGGGGCATCCCCAAGCTTAGTTGCTTGGTTTTCCTTGAATATTACCTTGGTTTTCCTTGGTAATCCCCAAGATTAGGCTCTTGCCACTCCTTATTCTATAGTCCATCGAATCTTTACCCAAAACTTGAAAACTTCAACCACACAAAACTCAAAACAAAACTCGTAAGCTCTGTTAGTATAAGAAAATAAAACCTATTGTATTCATTCTAAATTCATATTTGTGTAAAACCTATTGTATTCTAACTTCTCTAAGTTTCATTCCACTTAATACTAGCCATAGATGCATCAAAATAAGCAAACAACACAATGAAAACAGAATCTGTCAAAAACAGAACAGTCTGTAGTAATCTGTAACAAACGTATACTTATGGAACCCCAAAAATTCTGAAATAAATTTCTGGACCTGAGTAATTTGTCTATTAATCATCTTCAAAAAGAATCAACCTAAAATCACTCTCCAGTAAAAAATGGCAGCTATTCTCGTGAGCGCTAAAGTTTCTGTTTTTACTGCAAGATCACATAAACTTCACCCACGTCTTCCCAGTGGTTCTACTTGGCACTTTATTTAAACAAAAGCTATAAAACATGATTACTACAGTATCATAATCATGTGTACACACAAAAACAGTAAGGGTAAATATTGGGTTGTCTCCCAACAAGAGCTTTTCTTTAATGCCTTTTTAGCTAGGCATGATGATGGCAATGATGCTCACATAAAAGATAAGAATTAAAACATAACCTGAGCATCATGAAGCATATGACTAGAGCATTTAAGCCTAACCCACTTCCTATTCATAGGGATTTTGTGAGAAAACAACTTATGGGAACAATAATCAACTAGCATAGGATGACACAACAAGCATAACTTCAAGAATTTAAGCACATAGAGAGGAAACTTGACATTATTGCAATTCCTACAAGCATATGTGCCTCCCTCATAATAATTTTCAGTAGCATCATGAATGAATTCAACAATATAACCAGCACCAAAAGCATTCTTTTCATGATCTACAAGCATAGAAAATTTACTACTCTCCACATAAGCAAAATTCTTCTCATTCGGAATAGTGGGAGTATCATAAGAGACTTGAACACTAAAAATTGTTTCCACATTAAAAGAGTAATGTTCAGAAAAGGGTAATCATAATCATGACAAGGTTTGTAAATATAATCATCACTAATTTTTATAGCATAAGTTTCATCACAACAATCATCATAAGTAGCAACTTTGTTCTCATCATAATCGATTGAAACCTCTCCCAAGATAGTGGGATCACTAAATAAAGTTGACACTCTTCCAAATCCACTTTCATATTCATCATAGATAGATTCAACATCCTCCAAAATAGTGGGATCATTACTTCCTAAAGTTGACACTCTTCCGAACCCACTTTCATCAATATAATCATCATAGGTAGGAGGTATGCTATCATCATAACAAATTTGCATATCAAAACTTGGGATGCTAAAAATATCATCTTCATTAAACGTAGCATCCCCAAGCTTGGGACAATCATTAATTTCAGCAAATATATTGTCAAATATTTCATCCTCATCAAACATAGCTTCCCCAAGCTTGGGCCCTTTCATATCATGAGCATAATCACTCTCATCATTAAAAAATATGGATAGTACCAATAGTATAGAAATCATCATCATCACAATGAGTAGTAGGAGCAACATCATTTGGGAGGGATACCTTTTTACCTTTGTTGCTCCTTCTTTTATTTTTCTTCTTCACATTATGTGTAGGTTCAACCTTCCTCTTTGAGCTCCTTATTGATGAGATTGGTTGAATAGAAAGCTCCTCCTCATTACCTGATTCATCATAAGAAATAATAGGAGGAGATTGGGAAGCCTCTTCCCTTTCATTAGTATTCTCTTCATCCTCTATTCGTTTTCTTTTCTTTATGTAATTGGCAATATAAGGATTTTCAATGCAATTCACCGCACAATACATATAAATTTCTTCTAGATCAAAATGAAGAATTCTATCAAGGGAAAATTCTGGAATAATCTTAGTTATATGTTTTATTTCTTCATAACCCAAGAGTAAACTAAGCTCATTATGATGTGCAAGGGAAATCAAGTCATCACAATTTTTGGACACGATACGATCATGAAACAATTTGCATTGGGTACTAAAATGATCACGTTCATTGCAAAGTTCACAAGTATGGCTAAGAAAAAATAAATTTTCAGCACATGCGTCTAGCCTTTCTTGCAACAATTTAGATTCTAAGTACTTATGCCTCTTGCAATATCTATCTTCCCTATTTTGTGTGTCCTTGCAAGCCGAATGCACTCCACAAAAATTGACATGTTTATAGGAGACATTTTCATCATAACTAGTGCAATCATCATTACCATCATGGATATTCAAAGAATTCGTACTAACAACATTGCAATCATGCTCATCATTCAAAGATTTAGTGCCAAACATTTTAGAGATTTCTTCTTCTAGCACTTGAGCACAATTATCCTTTCCATCATACTCACGAAAGATATTAAAAAGGTGAAGCGTATGAGAAAACCTTAACTCCATTTTTTTGGTAGTTTTCTTTTATAAACTAAACTAGTGATAAAACAAGAAACAAAAAGATTCGATTGCAAGATCTAAAGTTATACCTTCAAGCACTCACCTCCCCGGCAACGGCGCCAAAAAAGAGCTTGATGTCTACTACACAACCTTCTTCTTGTAGACGTTGTTGGGCCTGCAAGTGCACAGGTTTGTAGGACAGTAGCAAATTTCCCTCAAGTGGATGACCTAAGGTTTATCAATCCGTAGGAGGCGTAGGATGAAGATCATCTCTCTCAAACAACCGTGCAACCAAATAACAAAGAGTCTCTTGTGTCCCCAACACACCCAATACAATGGTAAATTGTATAGGTGCACTAGTTCGGCGAAGAGATGAAGATACAAGTGCAAAATAGATGGTAGATAAAGGTATTTGTAATCTGAAATAATAAAAATAGCAAGGTACCGAGCGATAAAAGTGAGCGTAAACGGTATTGCAATGATAGGAAACAAGGCCTAGGGTTCATACTTTCACTAGTGCAAGTTCTCTCAACAATAACAACATAGATAGATCATATAACAAGCCCTCAACATGCAACAAAGAGTCACTCCAAAGCCACTAATAATTGAGAACAAACGTAGAGATTATGGTAGGGTACGAAACCACCTCAAAGTTATTCTTTTGGATCAATCTATAAAAGAGTTCGTACTAGAATAACACCTTAAGACACAAATCAACCAAAACCCTAATGTCACCTAGATATTCCATTGTCACCTCAAGTATCCGTGGGCATGATTATACGATATGCATCACACAATCTCAGATTCATCCAACCAACATAAAAGTACTTCAAAGAGTGCCCCAAAGCTACTGCCGGAGAGTCAAGAACGTGTGCCAACCCCTATGCATAGGTTCCCAATGTCACGAAACCCGCATGTTGATCACCAAAACATACATCAAGTGGCACATGATATCCCATTGTCACCACAGATAATCACGGCAAGACATACATCAAGTGTTCTCATAAAGACTCAATCTAATAAGATAACTTCAAAGGGGAAACTCAAATAATCACAAGAGAGTAGAGGGGGGGGGGAAACATCATAAGATCCAACTACAATAGCAAGGATCGGGATACATCAAGATCGTGCCATAGAGGAAACACGAGAGAGAGAGAGATCAAACACATAGCTACTGGTACATACCCTCAGCCCTGAGGGTGAACTACTCCCTCCTCGTCATGGATAGCGCCTGGATGATGAAGATGGCCTCCGGTGATGGGATCCCCCTCCGGCAGGGTGCTGGAACAGGGCCCCGATTGGTTTTTGGTGGCTACAGAGGCTTACGGTGGCGAAACTTTCGATCTATCTTCTGTTCTGGAAGTTTTAGGGTACGTAGGTATATATGGGTGCAAGGGGTATGTCGGAGGAGTTACGGGGCCCGCACGAGGCAGGGGGCATGCCCTCCACCCTCATGACCGCCTCTGGAACTTCTTGGAATAGGGTCCAAGTCTCCTGGATCATGTTCGGTGAGGAAATCACGTTCCCGAAGGTTTTATTCCTTTTGGACTCCGTTTGATATTATGTTTCTTCGAAATACTGAAATAGGCAAAAAACAGCAATTCTGGGCTGGGCCTCTGGTTAATAGGTTAGTCCCAATAATAATATAAAAGTGGAAAATAAAGCCCAATATAGTCCAAAACAGTAGACAAAGTAGCATGGAGTAATCAAAAATTATAGATACGTTGGAGACGTATCAGATACCTCTCCGTCATACGGAGTGACAAATCCCTATCTCGATTCATGCCAACCCAACAGACACCTTCGGAGATACCTGTGGAGCACCTTTATGATCACCCAGTTACGAAGTGAAGTTTGATAGCACACAAGGTATTCCTCCAGTATCCGGTAGTAGCATGTTTTCATGGTCGAAGGAATATGTATTTTACATTAAGAAAGCAGCAGCAATAAACTAAACGATCATATTCCAAGCTAACGGATGGGTCTTGTCCACCACATCATTCTCCTAATGATGTGATCCCATTATCAAGTGACAACTCATGTCTATGGTCAGGAAACTTAACCATCTTTTGATCAACGAGCTAGTCTAGTAGAGGCTTACTAGGGACTTGGTATTTGCTTATGTATTCACACATGTATTTAAGTTTCCGATCAATACAATTATAGCATGAATAATAAACCTTTATCATGATTAAGGAAATATAATAATTACCACTTTATTATTGCCTCTAGGGCATATTTCCAACAGTCTCCCACTTGCACTAGAGTCCTCAATCTATATTACATAGTAATGAATCTAACACCCATGAAGTCTTGGTGATGATCATGTTTTGCCTGTGGAAGAGGTTTAGTCAACGGGTCTGCCACATTCAGATCCATGTGTATTTTGCAAATTTCTATGTCTCCATCCTTGACCTTTTCACGAATGGAGTTGAAGCGTCGCTTGATGTGTTTGGTTCTCTTGTGAAACCTGGATTCCTTGGCTAAGGCAATTGCTCCATTGTTGTCACAAAAGATTGTCATTGGACCCAATGCACTGGGTTTTACACCCAGATCAGATATGAACTCCTTCATCCAGACTCCTTCATGCGCTACTTCTGAGGCAGCTATCACTACTGGAATTAGGATCTTTGCCGTTAGCTGGCTCTTTGCCGTCAGCTAGCTGATGGCAAAGAAGGTCTTTGCCATAAGGTTAAAGAAAACTGACGGCAAAGAAGAAGCGGATGGCAAAGATATTGTTTACCGTCAGCTGTCTCTTTGCCGTCTACTAGCAAATGACATAGAATCATTGCCATCAGCTAGCAGACGGCAAAGAGGGAGGGTGGCCCACTAGTGAGATCCACCTAATGGCCACTTTCTTTGCCGTCGTGTGCTAGCCGATGGCAAAGGAAGTGCCCAAACTAACATCCGTTAGCTAGGCTCTTTGCCGTTTGCTAGCAGACGGCAAAGAACCATGCCCTAACTAAAAAGCAAACATGCTTGTGCCCCACCCCTCTCTCTCTCCGCCCCGTGCCCGATCCGCCGCTGCCCCGCGCCACCCCCGTCGCCGGCCGCCCCGCCCCCGTGCCACCACCGCCTCGCGCCACCTACGTCGCCACGCCGCCCAAGCCGCCACGGTGACCCCCTCTCCACCCTGCACCAACCCCATCGCCGCGCCGCCCCGGTGACCCTCTCCTCCGCCCCGCGCCACCCCGACCTCGCCCACTGCTCCTTTAACCACATGCTCTACTGCGAGGTGATCTCCCCCATCCACTTCGCTCGATCCGCGTCGATCCGCGCCTCGTGTCTTCTGTTTGAATATGCTGGTGTTTGTCTGAGTACTGTTGGAGTAATGCTAGTGGATTGCTGCTGTTGGAGTAATGCTAATGTGACAAGATGATGTAGTGCTATTGGAGTAATGCTACTAGACTGCTTGTTGTAGTACTGGAGTACCCTCTTATCTCTTCTTGCTCTAGACACTACTCCAAGTAAATTAAAACCAAATGTTACTCCAACTAACTGCAACTTGTTGTTCAATCATTTGCTCACTGGACCTAAATGAAACTTTTCCTTTAATAAAAACCAAATGAAATTTTCCTGTTAATTAAAGGATCATTTGTAGTTTTAGTAGTTTTGCTTGGATCTGTAGTTTTAATTAAAGGATCATCTGTAGTTTCAGTAGATTTTTTGTAGTTCTAATTATGGGCACCTCCGAGATACCTAGCCAACATATATATATATATATATATATATATATATATATATATATATATATATATATATATATCAATTTAATTTATCAAAATGGGAGAAAATCGTATGTATAGGTTTTTGTCAGGAGTGTTTGTTGAATCTCCTAATTTTCATGTTTTATACAAATATTATAATAACATTTAATGGTCAAAAACGGCAATTTTTATGTGATATGGAGTGAGGAACTGATCATTCAATGATATTTTTTACCCCTATGTGAACTGTTGTCCATTTTAATTCCGCAACGTAATTGTCACTTGGCAAAAAAATTATTAAATGTATTATGATATTGGTTGAAGTGTGACAGTAGAAGACCTAAGGTCCATGGCATGTCAAGAAAAATTGTAGTTGTCTATATTTCACCAAAATTCAAATAATTTTTCTACCAAAAAGAAATGAAAAAATATTGGTTACACTTGAACCTTGTGTTATCTTTGAATATCACCATCAATATCGTTGGTAGTGGTAATGTTTTCTTGTTGGTATCATCATCAATTTGGTTTACATTTTTAGTTTTGTTTCATGTCCAAAGAAATCCCTAGTTTCGAAGGGTTCTAGCTGTTGCCATATCATATGTCCACAAGTTCATTGATTTTTGAATGTGAAATGATAACTTGGTGTAGTTGATTATCTTCCGCTCAAAACTACTGCTGTTGTAATGTTGTATGATAATGTTGTAAGGGTGGTAATTGGTCTCTTCTGCTGCTTATCAGAGATGGGGGGAGGCCGCCACCACAGGCTGCACTCTGCCACACCAGAGTACGACTTGGAAGGTTTCGAGTTCTTCACGATCATACTATAGAATTCCTCCAAGAGGCAGGTATATAAAAGGAGATCTCCCCTTCACCAATCTCTTCATCATAACTCTGCTGTTTGCTACATCACTGCTTGACCCACGCCGCAGAGGCTGCCTGACACTTTTATGAAGATATTGGACGGCCATCGGCCAAAGAATGTGAAGTTGCGACAGGCCGGCAACAAGCTTCACAGGATGTGGAACGTGGAGGTGGTGTTCTGGTACGACCACATGTACCTGTGTCGTGGCTGGGAGCAGTTCGTTTGTGCCTACGACCCGCGGCACGGGTACTTCCTTGTCCTTAGGTACGACAGCAACACCACACTCACCGTGAAGGTGTTCAACACGACTATGTGCCGCATGCGCCACCAGAACGACGACGATGCTAGTACACTATACCTCTTTTTACTCTCCATTTGGATTTGTCTCACACTAATTGTTAAAAAACATTGTTGCGTTTGGTCAGGCAATGGGAGCAGTAGCAACGACTCTGGCTATAGAGAAAGCAGCAACGACACTGGCTACAGCAAAAGCAACAGCGAGGATGATCCGGAATAGAGTGGGGAAGAAGAGGAGCATAGTGGGGTTGAGGAGGTGCAGCCTATTTTGTCTGACGATGACCTCACGATGGTGGAGGCTGATGATGGGAAACCAATTGGTGGTTGACGATGGGCAAGAGATTGTGGTGGCTGACGATGACCTAGCGATGGTACTGCCTGATACGTCTCCAACGTATCTATTTTTCCAAACACTTTTGCCCTTGTTTTGGACTCTAACTTGTATGATTTGAATGGAACTAACCCGGACTGACGCTGTTTTCAGCAGAATTACCATGATGTTGTTTCATGTGTAGAAAACAAAAGTTCTCGGAATGACCTGAAAATCCTCGGAGACAAGGTTCAGAAAATATAAAAATTGCTCGCAA
This sequence comes from Triticum aestivum, assembly GCF_018294505.1. Lineage (NCBI taxonomy): Eukaryota > Viridiplantae > Streptophyta > Magnoliopsida > Poales > Poaceae > Triticum > Triticum aestivum. The sequence goes on from NC_057813.1 coordinate 200,861,881, forward strand.
AAGATGAAGACCAGGGGACCCACACCCTGTCCACGAGGGTGGGGGCGTGCCCACCCCCTCTGGGCGCCCCCCCTGTCTCGTGGGCCCCTTGCAGCTCCACCGACTTCAACTCCAACTCCATATATCCCGTCTCGCGGAGAAAAAAAACCAGAGAGGAAGTTTCATCACGTTTTACGATATGGAGCCGCCGCCAAGCCCTAATCTCTCTTGGGAGGGCTGATCTGGAGTTCGTTTCGGGCTCCAGAGAGGGGGATTCGTCGCCATCGTCATCATCAACCATCCTCCATCACCAATTTCATGATGCTCACCACCGTGCGTGAGTAATTCCATCGTAGGCTTGCTGGACGGTGATGGGTTGGATGAGATTTATCATGTAATCAAGTTAGTTTTGTTACGGTTTGATCCCTAGTATCCACTATGTTTTGAGATTGATGTTGCCATGACTTTGCTATGCTTAATGCTTGTAACTAGGGCCCGAGTGCCATGATTTCAGATATGAACCTATTATGTTTTCATGAATATATGTGTGTCCTTGATCCTATCTTGCAAGTCTGTAGTCACCTATTATGTGATATGATCCGACAACCCCGAAGTGACAATAATCGGGATACTTCTCGGTGATGACCGTAGTTTGAAGAGTTCATGTATTCACCATGTGTTAATGCTTTGGTCCGGTTCTCTATTAAAAGGAGGCCTTAATATCCCTTAGTTTCCACTAGGACCCCGCTGCCACGAGAGGGTAGGACAAAAGATGTCATCCAAGTTCTTTTTCATAAACATGTATGACTATATTCGGAATACATGCCTACAGTACCTTGATGAATTGGAGCTAGTTCTGTGTCATCCTATGTTATAGCTATTACATGAGGAATCGCATCCGACATAATTATCCATCACTTATCCATTGCCTACGAGCTTTTCAAATACTGTGCTTCGCTTATTTACTTTTCCATTGCTATTGTTACAATCACTACAAAACCCAAAAACATTACTTTTACTATCTTTACCTTTACCACTGTTACCATTACTATCATACTACTTTGCTACTAAATACCTTGTTGTAGATACTAAGTTATCCAGGTGTGGTTGAATTGACAACTCAACTGCTAATACTCGAGAGTATTCTTTGGCTCCTCTTGTGTCGAATCAATAAATTTGGGTTGTATACTCTACCCTCGAAAGCTGTTGCGATCCCCTACAATTGTGGGTTATCAAGACTAATTTCTGGCGCCGTTGCCGGGGAGCATAGCTCTATTCTCTGAGTCACTTGGGATTTATATCTGCTGATCACTATGAAGAACTTGAAAGATCAAAGAACTAAAATTTATCCCTAAACTACGAGGGGAGGTAAGGAACTGCCATCTAGCTCTGCACTAGATTCTCCTTCTGTTATGAATAAGCTTACGATACCTAAACCTTCTACTGCTATGAATTTTGATATGTCGCATGTTATTGATGATGCCACTTCTACTATACATGATACTTATGGTGAAACTACTTCTATGCTTGATACTACTGTGCCATTAGGTGAATTTCTTGATGAACAACTTACTAGGGCTAGGGAGAATAAAATTATTGAAAATGAAATTATTGATGAAAGTGATGAAGGTTCTCCTCCTAATTATGAATTGCCTGTTGTTCCTGAGGGTTATGTTATGGATGAAGAAACTGCTAGAGATTTTCTTGCTTGCAATGATAGATTAGATCTTAAGAAATTGTTAGCTAAGCTAAAATAGAAGACTCTAAATGCTTGAATGAAACATGACCCTGCTTTTGCCACCTCACCTACCTTTGTTACTGATAAGGAATATGAATTCTCTATTGATCCTGAGATTATTACTTTAGTTTAATCCGACCCTTTCTATGGCATGAATCTGAAATTGTTGTGGCACATCTTACCAAGTTAAATGATATAGCTACCATGTTTACCAATGATGAGACATCTCACTATTATTACATACTTAAGATATTACCGTTCTCATTAAATGGTGATGCTAAGACTTGGTTTAATTCTCTTGATCGTGGTTGTGTGCGTAGTCCTCAGTATAAGCTTTATTACTTCTCTGCTAAATATTTTCCTGCTCATAAGAAACAAGCTGCCTTGCGGGAAATATATAATTTTGTACAAATCGAAGAAGAGAGACTCCCAAAAGCTTGGGGGAGGCTTCTCCGATTACTTAATGCTTTGCCTGATCATCCACTTAAGAAAAAATGAAATACTTGATATCTTCTATAATGGACTAACTGATGCTTCCAAGGACCACTTGGATAGTTGTGCTGGTTGTGTTTTCAAGGAAAGAACAGTCGATGAAGCTGAATTATTATTGAACAATATGTTGACTAATGAGAATAATTGGACTCTTCCTGAGCCAATTCCTGAGCCAATCCCTGAACTAATTAAGCCAACTCCTGAGCCTATTCCTAAACCTACTCCGAAGAAGAGAAGTGTTCTATTTCTCAGTCCTAGATATGCAAGAGTCAAAGAAATCAATGAAAGATAAAGGTATTAAAGCTGAAGACGTTAAGAATTTACCTCCTATTGAAGAGATACATGGTCTTAATATACCGCCTATTGAAGAAACACATTTTCTTGATAACCCAACACAGGTAGTAAAGGTAAATTCTCTCTATAGATATGATAAAGATGAAATCCCATCTACTAAATTTCATTGTCCGTGCTTAAATGAATTTGATGATTTCATGAATAGACAAGAAAATTTCAATGATTATGTTGGTAGACAATTGAAGAATAATGCTTATATGATAGGACGCTTGAATGATTATATAGCTAGAGTTAAAGATGAACTTAAACTCACTAGTAAACATGCTTCTATGATTGCTACTCAAGCTGAACAAGTACTTAAAGCTCAGAATGAATTGCTAGTTGAATTAAATAATAAACATGACTTTGCTGTTAGAGTGGCTACTAGAACTGGTAAAATTACTCAGGAACCTTTGTATCCTGAAGGCCACCCTAAGAGAATTGAACAAGATTCTCAGAATAATAATCTAGATGCTCCTAGTTCTTCTAAGAAGAAGAAAAAGAAGAAGGATAGGACTTTGCACGCTTCTAGTGAACCTAATGTAGAAACACCTGAGAATTATAATGATACTTCTATCTCTGATGCTGAAACACAATCCGGAGATGAACATGAACCTGATGATAATGCTAATAACGATGTTCATGTACATGCTCAACCTAGTAATAACAATGATATAGAAATTGAACATGTTGTTGGTCTTGATAACCCACAATCAAGAAACCAACGTTATGATAAGAGCGATTTTGTTGCTAGGAAACATGGTAGAGAAAGAGAACCATGGGTTCAGAAACCCATGCCCTTTCCTCCTAAACCATCCAAGACAAAGGATGATGAGGACTTTGAGCGTTTTGCTGAAATGATTAGACCTATTTTCTTACGCATGCGCTTAACTGATATGCTTAAAACAAACCCTTATTCCAAATATATGAAGGATATCATTACTAATCAGAGGAAAATACCTGAAGCTGAGATTTCCACCATGCTCGCTAACTATACCTTTAAGGGTGGAATACCTAAGAAACTTGGTGACCCCGGAGTACCTACTATACCATGCTCCATAAAAAGAATTTATGTTAAAAACTGCTTTATGTGATTTAGGAGCCGGTGTTAGTGTTATGCCTCTTTCCTTGTACCGTAGACTTTAGTTAAGTAAGTTGACAACCATTGAGATATCCTTGCAAGTGGCTGATACATCAACTGCTATACCTGTCGGCATTTGTGAGGACGTGCCTGTTTTTGTTGCGAATGTTACTATCTTAACAGACTTTGTCATTCTTGATATTCTCGAGGATGATAGTATGTCTATTATCCTTGTTAGACCCTTTTTAAATACTGCAAGTGCTGTCATTGGTTGCAACAGAGGCAATGTCACCTTTCATGTTAATGGAAATGAGCATACGGTACATTTTCCGAGGAAACAACCTCAAGTTCATAGCATAAATACTATTGAGAAATTCCATCAATTATTATTGGGGGTTTTGAATTTCCTCTCCCTACTATCAAGAAAAAGTATGATATTCTTATTGTTGGGGATGCTCATATCCCCGTTGAGGTAACCTAGTGTCACTTCAAAATTTCTCCGGTTCCGTCTTATTCGCAATGAGTTGGTTAACAAGACCTGATCAACCTTGTTAGTGGATTCATTTTGATGATCATGAGATGGATGAAACTAGAAGGCAAAACCTTCTGTACCCTCTTTTTACTTTCTGTTATTTAAAATAAATAAAGCAAAAATAGTATTATCTATCTGTTTTTTGAATTATCTGTGCAATAAAAATTATCCCGAAAATAAAAGTGCTCCAAATGACCTGCAAATTTAGTATGATTTTTTATGAATTATTTGAGGATTTTAGGCACTGAAAACACTGCAGGGGGGTTTGCCACCCGGCCACGAGAGTGAAGGGCGCGCCCACACACCCTGGGCGCGCCCCCCTGTCTCGTGGGCCCTTGGTGGACCCCCTGCACTTATGCCAGCACCCACACACTCCATCTTCTTCCCAAAAAAATCCTCATCCAGCTCAAACACGAGTTCTAGCTCGTTTTGCTGTGATTTTTGATCTCCTTGCTCAAAGCTCCATTCACAAAACTGCTTTGGGAGATTGTTGCTTGGTATGTGCACTACAAAAATATACACTTCTGTGATGATACATGTTTGTCACAGTAGGTCGCGTTTTCTGTCATGCATGTACATCCAAGAGAAATTTATGACAGAATCAAGATAGTCATACCTGTGCTGTCGTAGAAGTGTTCCATGACATTACGAAAATTATCATCACGGAAGTGTCCACTTCCATGACGATAAATCGCGTGTCACAGAAGTGCTTTCATCAAGGGTGACCGACACGTGGCATCCACCGTAACGGAACGTCGTTAAGCTATCGGGTTGGGTTTTGGATCTGATAACCCGTTAACAGCCCCGACCAATGGGGATTTTCCACGTGTAAAATCATCATTGGCTGGAGGAAACACGTGTTAGCTCATTGTTGGGACAGATGTCATCCACTCATTGGACAGAAGGCGCCTATGATACGTCGACACGTGGCACGGCCCATCGAGTTTAAATGGGCCGGCCCAACTAAGGGCCCACAAGATTTTGCAGACCATAATGGGCCGGCCCAGCTAAACGCCCACGAGATTTTGTGGACCATAATGGGCTGGCCTAGCTAAAGGCCCACAAGATTTCGCGGCCCATAATGGGCCGGCCCAGGTAAAGGCCGACAAGATTTTTGTGTGCCATAATGGGCCGGCCCAGGTAAAGGCCCACAAAATTCTTGCAGATCATAATGGGCCAGCCCAGCTAAAGGCCCACAAGATTTCGCCGGCACTAATGGGTCGGCCCAGCTATAGGCCCACAAGATTTTGAGGACCCTAGTAGGCCAGCCCATTAACTGGCTGCCATGTTTTGGGCCAAATGCCAGCCCATATTTGATCCAGTCCATTAATGGCCTGCCACGTTCCGGGCCTAATAATGGCCCATATGAGATCCGGCCCGTTAAAAGCCTCCCACGTTCTGGGCCAAATCACGGCCCAGATCAGGTCTGGCCCTTTAAGAGGCTTCAAGCTCAATTATGGCCCATATCAGATTCGGCCCGTTAACTGGACGCTATGCTTTTGGGCCCACTAGATAAGGCCCATTTAGTAGATCAGTCTGATATTAGTTTGGGCCTGTTAAGCGCCCGTTTAACATATCGGCCCTATATTAATTACGACCTGTTAAAAGCCCGTCATATAGTTGGGCCTAACTACGGCCTGGTTTGCATCCGGTTTGCTCGCAGCCGATATCTGATTGGGCCAAACAAGGACCGGGACAATTTTGGCATGTTAAAAGCCCATGATTTGATTCGCACAATCATGGGTCGGGGTCCAATTCGGGATGCTGCCGGCCCGTGAGCTGGTCGGCACGTTTCAGGCCCAACCTACTTCTCAGCCTCCTAAAAGCCCATTGAGTTTTCTTGCGAAAGGAGGGCCGGGGGTTACTCAGCCTATTAAAGGCCTGAATCTACTAGTGGGACAGTTTGACGGGGCCCATGATGCGGATCATACATCGTGATTGCATGACGGCCCAATTATGTACCATAATTTTATAGTTTGGCCGCTTTACTATGAAGACATGATATATATACAGTAAAATAACTGCAGCATCGTGAACAAGAAAAAACCTAGACTATACAATAAAGAAATTACGGCATATTACATCCACTGGGCATCAAAGTTCGCCACCATGATAATAAAGCACAAGCAGACACCAGATTACATACACTGGGCATCAAAGATCGCCACCAGTGCAAATAAACACGCTGACAAAATAATATACAAAACCGGCATCACTTCAATAGAGTTCAAGAAAGGTTAGCCCTGCTGGCGAGTTGCAGTGCAAGCACCTGAGCAAGATGATGAGACTGCGCTTGTTCAACACTTATATCTTCCTCACTCTGAAAGATAAACAAGCAGTCAGATGACCGCTTTTGCACATAAAAATAGCAGTGCTGACAATTCATCACATTTCTTACTGACGAATAAAGTGACACAGTTGAAAAATGCATTAACACAATATGGTATTGTTCAGGTCAAGACACGGCAGGAAATGACATTGTGAAGGAGTTGGCAGCTTCACGACACCACTGGATTACAGATCAAGAACTCATAAGTATCAATGGTTAGTGTGTTGTCAATTTATCACATTTCAGATTGGCAAATAAAGAGAGGGTTTAAATAATAGTAGAATGATATGACATTGTTCATAGTTAAGACATTGCATAATATGACATTGTGCTGTAGTGGGTAGGTTCACCACACCACTGGATTACAGATGAAGAACAGAAGCATACATGCAGTGCAAAAGAAGATCACTTGCTCTGTATAGTTTAATTTACATGGTATGAAGAAGGAACTTGGTTGTACAACTGAAAACTTAAATTGAGAAGGACAAACTTTTGTTTATGAACTACTCCCTCCATTCGTAAATATAATTTTTTTTAGAGATTTCAATATGAACTACATACGGATGTATATAGACATAGTTTAGAGTGTAGATTCACTCGTTTTATTCCGAATGTAGTCCATATTGAAATTTCTAGAAAGACTTATATTTAGGAACGGAGGAAGTACATAATAAACTTTAAACATGCAATTTTATGCAAACACCAAAAATAAACAGTTGTTGCATTCATGCATAACCAAATGTACGCAACAAAGTTTGAAGGCTTGAGAAGGACAAACTTACATTACTGGTGAAGACGGGCTCTATAAAGCCCTTGTCCATGCTGATGGGGGGGGGGCAATTCAAGAAGTTTACCACAAAATCTTCTTCATAAGCATTGCCTTTATTCTACATTTTGTTAAGAGTATATATAGATGTGATAATATACGAAAAAATGGAAAATATTTAAGATAAGATGAAGAGTGATGCTACATAACCAAGTAGCTATAAATGTATGTGCAGTGATACAAGCAAAAGGCACAAGCCAAGAGCAATGCACAGCTAAACTTCTTCAGTACCAACCTTATGGCAAGAGTAAATATAGATCTGATGTGTAGAAAATGGAGGACAAAGGAAAATAAGCTGCACAGTGATGGTACATGAACAACTACCTGTCAATATAAGTACACTGATAAAGGACAGCATGTACTTATAATAACAATGCAGAGCTAAAAAAATTCATTGACATTGGATATATTCTACACTAATGTAACCATTCATACAGATCAGATAATTTGGAGCGAACAATTGATAAGCAAGCTATCATGCATACTGCTGTCATATAATGAACCAGGCATGTATGCAAGTATAGTGATACAGGACAACAGGTACTAACAAGAGCAAAGCAGCGTACATCATATTTGCGATATCCTGTTGTTCTTTTCAAACCGGAATTCTTCTTCGAGCAGATTTCCTGCAAAAAAGATCTGTAAAGCACATGCAGAAAAGTAGAAGTTCAAATTGTCATGTGATTTCATAGACAGTACCTCATCCTAGGAACGAGACCAGTGCATAACAAGGTTTTTCCATTCAATGTCTTCTAAATTTAGCACAGGAGACTTCACCAGAAATTCGTTTATAGACTTGCCATCAAAGTGTGATTTCCTCAGGTAACACCGATACTGCTGCAATGCTTCCTTGAAAAGCACAAGCAAGCTTTGCTCGTCAGGACTATCCAGATTGACCCTCGCCTAGTTACAATAATGTAATGTAAATCATTGATGTGTTCGATCAATAGAAAACAGGAAAATAATAACTATGAATAATAGCACTTACACGGAAGTTGGACAGGAAGATGTGAAAATGGTGTTTGTCTTCACTATAATCTTCCCATGATGGGAATATATGCAAGTAGTCCCTAACAACATTTAAAGCATTGTCTTTTAAACTGAGAATAAATGGAATGGGGTTCCAATCTGCAGGAATTGACCGTCTCTGCAGTTGGGATAGGTCTTCTGCCGGTGGACTTGTTGTACTTTTTGCTAGAGTTGGATTTTTCTGTGGTACTGCTGGTGCTATGACAAATGAAATCGGTATACCTTTTGCTGGAGTGCAGGTCCTGTGTGGTGGGGCTAGTGGTGTGGACAGTGAAGTATGGGTATAGTCTGCTGGAGTCGATCCTACGTTTTGTGTCACTGGTTGTACAACCAATATAAGTGGGGCGTTGTCTGATTTCTCCGGCACCACCACGTTTTCCAAGGACTTTGCTAGTGCTCCTTCGGGTTCGGCAATCACCGTCTTCCTTTTTGATGTCTGATGCACAAGAACAACATTTGAGTGGAAAAATATGGTATGATGATAGATGGAATATGTATTGATAATGGATGGGCATGGCATCTCGAGTTATATGATGAGTAAACTAAGAAGATGGCGGTGCAACAAAGTAGAAGAAATGCAAGACAACATATGCAAGATATGCGCAATTAATAAAACCTCGCCAAATTAGAACAGGCACCTTGATGGGTGAACAGGATAGGCCATCTGCCTTTTACTCCTCAAGGATAGAATAGTCATTACTTGCTGGAGTAAGTGGGGAACGTATGAGTTTCATTGCTTCCAGAATGGCACTCAATGCCTTGGTGCCAATTCTGTAAGTCATTGCAGTGTTCCACAATATTCTTCTGATGCGCGGACTCTGATATTCACTGTAATTGCGTATAATATCTGAGAACCATGAAAACATAAATAGTTGTGAGATTATCTTTGTAATGCAGATGATATTCTAATATAGGGGCGCCCCTGTAAACACTTGTGTGCTATCACTGGATTCTGATGAGAGAGCTCATGTGTGCTATAATATGGTGCGTGCATTTATATAATCTTGCACAAGGACACACAAAAATAGGCTCCAGAAGTAAGGATAGCTGGCAGATGACAGGTTCATAATATACTGTATAGAGAGTTTATTGCCAAACCATGATAACAAGAGCACACAACAACTATGCAGATCATAGTGTACATAACAGGGGTACACCATAACCACGATATATAAATCGAGAAAGTGGAACTGGCTTGAAAATACGGTGTTGTATTGCCGCTAGTAAATGAAAGCCTATTGATCACGTACAGGCCAGCTCTATCAGCTGTGGACTGCAGATGTCCCTGCGCCCCTTCCTGACAAGGAACATACTGTACATACTAAATACAGAATAAACAAAGAGGAACATGTTAAAGAACAAAAGAGGAAGCATACTCTTGAGGTTCCGCTTCATTGCATACAATGTTGGTTGCCCACTCATGATGAATCACAACGCCCAAAGAAATGCAATTCCATGCTGTGTCTCTATATGTGGCAATTTTGAACAAGAGTCATTAGGATCATATTCTGAACAAGAGTCAACAGGTGGGGAGCGTATGAGTTTCATTACATCCAGAATGGCACCCAATGCCTTGGTGCCAATTTTGTGAGTCATTGCAGTGTTTAGCTTCAAGAGTGGACTGCTGCTAGTGCGACACAAAGCAGCTACACAGATCATAGTGTAGATATAACGGGAAAACCTTAAGCATCAGAGTAAAATCAGCAAAGTGGAACTTGCTGGAATATATATGCTAGTTTGCCGGTACGGCTAGAAAGGCTTCGGATACCAGCTCTCTTCAGGTGAAGGTGCGGTACTATTAATATCAGTGTAACTCTCAAAGGCGACAAAATTCCCCGCATTTCCTTGCTGTTCTTATAGGATTCAAGTGGGCAGGCCACTACAAATCCTATTCCTATGTTTACAAGATCCTACGAATCAAAGAGGCTCAAAGTGTCCATCACAACCGACCGTATAGACCTCTACACTGCAAATGTCCCTGCTCATCTTTAGTACAAGGAACATACTGTACTACTATCAAACTCCCTCCGTTCCAAAATATAAGTCTTGGTAGAGATTTCCACTATGGATCACATACAGATGTATCCAGATACATTTTAGAGTGTAGATTCACTCATTTAGCTCCATATGTAGTCCATGGCGGAATCTATACAAAGACTTGTATTTAGGAACGGAGAGAGTACATATTTAAGAAGAACGGAAGAGGAACATGGTAAAGAAGAGCAAGCAGATTTTGGATAATAAAATGTTGGTTGCGCAGTGCCCACACATGATGAACCAGAGCGCATTAAGAATGCAACTCCCAGCTGTCTCTCGACCATTTCAGGCGGTTGGATGAAGATCCTATGTCTCCTAACCCATCTTCTTCCTCGTCTCTGATTCTTCCCATACAGAACATTGCACGGGCCACCGGCTGGACCACCGGCCCCTGCCGCCAGTGTTCCTCCGCCACCCCCACCCCCACCCCCGCCCCAACCCCCGCCCGCGTCAAGTTTTCTTTGTTCGGCGAGGCCCCACAACCACCCGAGCCCCTTCGTTCGCACCGGCGAACTCCGGCGAGCTCTGAAAAATTTAGCCTACTGTGATTTAACTAGTGTGGAATATAAAAGGGGAAAACCATAAGCATTGGGAGTATAGTATTGAGCGTGCCATGCCGGATCTGAAAGTGCAAACTGGACAAAGGCAACTTCGCAACCAAGACAAGAAATCTGAGTAAAGCAGTGGCGATTTTTTTCTTGCTGCGATAAATAAGTTGAGCATATACGAAAGAGTACTGCCTCTGGTGCGGCACCGTGTACGCATCTGCTGAGAATTTGACGGTGCTGCGGTAGCGATGGCTGTCGGCGGCGTGGAACCAGATCTAGGAGGGTAGACGGTGGCGGCGGGGCGCGGTGGACGAGACGGTCGTAGGAGCGGCGCCGGCAAGGTGGACGATGGCGGGGATGAAGCGAGAGGACGGGATGCAAGGATCCCGGTCCGAAGCCGTGGATGAGAGAGGTCGATCTCTTGTAATGGACGGCTGCGTCGGCGTATCAGCTCCGGCATGGTGGAGGAGGACGGCGGTGGATGGGGTGGCGGGCGGCGGCGGACAGAGGAGGGTGGGGTGGAGAGGGTGTTTTGGCGCCCACGGAGTACGAATGGGGAAAAGGGAGGTAGAGAGGAAGGGGGGAACCATGTATTCAGGGCGCACTTTTCTCAAATGCGAGGAAATTTACAAACTTAGACCCTGTTTCAAATTTCTACTACATCACAGCAACATTAGTCGGTTGGGGATAGGACGGTAATCTCGCATACACCGAATATTTGCCGACGAGAGTTTGTTTTTGGCGCCCACCGTGTATATGAATATGAATCGGGGAGGGAGTCGATTTCGGCCGAGGACACACTGTGTTTTGGCGCCCACCGTGTATGAATCCGGGTGAGAGGCGGTTACGTCACATTTAGGTGAAATTATAAACCTACCCCTATCGAAACCTATAGAAATCCAGCAGATAGGCTTTGCATGGCAGGGATAGGCAGTAGTAATTTCCATCTCGCAGATTTTGGTTTCGGGCGGTTACTGCGACTTTCCCTGCTTCGTTCAAATTTTGCAGAGTGCACGTTTACGCTCGTGCCAACTCAATCCGAATCCCCTTTGTATTCTATTTTTTTGGGCGGGATCCATTTTCAATTGGAATTACATTCTATATACATCATTATTTTTATATACTTCCAAAAGCACAACACCATTTATATATAAATATGGTTTACAAATGGCATGATCTCAGATTCATAAGGTTGTATCCATCAATTTGGATTTTCAAATATTTGAAACCACTTTATGTTGAAATCCAAAGTATGCATTCCTCGCTAATTGTCTCCAATTAATGTGTGTTTCATGCGGGGTTTTTTATACTTCTTAAACATGTATAGTGTGTTTAACACACGCAACATATAGTGTAATCCCGTTTAGACATTAATTGCATATAAACCATGCATTGTTTGTAATTAAAGAATCTATGGATCACCAATATTGATAAACTATATAACATTACACGTGTGCCCAAATTCAAATGAATATGCATGTTTGATACACCAATTTGCGTTATGATATTATTGATGTCGTAATCTCTAGTTTAAATACTTGAATCCCCTTTAATCCAGATATTCATCTCATATAGCTATCAATCATGCTTATATAGGACTATCTCTCTGGACCTATACGCATTCATCGTCTCTCAGGTATCTCTCGTGCTACCTATATGTCAACAATGATCTTTTATCTTTGTAACACACTGACGGTACTCTCTCCCTGGACCTTCATCACTCTATCTCTCTCTAAGTATATCTCGCTCCCTGCTATGTGTCTCTAACTATTATTCTCCATGTGGAATCTCTTTCTCACACACAAACACAAAACTTTGTCTCCCGGGGTCTCATTTCTCTCCACTATTCCCATGTGTGCCACTCGCACACCCCTCATACAGATATTTCTTTCACTCCTTAGATATGAGAACCTACGACTCTTCCTCTTAAATATCTCTTTCTCAGACACAAACACAAACTCTGTCTCCCAGGGTCTCATATTTCTCAATTGTTCTCTTGTATCGCTCACACACACTCTCTCTCCCTAGATATATCTTGCATTCCCTCCTATGTCATTCTAGCCATCACTCTCGCTGTGAAATATCTTTCTCTCTCACTGACACAAAACTCTGTCTCTCGGGATCTCATTTCTCTCTGATATCTGTTTGTATGTGACTCACATGCACCCTCTCTCTATGTCTCTCACACCCACACACATAACTCAGCCTTCTGATCCACTCGACTCCAATCTCTAACGCACACTAGCTAGCATCTTTATATTTCTATTTATCTGTTTCTCCATCAACCTTCTTTCTCGCCCCCACTCTTGATTCCTATCACGCACACTACATATGTTTCTCTCTACATGCAGTCAAGTGCCCTCTCACACACATATATAACTTCACCCTCTGAACCACCCGGCGGTCATCTCCAACACCCAAACTAGCGGATGTCCCTCTAGCTAGCATCTCCATCTCTGTATCTATCTGTAGTTTCTACGTCAACATTTCTTTCTCGCACGGAGTCTTGCTTCCTATCACCCACACTATATATGTTCTCCATACATTTGCATTTATAGGTTGATCTCTTTTGCACAATCGTTGTGCCTCACTCCCTCTGCTCGCAATAGATGCATGCTCCAGCCCACGCCACTATCTCTTAAAGACAAAAACACATGCTCAATTGTCGGGCCTTCTTCCCTGCATCCTCACATGCATGCATATTGTCATACCGATCCGTCTCTGCCATGTCATTGATCTTATGACTTATGTCTTCTTTCTTTTATCTCGATCATGCGCGTGCACACACACACACACATCCCATGTATACATGTATACCTCTCACACATGCACGTTCAAGGTCTCTATGTCTCCATACGTAGTTAATTACCCTCCTAACGCCACATCGAATCGTTCTCCTCTTTTGTGCACATAACTTCCGCCTGGATGGGTAAAACACACACTCACACTTAACAATCTCCTTCTAGATACCGCCCCCCACCCCCCGCGCCGCCTCTCACTCTTCCCCTATATCCCCGAAACCAATAAGACCATCTCTTTGTTTAAGTCCCGCCTACATGCACCATCGATATATAGTAGTCTTCCTCGGTGTCTCTCGAACAAACACATTATCTAGATATCGACTCCTCTCACGCGCTGACACCTTCTCTTCCCTCTCTACGGGCATTTTCTCTCTCACACCCCATCGTTGGTGGCCTCTGCCATACACATCACCTCTCTATGATGAAGCCATGCACACTTAAATTACATCCGCCACAGAGGACCCCGTGACACACACACACACACACACACACACACACACACACCCCCACACACACTAAGACTCCATCTCTCTCCCTCTCTCTCTCACAAACACACACCCCACACACACACTAAGACTCCATCTCACACACACATGCTCTAGGCGGAGCATTTGTTCCTACCACCCTTCATCAAACCTTACCAGTATGATAAATAATCACCTTTATTTACTTGCATAACATGGACAAATTCCACTTTACTTTAGTAGTCAGCAAACTTATCATCTGTACCCTTATAAAAAAACGAGTTGGCGATGATGGTGTTCCTGCCATCTTGTAATACACACCGTATGATCTATATTTGACGGACAGAAAGCAACTATGATAATTTTACCAAAGATACCCGCACCTCTCTCCACATCATTATCTCCCACAACCTCATTGCTCAGCAATTGAAAAAGGAATAAGTCTCTATAACAATCTAGCATGCATGGTGGCCACTGCCGCCTGCCGGCGCCGTCCATCCCCATGCCTCCGCGCATTCCGACCACCAGTCACCACCATGCTCCACTCCTCCTCGCCTTATCTCTCATCTTTCATTTTTTCGGTGACATTCTTGAGATACCAGTTTTCCGATAAAACTCTCGAGATATCATTAGTTTTTACACATGGGATTACTCCTGCATGGGTCAATCACAACAGGTGTTTTGTAAAAAATGCATATTGATGTTCCGTGCAATGCACGAGAATCTTGCTTGTAATTATATAACGCAAATCACGAGAAGGAAGTGACATTTTTTTTGACACAACCATGTTAAAATGGCCACATAAATCACTAGCTAAAGTAAATACCATTATACTTATATCCCGATGCAAAAGGTTGAGTACATGTCCGAAGAGTAGAGTCGCACACACGCACTCTCTCTCTCAAAATCTCTCTCACACACACACCAGTTACGTGACGCCCACTTAAGCAGACACGTATGTTACAATTTGTGCACCCGCGTGTACACGTGATGCTGCGCATTTATTTTAGCCGGAAGGCGAACCCAAACAGTAGCTGCATCCATTCCCGTCCCGCCGCCTCTTCTCATGTCGTTGTCGCCCGGTAGCCATGGCCCGACGGAAGGTAACAACATACGCCATACTCCCGCCGGAGTGGCGCTTTAATATGGAAATTTTAGTGGTCATGCATGTATCTTTTTGTGCTAGCACTCCTATATAAGGGTTGACCAGTCACTTCCCGCGGACGTGCGCGGGTGGTGGAAGAGGAAGGAGAAGGGAAGCGGGCTGTGGAGTAATGCTTTTTACCACAATTTCTTAGGAAACTGAGTGCAATAATTGAGTAGTTTTGCAAACTACCAGTAATACACCTGAAACGGTTCAAAACCTATACTCCCTTGCCAGCGCGCGCTTCCCGCATGAAACGGTCAACATCGCCCTGGAGCGTTAGTGCCGCATTAATGCCCTGCCAGAGCGGAGGCGACCTCTCACTGGCGCCGGCTTTGAAGTGGCGCGACGGTCGAGACAGCGCCGCTTCCTGGTGCACGCGACTGCTCCGCGTCGAGACTGGCTATAGGCCTTGTTTGGATCCATGGGTTAGAGTTAGTTTGATCTAGTTGGGGCTCAAATATCCCTAAAGTATCCAAGCATGAGGGTTTAAATTGGAGCAAGTTGCACCGAACCCACCAAAAAAAACTATCCCACCCAAGTGGTGCTAACTTGAGATAGTTCTCATTGGAACCATTGAAAAATCACTTTTCTCCCTCCATCAAGTGCATTTATTGTCAATCTAACCCTGTCACTCAAACACCTCTTTGGCTACGGTTAGTTCAGGATTAGTCATGAGTTAGTCTAACCTCTAGCTAAGTTAGAGTATCAAACAGGAGCAGTATAGGACATGCAAGTTGCTCAAAGCATACAGGCAAATTCGTACGTGAAAGGATTTTTTTTATTTTTGAAAACGGAACATGAAAGGAATTTTTTTTAGAATACTCTTGGCATGTCACTAACATGTGATGAGTTAACCGACCTCAATAGACGGCAAAAACGCCAGCCCGCCGCACTTTGATAGAGATGAGGAGGGAGAAGCGATATAAGCTGCTGGATTACTAGAGGTAGGTGTCGCACGGAAGCCAAGAAATATGGTGATAGCGTGGGTTAGCCATGTACTAGTATGATGTAACTACACTGGGATGCCGTGTTTCGTACTCTTCTAGTCCACTTTGGAGATGATTGGTTAATTTTATATCACTGAATAATATAAAATATTATGAGTGCAGACGCTCCACCACGAGGTTCCTTGCTCCTTCTCGGTCTTCCAGAAACTATGTTCGTCCACTCTATTTTTTTACGTGAGCTTTGTTCATCCTTTTGCTAACACGCGAGACATCTAGCATCAAGGTGCACGTGTTATGCAAGGATCGTTCCATCTATATGAAGAACACGTGGGACTAGAACTACGAGACAGACATGTACCCAGGAGTGGACGTATGAACCTGAGTAATGTAGCGAAGTAAGTGAAGTAGAAAGGCACAAATGGTATGAACATGTGTGGCATATAGGGTGTGTTTGGTTGCGTTCTCGTCTTAGCATAGTTGTTCCCTCTTCATGCATGCTCAACTCAACACCCCTCTTCATGCATGCTCAACTCAACACCCCTCTTCATGCATGCTCAACTCAACACCCCTCTTCATGCATGCTCTCTTCATGCATGCTTCTAGTGTATTTGTGCTAAACTAGTGTGGACTCATGCACCCTCCATACACTCTACCAAACACCCAAAAGTGGGTCGAGAAGGGAACTCTTGGGCGGCATTTGTCTCTTACTACGTACTACCACTAAATGATGTACATGCAATGCACGATGATGTTATGGAGTACGTGCCTAAGTACTTTACTACTACTATATTAGTTGGAGGCACATATTAACTTTATATTTGTTTATGTGTATGCCCAAGACCTTCCAACTAGACGGGTCTTTCTCTCCAGGTCGCACTTTGTATCGTTCATACCACTAAGTACTACTACGTGTGGTCTCCGACCCAGAAGTGGAAGAAGTGGAGACGCTCTACCACGCTGTTTTTTTACGCTGGGCTCTACCATGCTGTTCATGTCCCACTCCTTTCGCTGACGTGTGGGACATCCAGCACGTGCCGTGTTTGGCACCCTTCATCGTAAGAGTTGAAACGCTAGCATTCATCAGAAATAAAAAATATTTATAAATCAGCAGTGATACTATTTTTTTTGCGAACCAATCACCAGTGATACTATACCATGCGGTTTCATTGCTCCTCGATATCGGAAATAATACTTCCGTTTGCCAACATGTGGGACGTCGACCATCCTGGTCCACTTGCCATGCACGCAGAACTCCAAGGGAGAGTCACCCAGGTCGTCGCGCCGCACTAACAATGACTAATGATCCGTCAAATCACAGGCCCACTTCCCACTTTGAAGTTGCTCGGACGAAGGAACCATCATGACTTCGTTGAATTCAGCTTCTTGAAGAAAACTATTGTACCAGTAGTACTGCTAGCTACAGTAGTTACTCCAACAGAGGCCTCCTTTCGTTCATAGGATAGGAAATTTATAGGAATATGAAAATCATAGGAAGTGAGATGACATGCATCTCAATTCCTATAGAGAAAGAGATGTCATTTGATGCATATGATAGGAATTTTTCCATTTAGTCTAGGCTAATGTACTGGTAATTTGCTCTAAAAACTACAGTAGTAACTAGTAGTACTGGTACATGCTCGTACTCAGACACAGACACACATACTAACTACTACTCTAGTACTACTACTTCTCACATGCTGGCCAGACGCCGTTGTTCTCCTTCCCGGCTTTGTCAGCGACACCCCACCGTGCTTGGATCACCGCCGACCTCTCCGCAGCAGCACGTGCGTCCTTTTCTTTCTTGCGATGGCGGGCCTCTCTTTTCTTGAGTGCTTTCTGACTTTTCCGCTCCCTTTGTGCGGCTTTGGCCGCCTCTTGCTCTACCGCCCATTCGGCCATGGCATCTTCAAATTCCTCCCACATAGTTGTGAGGTCGTGAGCGGCGATGAACTCGGCACGGCGGGATGCCATCGCTTCCCTACCATTTTGTGTGCGGTCGTGGGTGGCGAGGAACTCGGCGCGGCGGGATGCCATCGCTGCCTTACCGGTTAGTGTGCGGCGCGGTGGCATGAACGACGCTTGGTGAGAGCTCTGGGGTGGAGTTGCCGGACAACCGTATAGTGCATTGGTTTGTCAAGAGCTCAAGGACAGAAGACGAAACAAATTTGGATTTCCCTTCAATCCTGGTCATTTATTACCGAGTAAAATGCATTGGCGGTCATCGAACTTGTCTTGATAGCTCACTTTGATCATTGTATACGAAATATGGTGATTATACAGTCACTGGCTCAGTGTATAGCTCCGTATTTGTCTGGTTAACCAGTCAAACAGTCCGCATGCGCCTCATCAACTCTTGTTCTTTATCTATCTAGGCGGGCCTACCTGTCAATGGAGAAAGAAATACTGTAAAAACCAAAATTATGCGTATGTGGGGAACCAAACCACGGACTCATCGCTGCAACGCACCCTGGTCAGCCAAATGAAAATGAAATACTTCGCATCAGACACTCACGCTCATGCTGTCAAAGCATGCTAATGCATGCATGTCGCCCTCTAAATCAAAGTCCTGCTCACGGCGCAACGCAAACGGCGAGCCCATCACCTGCGCGCCCTGGCGGTGCTTGACATTACTGTCTAGACGTTTGATGGAGGCTACGCGAACGCCGAGTATGTATTTACCTGGCTCAACACCAACGATCATACTCGGACCGCCTTGCTCATGTATATCGTCCATCACAACGACAATCTATAAAACAGCCTAGCTAGAGAGGGTACTATGGTAGTATGGTATGGAGTATGTACTATCGTGAGGGACCGATCTTAGTGCCACTGCACACCCAAACCCCTTCCATCGCTAGCGCGCGCTTCCCGCCTGAAACGGTCACCGTCTCTCCAGAATGTCAATGTCGCATTCACCGGACTTAACTGCAGGTGCAATTGGTGTGTCACTGACATGCGGGCCAGATGCCCGTTTGGCCCACATGTCAGTAACCCAACGCATCTGCAGTTAAGTCACTGAAGCAGCATCCGCATTCACGCCCGATGAACCTACTCCGGGGCCAGTTTTCCTTCCGTCTACCGCGGCTCATTGCCATTCGCCCGCTATATTAACTTGAGCCCCAGCTCCCAGCCATAGCCAAAGACCCACACTTATTCTCCTCCGGTCCCTTCCTTCTGTCGGCACCACTCCAACCATGGCCTCCTAGCGCTCTGAAGCTCTCTTGGACATACTGTCGCAGGAGCAGACGAGGGACATCGGCGGCTCCGCTCCGGGCGCGCTCCAAAGCTCTCTTCAACGTACTGTCGCAGGAGCAAATGAAAGAGATCACCGGCACCCCCCAGCCGCCCTCTGCCGCCACGCCACGAAGCCGGCGCGCGTGCGTGGGCGTAGCCGGCAGCAAGGAAGAGTAGTACACGGTAGGTCGCCGCCGCTCTAGTCCCGGGAAGGCCACCGCTACTCCACTCAGTCGACGCCAAGCTTGGTGGGGTAAACATCGGCGGCCGATTAGCCGCTTGATGGCGACGTGGAGGCGGGAATCTTCAGAACCTTGTGCTTCGGAGGAGGAGGTTATCGAGGCAGATGAGGAGGAGGCAAAGGCAATGGCCGGCTTCCTCGGGTTCATGGCCGGACATGGTGATCGGGCGCCGGTGATCGTTTAGATTAGGGTTACAGTAGGTTTTAATACGGTTTGTGTGAAATATGTAATGAATTTCGTCCAGTTTGTAGGAAAAGTTTCCGAAATGTAATGAATTTCATCCGGTTAGTTTGAAATTTTCTTTGTTTGCACGAATTTCGTCCGGTTAGTTCATATAGAGGCCGGTGTAAATTTCTTGGCCAGTGCTGGAGATGCCCTAACTATCATGCTATAATCGCTAATAGTCCTCCATTTTTATCTTGCTTACATAAAAATGGAGAAAGTGGACGGCACTGTAGCACGTCATATCACTTGAACTAGCCCGGCTAACGAGCGGCAAAGCACCGCCCTCGTCATTTTATCGATCGATCGCGCGAAAATGTTACGCTTCGCAAGTTCTAAAGGAAAAGGCGGCACACTTACGACTCGTATGTGTCGCACCATCGATAGTCCGGCTTGCACGCCGCTCACCAGAGGGGACACGCGTTGTCTTGCAATTTCACTGATATGTGGGACTGTAATTGAATAAACCGTCGATAGGCGAAATCTAATCGCTCGGCGGGTGTCAGCTGAGAAGAGAGAAACGGGGGAGGGAGAAGAGATAGCCCGCCTGCCGCGCACGGACTCCAAGAAATATATGGTGATAATGTGAGGTGGCCATGCTGGAGTCCGGACCGCTTCCGGAGCCCGCTCTGACTGCCCTGGCCCCTCAAGACGCCAGCTGCCGCCCGTCGCATTCATAGCAAGTAGTCCCCGCTTATGTGGAGGAGAGAGAGGCATTGACAAAGTCAAGGAGTAACAGTGGAAACAATGAATACTCGTTGCTCGTCCTCTATAAAGGAAAGAATACTTTCATTCACCAACATGTGGGATGTCGACCATCCTGGTCCACCTGCCATGCACAAAATTATCCTGGTCTACCCCGGTCGTACCGCAGGCCCAACCTTTCCCACTGTAAGTTGTTCGGACGAAGGAACCATCATGACTTCGTTGAATTCCACTTCTTTAAGAAAACTTACTATACCCGCAATACTGCTACCACACGCGAAGACTGGACGGCACTGTACCACGTCATATCACTGAAACCCACTAGGCCAAACTAGCCCGTCTAGGTCATCTATTTTGGAACGGAGGGAGTACATCTCTACACTGCTATGATTTTGTGTTGCACGTTCTCTGTACTTTTGCTACGATTTTCCTACTCTATGAACCAAATGAGGCCTGAATGTATCCGTGTCGACTATTGTCTGATCGATCGCTAAGCCTACAATTTTAGGAGCTAGGGCTATTGGTCGATCGCCGAGGGATAAGTATAAGCGTACCACGAGCTCATCATCCCCAACGTTTCTCTTCGGTGAGTGTTTTGCAAGTACTATAGCTCGCACAATGGCTAGCCTATTAACACCAATAATCATCAAACAAGCCCTGCCGATATGATAAACAATTAAAACTTACATCTAAGCATGCCATATATTACATCAAAAGCTGGTGAGGATACATCTGTTTCCATAACTCGGAGATGGTTTGCATGATTCATCGCACGATTCACTATCAAACAAAAGTAGCAAGATCCGCCCACACAAGACAGTGCACTAGCCTTAAGATGGTTTGATAACACACATCGTTCTGGTAACTAAACACAGGGCAATGCAAACTACCCTGAAGGATTAGCGCGACCAACTATTTCTTGTCATCGATCTCTCGGGCAATGACCACAGCACGGACAACGGCATGGGAATCGATTTCTGGGGCGATGTCCACAGGACTGACCGCGACATCGGAATCGAACTCTGGGGCGATGTCCACAGGATGGACAACGGCATCGGAATCGATCTCCGGGGCGATGCCAAGAGGACGGGCCATGACATCGGAATCATCAAGGACGTCCACCGGCACCTGCACAACCCTAACATATTAGCAAGCACATTGCAAATAATCAAAAACCAGAACTATGGTAATAAGCCATTATTTTTTACCTTGTGTAGCTCACCGGCGGATGTCATCCCTCCGGGGGCCATCTCCTCGTCCTCGATGGGGGCGATCACCTTGCGAGGAGAATACTGCTTCTCAACGGCGAGTATCTCCTTAAACTTGGTCTTGAGCCACACATAGGTGGCAATCAGAGTTCCTAGGGTAGGCACGATGGGGCCCTTGCTGTTCTTCCAACTTTCTTTGAGGAGTTCATCTGCCAACGTCCTCAACTCTTTGGCCGGTGCTTGTTTCTTAGAGTTCTTCGTCTCCATGGGTTGGCCCGCCAACATGGTCAACTCGTTGGTCAGTGCTTGCTTCATGGAGATCGCTGTCTCCAGTGGGTTGTCCACCGACAACTCTTCACCTAGTGCTCCAGGATCCATCAATGAACTAACAAACAAAAAGCAATCGAAAGGAAACCACAATCGCAATGAAAACGGGAAATGAATAGGATGTGAGAATCGGTCGGTGCTTCGCAAAAAGAAGATTCTTGGAATGAAAATATAGCAGCATAACTGATTCGCCCACCTTTGCTTCGTCGGTACAGAAGAAAAATGGCAGAAGTGAGTAGCCTGGAGTGAGGTTTTCTTCAAGAAAGGGAATAAAGGGCTTGAACAAGCGTTCCAGTGAAATGATGGTTGCTTCGTCCAGTCCAACTTGGAGGCCACCTTACCACTGCTGGTAAAGTTGTGGGTTTTGTGATATGACGGGTCGTGACGGCCACACTGCGGTGACAGGTGAGTCTCGACTGTAGCACCTCGCTGTGATTTGGTGGATGGAGCGCGGTCTCGGATGCTTTGAAATGTCCCGCATGTAGATAGAGCGGCTAGTCATATAGGAGTGCTCAATATTGTGCACCGCGACCAAGGCGGAGAGGAAAATGAGAGAACTACGTAATTAATCCATGAGTTCAATTAGGGTAGTTTTGTAAAGTAGTACGAGATACATTCCTCCAATCGCAAAATGCCTTGGTTCATGAGATTTGAGATTTGAGCCCTATAAACCGGAAGGGAGGGAGTACTGCACGGCTGCACGCGGTGTAGTGTAGTCACTTGTTGAAATCTCTAGAAAGGCAAATACTCCTTTCTAGTTTACAGGGCTATACTACTCCATCCGTCTAGGTGTGCAAGTCATCTTACGAAAACCAAATAGTCCCATAACACTTAGGCGTGGTGCATTAACTTCTACCTTGTTTCTTGTTTCTTGACATATCAACCAATAAGAGATGATAGGTGTGCATGCTTTTAATGACTTGCAATGGCTAGTTCATTGCAAGCAATGCTATTAATTAGCAAATAAACATTGGTGACCCCAGGAGGAAACGGTGCTAAGCGCGTGGACCTATGAAGAATGAGTATCAACCAATGGATGATGGAGTTTAATTGTTAAACAATAGCAATTTTGTCTCATGCAAGATCCTGGCTACTATATGTGTGCTCCAAGGCACCGCACCCCGCGAGCGTTCACAACTACCACGTTCGGGTTGCTCTTGGCTCTTCGCCTCTTCGAGAAGACGAACAATGATGTTACTCCTACTTCTACAGTATCGAATCCACTGCTGCATGTCCGTCCACCTCGTGCGGGAGGGATAGCGTGTAGCGAAAGCTTCTACCTACTGCTACTGCCTTTGCGTCTATGACTGGTGGGCCCAACAGGTGGTTGGCCCTCCTGTCATGCAGCCAAAGGCAGGTGCAGTTAAGGCACCAGAGCTCAGTCCGTGAGGGAGATGGCGTTGTAGTAATCAAATTTCTCGGTCTTTTACGAGTTGACGCGACACATCAAAGCACTGCACTCGATATAAGGCTGGTCATAGTGGGGAGTAACTTAGACTAGTAACATGCATATGTTACTAGTCTATGTTACTATCTCTATAGTGCATAGTATCATAGATTAGTATCATAGGTGGTCCCATTTATTCACATGCATGACACATAGTAGTAGCATCACATTTATTTTGTTACGGTATCTACCTATGTTACTATAACCATCTCTCTCTTCTTTAATTGCCTGCCACATAAGCATGTTTGCGAGTCCCAAGTGCATGATACTACTTATGTTACCCCCACTATGGCCAGCCTAAGTCTTTTTACACATTTCATAGATATATTCTGCTTCGTATGTAGTCACTTGCTGCAATCTGTAAAAAGACTTATATTTGGAAGCGGAGGGAGTACAACACATGCATGCATGCTGTGACTTTCCTTTTGATACTTGCATGTGTTGATTTGATGCACCTTGCCAAATCTTGACTATAAATTTAACTAACCAAATTTTCAAGCATGTCACAAAAAATTACGGGGCTATTTGGATTGTGACTATGTTTGTCTTATGTTGCCACATTATTTTTCCCACACTTGCCACACTTGCCTCCCCTGAGTTGCTCAAATTATTAGACACACTTTGGCTTACCTAAGGGAATCTTGCCACAATTTTTGTGTCTATGACACATTATTTTTGTGTCTATGACATGTGGAGTAGAAAATATAAATAATAATGCATGTTGGGGCAACCCACGTTTCCGCTAATTTTAGCCGTGGGCTTGTTCACCTTTTTTACAAGGGGGTGGTTGTTCATTTAATGAAGGGACTTGTAGTACCAGACTTGAACGATACAAAGTGCGACCTGGCACACCGTAACACCACTTGGAACAAGCGGGTAGCTATCTCAAAAAACAATCAACAACTAAAAAACCGCGACCTGGCATGTAGTAGCACACAATTTTAAACGACTATTTTGATGGAGTAAAAAAGGAAAACTACCCCACTACGTATATATAGGTCGGAGCCTCCGCGGTTGCTTGCTAGGGTTGCTCTATTCACACACTCTCATCCTCTCCAGATCTAAACAAGATAGGGGTAGTAACACTGTCTTTCTCCCTTCAAAAAACATTGGCTTTCTATCCTCACCGCTGGTTACAAATCCGAACGTATCCCCCTCCGCCGGTGAAGGGGAGGAGGGGCAGCGTTTAGGCCATTGTCGACAGCGAGGGAGGAGACCCACTGCCGGCCGCACCGTTATCTCTGGCCGAGCGCCGGCCCGGGAGGTCCTCCGATCCCTTCGTCGTTGCCTGTGGGCGGATCCGGCCTCCTGCCGCCCACCTATCCACATCCCGACGACCTTCAGCTATATCTTCGTTCGAAACCGCCTTAGCTCTACCTCCCCAGCTCGCTACGTCGCTGCATGTGCACCATTTTCTACCTCTCAGCCCCTCTCGATCGGATGGTCCAACGTCACTTAGTGTTTTTCTTCTTCTATTGTCAGGGGTAAAGCGACTTCATGGAGTCGAATCTTGTACTCCCTCTGTCCGAAAATACTCGTCATTGAAATGGATGTATCTAGATGTATTTAGTTCTAGACACATCCATTTTGATGACAAGTAATTCCGGACGAAGGGAGTACTTGGATCAAACAAGAAATAAAGTGGGGGTGGGGGAATTTAGTATGTACATCGGACTTGGTACAAACAGGAAGGAAAGGGGGTGAAAGTAGTACAACTGGCCATCCAACCGGTATCTTGGTCGAAAAGGGAAATATAGGGGTAACGCTGTACACAGTGGTATGACCAGGACTAGATTTTCTATCCACACATAGGAGTAGGTGGCTAGAGTGAACAAAAATGGGACCAACCCAGATATGTTTCTTGGATGTTTGTTTCTTGGGGGAACAAACTATGAATCACCACTTTATGCCCAATTTTACGTACATGGTGCTGGACTGCTGGTGCACCCACTGTCCCATGCCCTTATACCAAATATTTAGCTGTTCTTAATCTAATGTCCTTGGTAAAAATGAAGCCATGCCACTGTTTTAAGCCACGACAAGTTTAGCCAAATGTTTTTGCCTGTAATTGTTTGAGACTCCGACTGTTTCCTCTGTACCTTTTTGTGCAAACAAGGATATCCAATTCACCTGGTTGCTGTTGTGACCTTTTGGTGCACTGCACAAAACTCTTCTTAAAAGAAGTGACTTTGCTGCTGTTTAACTGGAATGTCAGAATGGAACAGTTGGTTCATTTCGGTGGAACTACACAAAGGGAGATATGTGTTCCAATCCTCATCATCCATATTGGTGCCATAACCTTCCTTTAGGTAATAATGATATTTAATGCATGTGTTCATCTCTATTTTCCGACTGCCATGAGAAAATAATGCTACTTTTTTACTAGTACACTTGTACTCCCTCACTGACAAAACCAATTCTGAACTAGAAGGCCAATCATGTACTTGGTTTCACCAACTGGTGAGGAGAAAGAGAAACAGAGCATGAAGAGGAGGAAGAAGAAGAAGAAGAAGGAAATGAAGAAGATCACACGATGGTAGAGTCCTATGTTATCCTGACATCTTGCTAGTGGTGTTGTATTGTTGTGTTGCTACTAGTCTTAATTTACTTGGAAGACTAGCAAGATGCTCGTTCGTTGCACGTAACATCGAGATGCACTTAACAACAAGATCACCAAATCTGTTTTTTGTAAGAGTATAAGAGTAATAGATAATAGAGTAGAGATAGATAGAGAAACCCAGCATAGTAGTACTTGGCTTAACGACACATCATACTAATTAACCGGATTCTAGATGCATGTGTGACCCAACTCTACATGATCAACAGTGCCATGATCTTGCTGAAGTCGAGGCCTCAGTCGAGGACATTCAAGGGCTCCGGCAATGTCTCCCTTACATGTGAGACGATCCTCCAGGGAGCCCTTCCACTTCTGTCATCTCTCCTGCAAGGTCACTTAATTAATCAGGAGTACTTAAGTAGCACTAATTTATTGCTGCCTAATTTTCCTGTCAGAGTTAAACAAATCTTTAGGAGCACCCTATGCTGAATCATGTATGTGTATATATGTATCTGGAGGAGAATCATGTGGTGGAGCAGGGAGGGAATCTTGGTAGTGTCATGACATAATAATGTTATTGTCTTTCTATCCTTTCTCACTAAGCTAATGAAGGTTTCACCTTTTTCCTACTTGTGCAAACAGGGATCATGTTGTGCCAATCGTACATTTTAGTGGAACTGCACTAGAGAATACAATGAACTGTATCCCAGCCAGTGCTTTAACTCTGCTAGAAGTTCTTGATAATCTTTCGATATAATCTCACCACTGGTAAACAAGAGTTATTTCAACCATACATTTGAAGTGCACAAAAATATATACTATTGAGTGATTCCAGTGAATGCTTTATCATCTCTTCTGGAATTACTTGAATAAGCATATTTTGCTCAGGTTGGTACCATCCCAAGACCTTCAGACGTATTAGTTTGTTGTACCTATATATGTATTGTGCTACTGTGTTGCTATTGTCATGAGAAACTCCTTTATCTTTGCACGTTAAAGTTTTGCAACCTATGATACATGACAATGTTTTGAGTGTTGAGCTAATTGGCACTGATTAAATAAACTAATACCTCTCTTTAAGCAAGACTACTATGTTGCTAACTTTACCCATTAAGATAATGAGGGTGCTTTTGTTTGTTAGTGTATGTTTCATCAACTAGTCCCACTATTACAGTAATCTCACTCTCTCAATATATGTGCCAACAAGGATGCTCGATTTTGGTGGAACTGCACAAAAACTTTGGGTGCTTCATTGCCTCGACCGCTTCCTTCCCTTCATGTCAGTCGCTTTGTCTCGGCTTGCTTGCTTCCTTCGTTTCCTGTCAGTCGCTTATCTCGACTTCCAGTGAAAGGAAATAGTAATTGATATGCTACCTCACACAGGTTGGTACTGGTCTTTATCCTGATTATTGTGCTTGTCATGTATTGGTAATTTGGTATTGTGCTACTGTTTGCCGATTTTATAAAGGAGTAACTTGGAGCCTGAACTCGCAGGCAAATCATTGCATTGGGTGATTTCAGTAGAACTGCACAAAATGATCAGATGGACAGATACTTATGCTGCTGCCATGTACTCCAAAGTTCACTCAGACAAGCATCGATGTTGACAAGAAGTGCCTATATTCATTCGAGTATCAACCGGCGTCAACCAGTTGTCAAACTCCCAAGTATTAGGAGAGTGAACGCCAAAAATATTGCTTGGCGCATAGCCTAGAAGAACATAGTCCAGTCTTTGGTCCCAACTTGTGCCTTTTGGTTATCGACAGATATGGTAGCGAACTATATGGCATGGAGTCTAAAGATTCCACACAAGTTGGTTGACGCGTATATTCATATGGCACTTAATCAGTCTGTACGCCAGGGATGCTCCATTTCAGTTGAACTGCACAAAATTTTTGGGTGGTTCATTTTCTCAACTGCCTCCTTTCTCGTCTGCAATGTAGAATTTTGGCGAGCTACAGGACCAAGATGAGCCAGTAAACTAGTTGGATGAAAGTAGTGGCCAAGTTGCTCAAACCTCGCTCGGCACGAGGCCACTATTTGAGGATAAACCTACAAGAAAAGTTCAGTTTGTCTAAGCTGCCTCTTATGTACACGAAAGTTTACTCGTACAAGAACTAATTTTAGCAAGAAGTACCTCCGACTGAACACCATTTACCAGTCTATACCCTAGGTAATTAAAGTTCACCCATGGATCATATTGGCTGTGATCTCAATCATTTGGATGCATAAACATACTGAACATGTGTATATCTGAATCTTTTTGTGAATTATGCATGAATATTGTCGTGTGATCTATCAATCATTTGGATGCATAGATATGCTGAGCTTGTGTATATATGAATCTTCTGAGTTGTTGATAGTGGATGTTGGCTATGAATATGAACGTGTCCTGTGAACCTGAGTTTGATACGAATGTTTACCTTTTCTGTTATATTTGTGTGTGAACTTGTTAGTATGCCTACTGTGGGGTGTGTGACATGTGGGTGTCAATGGCACACCTTCTCCCTGAGAAGAATTGCACCTGCTTTGTTAGGGGCTTGATGAAAAATCGAGTGCTGTTTTCTGTAGGTTGGCCCGCCCAGCAAATGGGCTGCTGGACCACCACGACAGACTGGGAGGCTAAAAATACAAGTTGTATGGTTTAGAGGCAAGTACAAAAACGCTATCGAGAGCCATCCACTGAAGAAAAAAATCGCTCCTGATGTGCTTCTTCAGTCGTGCCGCCGGCCCCCTCTTTAATCCAGTTTGCTCGGGGACCTGGTATCATTTTTTTCCAGAGGGCGAACAATTATCAGCTAGGACTAGGTTTTGTATTTTAACATGCTTAGCCCACGACATATGGAGACAGTGGTTTCAACTTAGTTTTTTGAGGTCCATACCAGCCTATGGGCTTTTTCTTAAAGATCGGTAGCCCAATGTATTTTTTAATAAAACGCAGGTCTCTGTTCTATTTATCTATATATAAGAATAATAATGTTGTGTCCAATTTATGTTTTCCCTTCTAACCATATTATATATATTTATATTATTACTATTATCGTATATTTTATAGAGACTTATATATACATTATAAAAACATCCCACGTGTTATTAACTTATAAAAGTAAATGTTTAACGGAAGTTGGCAAGGAAAATCCTGGTTGTTTTTGACTCAGAGGCAAGGAAAATCCTAGTGATTGCGTACAAAAGCTTGCGAAGATTTTAAGGACCGATTTAATAATAACGCGCTCATTTTTATTTTGAGCAATAACTCGTTAATTTATTAATTATATATAAAAAATGTGCATCTCCGGTTTATTCTTTGATATTAATTGCTCCTTCTGACATAACATTATATATATAACAAGCCCATCATTTTGTTTTTTGAGAATCACAGCGCACTTTGTTGCCTAAGTTCAATGCTTACAGGGATACATAAATGAGCAGGTGGTGCATCAAGCCACACATGCCTACCTATATCAAGAGACGTAGCCATACGTGCTAGTCTATCAGGCTCATCATTACATTCGCGCTGTTCATGACTAAAAAGATAATCCCTAAATAAATTGCTTTGTTCTTTGATCTCATGAAACACCATACAATGTCCACCAAGGTTCTTTGGTGCTTCGATTTCCCGGACGACTCTCAGACAGTCAGTAGCAATATGTACTCTTTCTAGGCATGCACCTTTAATCTCTCGTCTTCTTCCTCCAGCATCACCGGGACCTCCTGGTCCGGCCTCCGGCGGCTAGCGGCTCTGCTTAGCATGCATCGCTGTGAAGCGCTACCCCACCGCCGGCCAGGCTATCACTGCGAAGATGACTGTACGTGAGAGGCTGACAGTGGGGACGCACCACGCCCATGGATGCATGCATGCAACGGAACTCGGCGTGGTCAACATGGTCAAGGAACGACTTCCATCGTAAGTATACTGTACGTGGAGAGGCTGATAGCTGGGCCCACTAAGTTGACGGGAACGGAGGGATTTGTCAACTTAGTCAATATGAACGATTCTAGCTACACTCACTGTACGATGTCCATCCAATGGCCATCGTGCTTCTTCAACCTCTGCTCTTCTTGCTCCAGCCGCCCAAAGCAGTGCCGGTCGTGCCGCCTGCTCTTGCCTCCCGTGGCTGGCTGTGATGCCGTGGAGGCCTCACCGCCCCCTACTACTCCCGCCGCTAGCCAGGCCATCCCTCCACTCACCCACACCCCCTATTATTCTGTGGCGACGGCAGCCTCACACCGCAGCCGAACGAGTGAACCCTCATACTCCTCTACACGTGGGCATCCACTGCCGCGTCTTCCCCGGCTCTGTGTCGTCCCCTTCCTAGGCCGTGCCGTCATCCACTGTCGTGGTGCTCTCGACGCGGCGTGGTCAATGTGGTCAACGACCGACTTCCATCGGAAGAATACTCTACGTGGAGAGGCTGACAGCTGGGTCCATGGCCACAACCCAGTTTTTTTGTGATTTGCCATGTAAGTCGCTTTGTCAGGCCTGTCGGGCTACTAATCTTTCAAGATGAGGACAGCTTCATTCGGCTGGCCGAGAAAATGGCCTATCAATAATGAGAAATGGGCTGTACATTTTTAAAACACATCAAACCGTCAATTAGTTTCAATTTTTTTTCATTTCGAGATTTTAAATTGCATTGATTTTTGTGCGTGGACAATTTGTTGGACTTTATATTGATATACATTTATTTTTTAAATCAGTTTGAATGTGACTAAAAATTTCGGGATTAAAAACAGTTCGGACCGCACCGAAATATGCAAATTTTCGTATATTTTTTAACCATGGCCACAATATGGGCTCTAATGCTAACAAAAAGAATATGTGCTCCAAAAAACCCCTTAAGAATTAGCAAATGGGCTGTAAATTATTAGAAATAATGGCAGATGGGTTGTATGCTGTTTTCCATAGATTTGAGGCTTTCCTAAAAAAAGGTTGACGCACAAGCAGTGACTGTTGGATTTCCATCCAACGGCCGTCGTGCTTCTTCAATCTCTGCTCTTCCTGCTCCAGCCGCTCAAACAAGCGCCGGCGGGACTGCCTGCTCCCTCCTCCCCGTGGCCGGCTGTACTGCCGCGCAGGCCTCACAGCCCCACCGTACTCCCATCATTGGCCTAGCCATCCCTCTCTCACCCACACCTGCTGTAATTCTCCGGTGACGACAGATGAACCAGTAAACCCTCGTACAGACGTACTCCCCTTCGTGTGGGAAATAACTGCCGAGTCTTCCCTATCTTTGTCTTGTTCCCTTCCTAGGCCTCGCCTCATCCACCCCCCTGGTGCTCTCGGCGCGGCCTGGTCAACATGGTCAACGACCGACATGCATCTGGACTGTACGTGGAGAGGCCGACAGCTGGGTCCACGGCCGCACACAAGGAAATGCCTCCTTATTACACGCAAAATAATGATTCCTCCACCTGACATCAAGGACCCACCGAAAGGGCCTCTATATTTCGAGAAAAAAACGTTACCGCCGCTGACAGCTCGGACCCACCAGCTATATCTTCGCACGCAAGGAAGTGCCTCCTTATTACGCACAAAAAAATGAATACTCCCCCTGTTAGCTGGGACTCAGTATTTTGGCAGGCTGACTTGTGGGCCTACTAAGCTGACGGGGACGGAGGGCTTTGTTAACTTAGTCAATATGCACGATTCTAGCTCCAGTGACCGTATCTTGTCCATCCAACGACCGTAGTGCTTCTTCAACCTCCGGTCTTCTTGCTCCAGCCGCCCAAACCAGCGCCGGTCGTGCCTCGTGCTCCTGCCTCCCGTGGCCGGCTGTGATGCGGTGGAGGCCTCACCGCCGCCTACTACTCCCACCGCTGGCCAGGCCATCCCTCTACTCACCCACACCCCCTATTATTCTGCGGCGAAGGCAGCCTCACACCGCAGCGAACCAGTGAACCCTCGTATTCCTCTACGCGTGGGCATCCACTGTTGCGTCTTCCCCGGCTCCACGTCGTCCCCTTCCTAGGCCTCACCGTCGTCCACCGCCCTGGTGCTCTTGGCGCGGCGTGGTCAACATGGTCAAGGAACGGCTTCCATCGGACGTGAACTGTACATGGAGAGGCTGATAGCTAGGTCCAAGGCCGCATGAAGGAAGTGCCTCCTTATTACGTGCAAAATAATTATTCCTCCACCTGATAGCGGGGACCCACCGGACAGGCCACCGTATTTCACAAAAAAAACGTTTCCCCCTCACTGCTGGGACCCACCAGCTACATCTTCGCACGCAAGGAAGTGCCTGACAGTCAGGACCCACCTGGTCAAAGCGTATGTAGCATTGTCATTCTGGTCGCGAACATGTATGTACATATATACTGGTGGATGTAGAGGCGCGCACGTGTCGTAGTAGAGGCGCGCATGTAGCATGTACACGTACGTACAGCGGCCAGGGTGCAAGAAAGAAAATACGGCCGCGTATGTGTACATACGGGCGGGGTCTCGAACGCCTACCCACGCATATATACGTACAGCCAGGGCTCGTGTACATTGGCTGGGTCAGAACGGAGAAATAGTGTTGTCGTCGTCTTCATGGGGAGCCAACCGGCTGGGTCGGAATGGAATGTGTGGTCGTGTACATCAGGAGGGCTTGGACGGTACAGGCGATGGAAACGAGGCCTGGCGTACCGCAGAACGGAGGAAATGGCCTTGTGTTCGACCGGCCACGTTCGAAACGGGATCCTGTTCATCGGGAGGGGTCTGGCGTACCGCAAAACGGAGGAAACGGACCTCCTACGGTCGAAACGGGGGTCCTGTTGATCAGGAGGGGTGTGGCGTACCACAAAACGGACGAAACGAACCTCCTACGGTCGAAACATGGGTCCTGTTGATCCGGAGGGGTGTGGCGTACCGCAAAACGGACGAAACGGACTTGTGTTGGAGCGCTACGGTCGAAACGGGGTCCTGTTCATCGGGAGGGGTGTGGCGTACCGCAAAAAGGGACTCCACGGGATACTGTTCATCTCCACCGTCGACCTCCTCTAGCCTCCATGGGCTACTGTTCATCCACCGTCGGCCTCCTCCAGCCTACACCTGCGACTGTTCATCCAGCCTCCACCGCGCGCTACTCCACTGGCTACTGTTCAACCACCCCTCTGCACGGACTCCTGTTCAACCACCCCTCCACGGGCTACTGTTCATCCACCTCTCCACTGTCTACAGTTCATACAGCCCTCCACGGGGTCATCCTGTTCATCCAGCCCTCCACACCACGGGGTCCTGTTCATCCAGAGGAAATGCCACGGGTCCTGTTCATCCACTCCCACCACTCACTGTTCATACAAACCCCCCGCAATGCTCACTATTCATCCAGGGAGGCAGCATCGATCGGCTTCAGTTAGCAGGAGTAGCGAAGGAATCGATCGCTCGGGTTCAGTTAACAGCCATCGATCGACCGCTCGTGTTTAGTAACGCGTAGCCTGTAGTGCAATCGCTCGGGTTCAATTAGAGCCCAATGCCTCGCTCGGGTTCAGTTAGATCCAACTCCTCGCACACACGCGCGTACATGTACGATAGAAACGCGCATCGCTCGGCCCCAAACCACCCACCGTAATCGGGAACTCCCCGAAATTTTCCTCGCCCTCGCTTCTACCACGGTTTTTTCCGTCATGGACGGCCCAAAGAATGTCATGCAGCTGCATCTCCGGCCCGCACCGGACGAAAATCCCATTTTCTGTCATGATTTTTTGTCATAGAAGTAGGAGCCCACCACATCTATGATGATACCGAGTTTTGTCACAATTATCGTCATAGAAGTGTCATATGTATGATAGAATTTTTTTTCGTTTGGCCCAAAATATCACGGATGTTTCTTTTTTTGTAGTGGTGACTCCTCCATTGGACCAAATAGTTTTTGTTCTAGTGCTTTATTCATTGCAAATTCTTGCTGCCTTGGTGACCCTATTCTTGAGCTTGCATGTTAAATTTATGAGTTCCCAAGTAATTTTAATACATGATATAGGCTCTAGGCACTTGTATGAGTAGTTGCTATCAATCTTGTTTAGTTTTATTCACTTTTATTTTGAAGTTACTAAAATTTCAGAAATATTGCAAAAAACAAATATGTTCAGGAAAATATACCAAGGTGGTTCCTCAGTAAAGAAAGGACCTAGGCTTGCTATGCGTGAGCAAGACAATGAATGTAACACCCCAAAAATTTAACCAGGTTTTAGTTATTAAAATTTTGCCAAGAGTTTAAAAATTTTGCATGCAAGTATATCTCTGTTGATTTCAAAACTTTTCTTTTAATATTAAGAAATTTTTCCCAAGTGGATCATTCCAAAATATATTGGACTTATTTTCCCTCTCATTTAAAAAAACATCTCTTAATCAGGAGATTTATTTATAAAATTATTTCACCCTGAGCTTTATTCATTAAATGACTTGTTTTAAGATTTGGAGCTCTTTTTGAACTACAACCATTTGATATATTTAACTAAAAATTTCACCAAAGTTTGGAGATATCATGTGATGTCTCTAAATCACTTTTGTGCAATAATATATTTCATTCATTGGATATTTTGAGTTCTACACCAAGTTTTCAAATCTGGTCCAGTGGGCAATTTTACACTACAACCTATTTAAATATTTCTTTGAAACTTCTACCAAAATTAGGGGAGGTCAGTAGGAGCATATTATTCCACTTTGTGCAAAAACCTATTTATGTTCTTTGAAAAAATTGAGTGAATCATCCTCTTTTTCATTCTGGTCCAGCCTTGTGATTTCTACTGCAACCCTATTTAATTTTGCTCCAAAGATCTTGTGTTTTCTCCTACTTGTAGACAGCCCTACCAAACCCCTAAATCCAGGAGCATGCACCCATTGGATTAATTTTGGTTCATGGAATAATGTCATTTATTTCCTGTCCAGAATTGTAGTTTTGCAAAACTTGCACTAACAAGTTTGTGCTTTTCACAAACTAACCTCACCACTCTCTCTTGCATCTAAGGAGACCCTGATCTGGAGGATTTGGCCACCCCAAGAAGAGCCTAGGTGCCTGTGGCATTTTGTCAAACACCTGGAGAGCATAGCCAGATTTGGCATGGATTCAAGTTTACACTATGAACTTGGTCACCTGACCTAACAACAATGCCCATTCACCCTCTATCTAACCCTAACCTAGCCCTGTTTCTTCCCAGCCTCAACCGCGACCTCTAGCATGCTCTGGCATTACGTCGAGCACGTCTCGTGCACGCCCGGAGCGCGAGCAGAGCGTGCGTTTGGCACGCGTTTTGCACGTGCCGCGCCCGAGCCGACGCGTCGCGCCCCTGGCCTTGCCTCCACTGCAGAGCCACGCCACGCACGTCCCTCCTCACCGCAACACGCCAAGCCGCCCCTCGCCACGTCCCCGACAGGCCAGGAGCTAGCCGCCACGGCCGCCGACAGCCCCTGCTCCGTTCAGCGCCGCCCAAGCCTCTTCCGCTCGCCACCTGGCCCCTGGAACAGCGCGAGCTCATCCACGAGTGTGTCCGCTAGCGCTCGTCGCCGCCACGACGCCCTAGCTACAGAATGGCGGTCGCCGGCGACCTTATCCGCAGCCGCCGTGGAACCGCCTTGCCACGCTATAAAAAGGGACCCCGAGCCCCTCTGAGCACGCACGCAACCTCAGGCTACCCCATGGAACCCCCATAGCCCGCAATCGTCAGGGAAACGCCGCCTTCTTCGTCTCCGGCAACTCCTGCCGCCGCCACTGTCTCGTTCACTCCGGCGCCACCAAGGCTTCCCCGTCTCCACTCTCTTCACCAGAAGTCCTCTCTTCCTCCCGTGAACAGATCCCCCTACTCAATTTGGTTCGGGAGCCATCGCCACCACAAAACCACTTCGCCACCGAAGCCTCCTCCGCCGCGAAGCTCGCCGCCGGCAGCTCCCTCCGCCCCGACCTACCTGACGACCACCGGGTTGACCGCCCTGGAGTGGCGGATCCATCCCCGCCCTTGGGGCCCCGCGAGGAGCCGCCAGTCGCCGGCGACGATCACCGGAGCTCCGCCTCCGCTCGGGACAGAGGAAGGAGAGGGAGAAAGACTAGTCAAACCTGACTAGTGGGCCCCGTGGACCCACTGTCAGGGACCCACTCCACCGCCACGCATGTTAAGTGATAGCGTAAAACCCCAAGTACGTAACCCCTACTTAGAAAGCGTATTCGTGGCTGAAACGTTTTCTTTTGTTTTATTTTTAAAAACAGAATTTGACCAAAACTTTGACTGGTTATATCTTTTTAAATACAACTCCAAATGAAATGATTGTTTTTCCTACCTCTCTCAAATTTCACCTAGTTTATTTTAAGATTTATTTGAAAAAAATTCAGAACAACTTTTGGTGCTGTTTTTTATTTTGTGTGTTAATTCTTTTATATTGCTAAAATAGGATTTTTGAAGAGAGGAGAAATGTTTCAAGTTTTGGAGTGCACCCTGCCTTTCCACACATTGAAGGCAAGCATTCTGAACCCCGGCATAATATTTTTGTGTGTTCGATGACACGTTCATAACATCACCTAACTTTGGAGAAACTTGTTATTTCATGTGATATGATCATATGCATGGGTGCATGTTATTGATTTCCATGCTGTTGGAAATGGACACACTTGTGATGATAATCACCCTCATGTGCCTTGCATGCATACCGGCAGGAACCCGGGAAAACCTCTGCCTTGGGTAGGCATGAGTTTGTCGCCGGTCTCCGTCGGGACGGTTATGTCTGGTATGGCATGGCAAGGTGATATGAGCGGTGACTCTGTTGGTTGAAATATATTCGTCATGCTAATCATGCAGGGAATACTTAAACCTCCTGAGTCGACCGTAGATCGAGTCTTGTGCCAGTAACCCCCATACTTGTTTCGTACTACCACTCGTCTCTACAGCAAGTAGAGTACGGTTCAGTAAGTTGTCAACCTCTTTCTAGCACACACCGTACAGAGAGGCCATGGTGGAAGATACCGGTTGTAGCTGGTAGGCAGGCCACCTGGTCCGGGGGCATGGGTGTTTCCGGTTGGGACCGAGAGGGGAGGCCACCCCTTAGAGCGCGCGATATAAATTTGATCCCATGCTACGCGAGGTTGTAGCCTCCCCACTTAGAGTTTGCTTAACAGGTGTCGTGGGTGATTCCAGACACGTGTGAGATAAGCTGGTGTGTGCAAGTTAGGTGTGTTTTCAACAAAAAGACCGTAGACGGAATTAGTCCCGATGGACTAAAGAAATCCGTTACTCGTGGGTAAAGAGTACACCCTCTGCAGAGATTAAACCTATTCGAATAGCCGTGTCCATGGTTAAGGATTACAGTCTGGGATGGGTCAAGTGTCGGTCTTAGTGTCGGTCTTCGGAGGTGAAACTGTTAACCAGAACTGGAACTACTACCTGTGACTTGTGATAATTATGATTATTATTATTGTTGACTAACCCGTGATATTATTGTTATTATCGAGTATCTCTGGGATGGTTCTACCTCTGGGATATTCACTATGATTGTTTATTTTAAAGCCCTTTATGTGGTGTCGCTCAGACGCCCGACTGTGGCATTTCTTTTAAAGCCCTTTATGTGGTGTCGCTCAGACGCCCGACTGTGGCATTTCTTTTAAAGCCCTTTATGTGGTGTCGCTAAGACGCCCGACTGTGGCATTTCTTTTAAAGCCCTTTATGTGGTGTCGCTCAGACGCCCGACTGTGGCATTTCTTTTAAAGCCCTTTATGTGGTGTCGCTCAGACGCCCGACTGTGGCATTTCTTTTAAAGCCCTTTATGTGGTGTCGCTAAGACGCCCGACTGTGGCTTTGCTTGTTATTTATTTCATAAATTTTAATACTACTATGTTATTGCAATTTTATAAATAACTTGCTTGCACGCATCAGAGATTTATTTATCTTTTGTGACTGACGTCATGAGCATAAAATATTTTTAGCACATCATTATTATATTATACCTGTGTTCATAATGTTTGCGAGTACATTCAAAGTACTCACTGGCTTGTCCCTGGCTATTGTCTTGGCCAGATTTTCTTGCACGAAGAGGAGCGACGCGATGACAGCCCCGGAACCTAAGTAATGGAGATAGCAGCCTCGCGAAGATAGGAGTTAACCTGGTCAGCTGTTCCCGTGGGAAATGGAGTCCCATAGACACTAATGTTTCACAACCCGCTTCCGCCATCAACCACTAGAAACCATTTGTTGTACTCACAGGCCAGAATGGCCTTGTACTACATATTTTGTTTTCTGCTTGGAATTTCTGTATCAAGTTGGAGCCTCATCAGCTAACAGTAATCCTAGGGCTGATGAGCACGACGGTCTTTTCTGGAAATTTATTACCCGGAAAACCGGTCGTGACAATGAACCAGCAAGGGAGGAGGAAGTGCGGTCTTGTGAATGGCCGTCAGAAGAATTTATGGTCAATGCAGGCATTAAGGATGAATTTGATACATATGTGCGTAATGCTGATCTTGAGGAGTTCATGCAAGATAAGTGTCCTCAATACTACTATCTAACTGATTCATTTGTGAGAAGGTTTAAATTTTCATCTTCGCGTAATTATCATAGTGTCCTTTTTGATATTTATGACAAATCATATACCATGGACCTGGAAGAGTTTACTACTGCTTGCAAACTTCCGCAGTGGGGAAGTGCGAATGATCCCCACAAATCTGAATTTAGAGATTTCCTTGCTAGTATTACCGTGGGAGAATCTAGAGATATTACACAAGCTACCATAGGGAGCATTCATTTTCCTGCTATACATTATTTTGCTCTCTTCATTGGTAGATGCATTAACAGTAAAGATGAAGCATGCCATATGTGTGTCCCTGACCTTTGCGTCCTTAAGAGTGCTGTGTTAGGTT
Organism: Triticum aestivum; assembly: GCF_018294505.1. Classification (NCBI taxonomy): domain Eukaryota; kingdom Viridiplantae; phylum Streptophyta; class Magnoliopsida; order Poales; family Poaceae; genus Triticum; species Triticum aestivum. The sequence goes on from NC_057813.1 coordinate 200,900,921, forward strand.
ATAAAGATTATAACTTGGGGGCAATAGTTGCATGTAGGTTGCATAAAAATGGTAGAGCTGGAGATTTATTTGGAGGAATTTATGCGACCCGTGTGGCAAATTATCTTGGTATAGCCCCGCGAGAGGGTGATATGATGTTGCCGCCCACTTATTTAGATTATGACGCTATGGTCAAACATGATTTTCTTAAGAGGAATGAACAATTCCTCCAGTATCGACTAATCTTCGACAGACATTGCTCTGTCCATGTTACTCTTCCTGCTCCTTCCCTGTTTAAATTACCAGGCAAAAGGAAGATATGTTGTTACCAGGGAGGAAGCAGCTGAACACGAGGAGAGAGCAGAGGCGGCTTGCCAACATGTCGCGGCCCAGGAGGCATTTGCCGCTGCATCTCAGTACGACCCCAGTTACAACTACGGATATCATCCATGCTACCCATGGCCATAGACCAACTTAGGCCAAAAGCCTAAGCTTGGGGAAGTACGTATTTATCACCGACTTTACATTCATGTTCACACACTATTCTAGTCCTTGGTGCTCATACTCTTTCATTGTATTATACATGTGAGTTTAATTCTCTTTTTCTAATTTTCTTCTTGTGTGTTTGATAAATCTTAAGAAAAACCAAAAAAAATAGTTAGTTTAATTCCCATGCTTGTAGTAGAAATTAAAATGAAAATTCAAAAAGATTTCTTGTTCTTATTTTATTTGTTGGGAGCTTTCCCGTGTAAATAGTTTTATCTTCTTTTCTTTCCTTTGGGGGGTTGAGAGTAGAAAACCATATTTAAAATGTTTAGTGGCTCTCATGTGCATGATTGTTTATTTAACTTAGAGCCCATATTACCTTGTCTTCTCTCTTGAGTTGAATGCTTGCAGATTCCAGCTTAGTCCAATGCACGTGCACTATTATTATTATACACATCGTTCGGTCATGCGAGTGAAAGGCAATAATGACGATATATGATGGACTGATTGAGATGAGAGAAGCTGGTATGAACTCGACCTCTCTTGTATTTGTAAATATGATGAGTTCATCATTCCTGATTTAGCTTATTATGAAGTAAACATATTTGCAAGGACATTTAGAGATTATAGTTGCTTGTGCCATGCTTGATTAGCTATGAGTTATAATGGTTTACCTTGCGTGCCAACATGTTATTAGAATGATTATGATGTGGTATGATGGGATGGTATCCTCCTTTGAATGAATTGAGTGACTCGACTTGGCACATGTTCACGCATGTATTTGAAACAAATCAACATAGCCTTCATGATATTTATGTTCATGGTGGATTATATCCTATTCATTCTTGTATTCGGTGTGAATTAGTTTTAATGCATGTTTATGACTGTTATCGCTCTCTCAGTTGGTCGCTCCCCAGTCTTTTGCTAGCCTTCACCTGTACTAAGCGGGAATACCGCGTGTGCATCCAAACTCCTTAAACTCCAAAGTTATTCCAATGAGTCCACCATACCTTCCTATATGCGGTATTTACCTGCCGTTCCAAGTAAATTTGTATGTGCCAAACTCCAAACCTTAAAATGAAATTCTGTTTTGTATGCTCGAGCAGCTCATGTTACCACTAGGGCTGCCTATATCTTCCATGCTAGGTGGGTTATTCTCAAGAGGAGTGGACTCCGCTCCTCATTCACGAGAAAGGGCCGGTAACCGGGATGCCCAGTCTCATGATCCAAAAAGATCAAAGCAAATCAATATAATTAAACAAAACTCCCCCAGGATTGTTTTTAGTTGGAGGCACTCGTTGTTTCGAGCAATCCATGGATTGATGCTTGTTGGTGGTGGGGGAGTATAAACTTTTACAATTCTGCGTGGGAACTGCCTATAATGCATGTAGTATGGAAGATACAGCCATCTCATAGTTGTTGTGTTGACAGTGAAAGTATGCCGCTCAAAATATTATTCAATCTCTATTTCAAAATCGAGCTGTGGCACCTCTGCAAATCCCTGCTTCCCTCTGCGAAGGGCCTATCTATTTACTTTTATGTTGAGTCATCAACTTCTTATTAAAAAGCACCCGCTGGAGAGCACACTGGCATTTGCATTCATTACTATTGGTTTAGATTGGGTATGACTTGACTAGATCTCTTTTACCATGAATTACAATGTTCAGTCAGTCCTTGATCTTTAAAGGTGCTCTGCATTTATGTTTTGTGGTCTCAGAAAGGGCTAGCGAGATACCATTTTCTTATATCATGTTATGACTATTTTGAGAAAGTGTTGTCATCTGAGTTTTATTATTATCGCTCACTAGCTAATTATGCCATTGATATAAGTAATTGTGAGGTGTTATTGTGAGTATGGCTAGTTCATAATACTGGTTGAAACTTGAATGCTGGCTTTTCATGTTTACAACAACAAGATCAAACAGAGTTTGTAAAATTTTTTCTTTATCACTTTCAGTTTATCAACTGAATAGCTTGAGGACAAGCAAAGGTTTAAGCTTGGGGGAGATGATACGTCTCCAACATATCTACTTTTCCAAACCCTTGTTTTGGACTCTAACTTGCATGATTGGAATGAAACTAACCCGGACTGACGCTGTTTTCTACAGAATTACCATGATGTTGTTTCATGTGTAGAAAACAAAAGTTCTCGGAATGACCTGAAAATCCTTGGAGACAAGTTTCAGAAAATTTAAAAAATGCTCGCAAAAGATGAAGACCAGGGGGCCCACACCCTGTCCACGAGGGTGGGGTGGCGCGCCCACCCCCACTGGGCGTGCCCCCTGTCTCGTGGGCCCCCTGCAGCTCCGCCGACCTCAAATCCAACTCCATATATTCCGTCTCGCTGAGAAAAAAATCAGAGATGAAGTTTCATCATGTTTTACGATATGGAGCGCCACCAAGCCCTAATCTCTCTCGGGAGGGCTGATCTGGAGTCTGTTCAGGGCTCCGGAGAGGGGGATTCGTCGCCATCGTCATCATTAACCATCCTCCATCACCAATTTCATGATGCTCACCGCCGTGCATGAGTAATTCCATCATAGGCTTGCTGGATAGTGATGGGTTGGATGAGATTTATCATGTAATCAAGTTAGTTTTGTTAGGGTTTGATCCCTAGTATCCACTATGTTCTGAGATTGATGTTGCTATGACTTTGCTATGCTTAATGCTTGTCACTAGGGCCCGAGTGTCATGATTTCAGATCTGAACCTATTATGTTTTCATGAATATATGCGCGTCCTTGATCCTATCTTGCAAGTCTATAGTCACCTATTATGTGTTATGATCCGACAACCCCGAAGTGACAATAATCGGGATACTTCTCGGTGATGACCGTAGTTTGAGGAGTTCATGTATTCACCATGTGTTAATGCTTTGGTCCGGTTCTCTATTAAAAGGAGGCCTTAATATCCCTTAGTTTCCTCTAGGACCCCGCTGCCACGGGAGGGTAGGACAAAAGATGTCATGCAAGTTCTTTTCCATAAGCACGTATGACTATATTCGGAATGCATGCCTACATTACATTGATGAATTGGAGCTAGTTCTGTGTCACCCTATGTTATAGCTATTACATGAGGAATCACATCGGACATAATTATCCATCACTGATCCATTGCCTACGAGCTTTTCAAATACTGTGCTTCGCTTATTTACTTTTCCATTGCTATTGGTACGATCACTACAAAACCCAAAAACATTACTTTTACTATCTTTACCTTTACCACTGTTACCATTACTATCATACTACTTTGCTACTAAATACCTTGCTGCAGATACTAAATTATCCAGGTGTGGTTGAATTGACAACTCAACTGCTAATACTCAAGAGTATTCTTTGGCCCCCCTTGTGTCGAATCAATAAATTTGGGTTGAATACTCTACCCTCGAAAGCTGTTGCGATCCCCTACACTTGTGGGTTATCACTGCCTGAAGATGGCCTCGCGATGGTGGTGGTGCCTGACAATGACCATGCGATGGTGGTGGCACCGGCGATCCCACAGCTGGGCGACATGACCAAACCAATTGTGGTAGAAGACTAATGCCGGATATCGGGTTCCGGCAAAACCCTTAAGGTTCGTACTTTGGGGTGTGCAGATCTCCTCCTACCGATCCATGCCCTCAGCCTCGCCGCGATCCTTAAACTAGATCGATGAACTCACAACACAAGAGACACAATGTTTATACTGGTTCGGTCCACCATTGTGGTGTAATACCCTAAACCAGTGTGTGGTGTGGTGGATTGCCTCTTGGGCTGATGATCAACAGTACAAGGGAAGAACAACCTCGCGACGAGAGGTGTTCTTGTCGTGGTGATGCGCTAGAAGGAGATCAGGTCCCTTCCTACTATGGTGGCTAGACCTATTTATAGAGGCCGTAGTCCTCTTCCCAAATATTGAGCGGGAAGGGATCCAACAACGGACCTTTTGAAAGGGGACAGCTAGTACAGGTTATCCTGACTAAAGGTGGTCTTCGCCTGCCAAAGGCTCTGGTGATGACGCCATCTTGGGCTCCACGGTGACCTCTGTTTTGCCATCCTGCTGGTCTTGGTCTCATTGCACCGATATGGAAGCCTTTTCCTGATGCCTCGGTACCCGGCGCCTGCGCTTGCCCCCTTTGTACCAAAGGGGAAACAAGGACACTACACAGGCAGGAGCCTGCCTGGCCTTGATCGTCATGGCTTGCATCATGGGCACCTCGCGAGGTACTCCTTGCCTTGATCTCTCCGCCTCCTCGTGAGCCTTCCTGGCGAGGCCACTCCCGAGGAGGCCTCGTGTCGTCCGCCCCGCGAGGCTTAGCCCCTTGTGAGGGTTTTGAGTGCTTTGATTGATGAAGATGGGTCGTACTAGGCCACCGGTTGAGCCACGCTGCGGGCCGCAGTCAGGCAAGTCTGGGGACCCCCATTCCCAGAATGCCGACAACTACATCCCACTACTTCGCCGCTCTAAGCGCATCAGTATGATGAAGGAGAAGGATAAGAAGGAGGAGTGAAGTATGTCAGATCTCCAAAATGATCTATACTTAGCTTTGTTTCCTCCGAAATGACCTAAGTTAGCTCTAATATGCTAAGTAATCTCTAATATGCTTAGTTACCTAGGTTTGCTCAATAATGACATACACTTAGCTTACTTATGTAAAAAATGGCATAATTAGCTTACTTAGGTTTAAAATGGCATAAAAATCTTGGTAACCTCATATATGTCATATAGTTAGCTTATTTTCCTCAAAAATGACATAATAAGCCTAATTAGCTCCAAAATGATCAATTTTACCTAAGTTAGCTCCAAAATGACCTAAGTTAGCTCTAAAATGCTAAATTAGCTCTAATATGCTTAGTTACCTGGGTTAGCTCAAGAATGACCTGTACTTAGCCTACTTATGTCAAAATGGCATAATATGCTTAGTTAACTAAAAAATGGCATAATTAGCTAGGTTAGCTCCAAAATGACCAATTTTACCTAGGTTAGCTCCAATATGATCCATTTTACTTAGGTTAGCTCCAAAATGACCTATTTACCTAGCTTAGCTCTAAAATAACCTACACACTTAGCATTTTTACCTAGCTTAGCTAAAAATGGCATTTTTACCTACCTTAGTTAGAAGAAGAAGATAAAGAAGAGGAGAGGAGAAAAAGAAAGAGAAGATAAATTCTTCTTCTTCTTTTTCTTCCTCCTTTTCTTCTTTTTCTTCTAGCTAGTCTTCTTCTTCTTCTTCTTCTAACTTTCATCTTTCCCAATTTGTAGATTTTCTTTAGATGAGTGTCGGCGTTCTGGGAACGGGGGTCCCCAGAGTTGCCTGCCTGCGGCCTGCAGCGTGGCTCAAGGGGCGGCCCAGCATGGCCCATCTTCATCAGCACGAGCTCAAGACCCTCGCGAGGGGCCAAGCCTCGCAGGGCGGACGACAGAAAGCTTCCTCAGGCACAGCCTTGTCAGGCTGGCTCGCGAGGAGGCGGAGAGATCAAGGTGGGGTACCTCACGAGGTGCCCATGACGCAAGCCATGACGACCAAGGGCGCCAGGCGGGCGCTAGCCCGTGCAGTGTCCTCCCTTTCCTATTTGGTGCAAAGGGAGTAAGCGCAGGTGAGAGCATCAAGCAAAGGCATCCATTTCGGTGCAACAAGACCAAGACCGTCGCAACGGCAGGAAGGAAGTCATCATGGAGCCCAGGAAGGCGTCATCGTCAGAGCCTTTGACAGGCGAGGACCAACTTTAGTCAGGATAAGTGTACTAGATGTTCCCCTTCAAAATAGCCAATTGTTGGCGCCGTTCCCGCTCAATATTTGGGAAGAGGCCCAGGGCCTCCGCCTATAAATAGGGCTAGCCACCCCGGGGTAGAAGAGGATCATCCAGCGAGCGACTGAACTCCCCCTAGTAGTTCATCGCACCAGCCAAGAACAGACCCTCGCGAGGCTGTTCTTCATTGTATTGTTCATCACCAGCCCAAGAGGCAATCCACCACACCACACACTGGAGTAGGGTATTACACCACAATGGTGGCCTGAACCAGTATAAACTCTGTGTCTCTTGTGTTGTTACTTTAGTAGCTTAGATCATAGCGAGGCGGTGAGGTGCAGGTAGGTAGACGGCGAGATCTCCGTGCGCACCCTAGTGTTCGAATCTAGAGGGTCTGCCGGAACCCGAAATCCGACATTTTGCACGCCAGGTAGGGGTGCGCCGGAATTCGTTTTCCGCCGCCCTGTTCTTCACGGACCATCGCATCCATGTCCGATGCTCGTCGGGCCCGCGCCGAGCGCCAAGCCGCTCTCGCTTCCCGCGTCGCCTAGACGGCGCCCGTCGGCGGCCACCCCCGCCGTTCCCCATCGCCTGCCATACAACGCCATCCTCGGGTACCCAGCTCTCGCCAAGTTCGTAGCCGTGACTCATCACGGCTAGAACGTCCTCAAGATGCCAGGAAGTGGCGGAGTCATCACGGTGCCCTGTGAAGAAAGAGACACAGTGTGCTCCCTGGAGCGAGCTTTTCAGGCCGCATCACTTGAAGACCCAGATCGCGGGAGCGGGAGGCTCCCTGAGACTGCTCCCAAGAAGATGAGGACATCGCCAGGCCCGACCCCTCAGGAGGCAGGCCCCTCAGGGTCTGCGCCTGCTCAGGGGGCATCTCCTTCTGTCACATAGGAAGCCGCGCCCGACGCCCTCCTCAAGCAGGGCTCGGGGGCTCCCTCCTGGAGGGCCACCGACCTTGCTAAGGCCACGAGGGAGGCACTTGGGCACCACTTGGGCAAGGAGAGCCAAACCCTCAGGAGTTGGTCAGTCAGATCACGCAAGAGTTGCAGGAGTCAAGAGTCATGAGTGGCAGCCGCCACTTACCCGCCGCAGCTCCCCATCCAGGCGAGGATGGTGGGCTACGCGTCTGCATCGACATCCCAGGGCTCAACCGAGCCGCCTCTCAGGAGCGCTTCTGGCCCTCATGCGTGGGGCGCTGCGAAGGCCCACCCCACAGCTACGTTCGCATGCCCTGCGGCTTGCCAAACGCGACTGCTGTGCGCCAACGCCTCATGGGAAGCATCCTGGAGGCTCAGGAGGCCAGGTGTTCCGTAGTCCTGGCGGAGATGGAGATGGTTCATGAGGAGCCACCAGCGCCTTCAGAGCCTCCCGAGGCTCCTGGGCCTGGGGGCTCGTGAAGATCGGCTTCGGCAGTGCACGACGTCCGCTACTCCAACACCCCTTCGTCTTCAACGCTATCAGGTGACATGCTTCAAGTTTCGTTTCCAGCTGGGAGCGCCCCCAGGGCTGCATTATTCCCAGGCCGCGTGGGTCTGTCCCTGCGGCATGTATCCCCTTTTTTACTTTATGTTTCTAGCTTACTTTGTTGGGGGCGCCCTTCGGGCTGCATCATCCCCAAGTCGCTCGGGTCAGACCCAGCGGCATGTACCCCTCTTGCATTTATTTTCAGGCCATGCGTTCGACCCATCATGCTTGTTATTTGATGCCTATCCACGGCACCTCTTCTTCCTTCATGTCGGCCTCTTGCACGTTAAAGGGGGGTACCTGAGCATCGCGACTCACGGATCCTACTGGCTCTCCAGCCCTCACCCTCTGGCTTTGTCCACGGCATTGTGACCTGGCAAACCAGCGACGGCTGAGACCCGCTCGAGGGCCGGGACCCGAGGACGTAGAGCGCCGGCATCTAACCAAGCTTGCACGTTAAAGGGGGGGGGGGGATACCTGAGCATCGCGACTCAGGGCTCCTACTGGCTCTCCAGCCCTGACCCTCTGGCTTTGTCCATGGCATCGCGACCTGGCAAACCAGCGACGGCTGAGACCCACTCGAGGGCCGGGACCCGAGGACGTAGAGCGTCGGCATCTAACCAAATTTACAGGAACACATCACAAGTTAAGGCCCAGTGCCAGGCGCAACCCTCCTTGAGGTAGGGCCCCGTGAGTCCCACGCTGGCTCACGGGTGTTCGGATACACATCGTCAGGCCTTTAGTGCCTCATGACCTCTCCAAAGCAACCAACGGCTGACCGCCACTTGTCATAGCGGACTCTTGTGGTGGGCCTGCAGGATCCCTTCAAGGAGCAGCGCCAAGCGAGACCCTCACAGCATCCTCTTCACTCTCGTCCGCGTGAACCGCTTGCACGTTAAAGGGGGGGGGTACCTGAGCATCGCGACTCAGGGCTCCTACTGACTCTCCAGCCCTCACCCTATGGCTTTGTCCACGGCATCGTGACCTGGCAAACCAGCGACGGCTGAGACCCGCTCGAGGGCCGGGACCCGAGGACGTAGAGCAGAAAGGGGAGCAAAGGCGAGAGGGAAGAGGCACGCGGGGACCTCGCCAGGTAACCCCTCGCCGGCCAATGCGCAGACTTAGCGCCGCACCAGGAAGCGGTTCCTGACTCTCGAGATAAGTCATCCTCCGGAGCCACTAGCTATCGCAGCACCGTCCCCGCATCCAATGCAATCCCGTGTTAGCAACGTCACGCTCCTTTCTCACCGAACGATGGCTGCTTGAGCACTAAAGGGGACCTCCTGAGCATCACGACTCAGGGGCTCTTACTGGACCCCGGGCCGCTCACCTCCTGGCCTTGACCACGGCATCGCGACCTGGCATACCAGCGACGACTGAAGCTTGCCTTGGGACCGGGACCTGTCGGCGCAGAGCATCGAGCCCTCGCGAGGTTAGAAAGGAGGAACTAAGATAAGGCGGGACGAGCATCTCACACTGCTTCACGATAAGGATCATATTTACAAAAGGAACTACAGACACCTTACAAGCCCCCACGGGGTATGTTTTTGGCTCCTAGTAGGGAAGAAAGACACGTATCCTAAGGAGTCCTAACTACAGGAACCGAGGCGGCAGACGCCATCATCAACAGTGGGCCGCGTGAGGCTCGGCGCCAGCCTCATCCAGATCAGAGGCGGCGGCGGCCTAACAAGCCCGTCCTGCTCCGAGATCAGCGCATGCTTGGGGGCTCGTATCTGTCATCGCTTGTCTCTGGAGTCGCAAAGAGCTCGGCGGAGTCGCTGGATCCTCCAGCGTACCCGGGCAAGGCTGGTCTCCGACACGTTCAGCGAGTCCAAGGCGGGTGAGTACCAAGCTTCGGTCGAAGTCTGGCGAGGCGCCATGCCTTGCTAGGACGCACGGTCGAAGTAGATCTGAAGATTTCGGAGACAGAAAGGAAGGGCGCAAGAAAGGGGATCTGGGCAATGACCGGAGGAAGCAAGGGAAGCAAAGCCTAGGCAGATGCCGCTCTTCTGTCGATTTGTGGAGTTGCTGAGGCACCCATGACCAACCAACCACCACGCGGCGCCCAAGGCTGCAGGTTGTTAGGGCCTGCGATGCTTCACGCTTGCCCCTTCGCTCCTCTGCTCAGCTAAGTCCGGGTGCGCCTTGGGCCCGGGGGCTACTGTCGGTGTTCTGGGAACGGGGGTCCCCAGACTTGCCTGCCTGTGGCCTGCGGCATGGCTCAAGGGGCGGCCCAGCATGGCCCATCTTCATCAGCACAAGCTCAAGACCCTCGCGAGGGGCCATGCCTCGCGGGGCGGACGACAGAAAGCTTCCTCAGGCACGGCCTCGTCAGGCTGGCTCGCGAGGAGGCGGAGAGATCAAGGTGGGGTACCTCACGAGGTGCCCATGACGCAAGCCATGACGACCAAGGGCGCCAGGCAGGCGCCAGCCCGTGCAGTGTCCTCCCTTTCCTCTTTGGTCAAAAGGGAGCAAGCGAAGGCAAGAGCATCAAGCAAAGGCATCCATTCGGTGCAACAAGACCAAGACCGTCGCAACGGCAGGAAGGAAGTCATCCTGGAGCCCAGGAAGGCGTCATCGTCAGAGCCTTTGACAGGCGAGGACCAACTTTAGTCAGGATAAGTGTACTAGATGTTCCCCTTCAAAATGGCCAATTGTTGGCGCCGTTCCCGCTCAATATTTGGGAAGAGGCCCATGGCCTCTGCCTATAAATAGGGCTAGCCACCCCCGGGATAGAACAGGATCATCCAGAGAGCGACTGAACTCCCCCTAGTAGTTCATCGCACCAGCCAAGAACAGACCCTCGCGAGGCTGTTCTTCATTGTATTGTTCATCACCAGCCCAAGAGGCAATCCACCACACCACACACTGGAGTAGGGTATTACACCACAATGGTGGCCTGAACCAGTATAAACTCTGTGTCTCTTGTGTTGTTCCTTTCGTAGCTTAGATCATAGCGAGGCGGTGAGGTGCAGGTAGGTAGAGGGCGAGATCTCCGCGTGCACCCCAGTGTTCGAATCTAGAGGGTCTGTCGGAACCCGAAATCCGACAATGAGGAAGCTTTCATTGATGGAGTGTACTCTTCTCCTTGTGCTTCCTTTTTTATGGAAACTTGTTGGAAACTTCTTTTGGATATGTATATATATATGGATATGTTTTTGGAAACTTATTTTGGATATGTATATATATATGGATATGTTGTTGGAAACTTCTTGTTGGAAATCATTGTATGTTGGATATATTGTTGGAAACTTGTATGTTTCTTATGTTGTTGGAAACTTATTGTTGGTATGCTTGTTGAAATTATTTTCAAATGTGTGTGTGTGTGTGTGTGTATATATATGTGAAATTCTCTAGAATTGAATGAATTTAAGAAAAAAAGGGGCTATACAGGCACTTTGCCGTCTGCTGGCAGACGGCAAAGAGGTTTGCCATCAGCCAGCAGACGGCAAAGCTGCCACGTGGCAGGTACTTGTGCAACCTGGGGGGGACTGGGCTGGCCTATATGGTTTCTTTGCCGTTTGCTGGATCGCTGGAACTTTTTCACTTTGTTAGCACGTTTATGATCGACAAAACCTTCTGGTTGCATCATATACAACTCTTCTTTAAGGAACCCATTAAGGAGTGCAGTTTTGACATCCATTTGCCAGATTTCATGATCATAAAATGCGGCAATTGCTAACATGATTTTGACAGACTTAAGCATCACTACAGGTGAGAAAGTCTCATCGTAGTCAACTCCTTGAACTTGTCGAAAACCTTTTGTGACAAGTCGAGATTTATAGACAGTGATATTACCATCAGCGTCCGTCTTCCTCTTTAAGATCCATTTATTCTCAATGGCTTGCCGATCATCGGGCAATTCCTCTTGAAGATCCATTTATTCTCAATGGCTTGCCACTTTGTTCTCATACATGGATCCTATCTCAGATTTCATGGCCTCAAGCCATTTGTTGGAATCTAGGCTTATCATAGCTTCTTCATAGTTCGTAGGTTCACCGTTATCTAACAACATGACTTCCAGGACAGGATTACCATACCACTCTAGTGCGGTGCGTGTTCTCGTCGACCTATGAGGTTTAGTAGTAACTCGATCTGAAGTTTCATGATCATCATCATTAACTTCTTCTCTAATTGGTGTAGGCATCATGGGAACGGTTTTCAAGAGAAGGTACAACTACCTCATCAAGTTCTACTTTCCTCCCACTAAATTCTTTCGAGGGAAACTCCTTCTCTAGAAATGTCCCATTCTTAGTAACAAAGATCTTGCCTTCCAATCTGTGGTAGAAGGTATACCCAATAGTTTCTTTAGGGTATCCTATGAAGACACACTTCTCCGCTGATGGTTTGAGCTTATCGGGCTGAAGCCTTTTGACATAAGTGTCGCATCCCCAAACTTTAAAACCGACAACTTAGGTCTCTTGCCAAAGCATAATTCATACGGTGTCATCTCAACGGATTTAGACACTGCCCTATTTAACGTGAATGAGGGTGTTTCTAATGCATAACCCCAAAATGATAAAGGCAAATCAGTAAGAGACATCATAGAATGCACCATATCTAATAAAGTACGGTTACAATGTTCGGACACACCATTACGCGGTGGTGTTCCAAGTGGCATGAGTTGTGAAACAATTCCACATTGTCTTAAATGAAGGCCAAACTCGTAACTCAAATATTCACCTCCTCAATCAGATCGTAGAAACTTTATTTTCTTGTTACGATGATTCTCCACTTCATTCTGAAATTCTTTGAACTTTTCAAATGTGTCGGACTTGTGTTTCATTAAGTAGATATGCCCATACCTACTCAAATCATCTATGAAGGTTAGAGAATAACAACATCCGCTGTGTGCTTCAACACTCATCAGACCTCATACATTCGTATGTATTATTTCCAGTGAGTCATTATCTCACTCCATTGTTCGGAGAATGGAGTTTTAGTCATCTTACCCATGAGGCATGGTTCGCAAGTATCTAAAGATTCATAATCAAGTGATTCCAAAAGTCCATCCAGGTGGAGTTTCTTCATGCTCTTTACACCAATATGACCTAAACAGCAGTGCCACAAGTATGTTGCACTATCATTATCAACTTTGCATCTTTTGGCATTAATATTATTAATATGTGTATCACTACGGTCGAGATTGAACAAGAACAGACCATTCACTAAGGGTGCATGATCATAAAAGATGTTACTCATATAAATAAAAAACCATTATTCTCTGACTTAAATGAATAACCGTTTCACAATAAACAAGATCCAGATATAATGTTCATGCTCAACACTAGCACCAAATAACAATTATTGAGGTCTAAAACTAATCCCGAAGGTAGATGTAGAGGTAGCGTGCCGACGGCGATCACATCAACCTTGGAACCATTTCCGACGCGCATCGTCACCTCGTCCTTAGCCAATCTTCGTTTATTCTGTAGCTCCTGTTTCGAGTTACAAATATGAGCAACCAAACCATTATTAAACACCCAGGTGCTACTACGAGCATTAGTAAGGAACACATCAATAACATTTATATCAAATATACCTTTGTTCACTTTGCCATCCTTCTTATCTGTCAAGTACTTGGGGCAGTTCCGCTTCCGATGACCATCTCCTTTGTAGCGGAAGCACTCAGTTTCAAGCTTGGGTCCAGCTTTGGGCTTCTTCACGGGAGCGGCAACTTGCTTGCCATTCTTCTTGATGTTCCCTTTCTTTCCCTTGCCCTTTTTCTTAAAACTGGTGGTCTTTGATACGTCTCCATCGTATCTACTTTTCCTGATGCTTTTACTCTTGTTTTGGACTCTAATTTGCTTGATTTGAATGAAACTAACCCGGACTGACGTTGTTTTCAGCAGAACTACCATGGTGTTTTTTTGTGCAGAAATAAAAGTTCTCGGATTGGAACGAAACTTTGTGAGGATTTTTTATATAATAAAAGAGAATTACTGGAGCCAAGAACCACCAAAGGGGGGGCCCTAGGTGAGCACAACCCACCAGGGTGGGCCCCCCCTCCTGGCGCGCCCAAGTACGTTATGCCCACCTGGTGGCCCCACATACCCTGAATCCAACTCCATAGATACCTATTTTCGGAGAGAAAAATTAGGGAGAAAGAATTATAGTGTTTCACGAGATGGATCCGCCGCCGCCTCCTATTCTTCATCGGGAGGCCAGATCGGGAGTTCGTTTGGGGCTCCAGAGAAGGGAATCTTCAATATCCGTCATCACCAACCCTTCTCCATCGCCAATTCCATGATGCTCCCACCAAGAGTGAGTAATTCCTTCATATGCTCGCTGGTCGGTGAGGAGTTGGATGAGATTCATCATATAATCGAGTTAGTTTTGTCAGGGCTTGATCCCTATTATCCAATATGTTCTGAGATTGATGTTCCTATGACTTTGCATGCTTAATTCTTGTCACTTTGGGCCCGGGTACCATGATTTCAAATCTGAACCGTTTATGTTATCACCAGTATATCTATGTTCTAGATCCAATCTTGCAAGTTATAGTCACCTATTACGTGTTATGACCCGCAAACCCCGGAGTGACAATAGTCGGGATACTTTCCGGTGATGACCGCAGTTTGAGGAGTTCATGTATTCACTAAGTGTTAATGCTTTGTGCCGGTTCTCTATCAAAAGGAGGCCTTAATATCCCTTAGTTTCCAATTGGACCCCGCTGGCACGGGAGGGTAGGACAGAAGATGTCATGCAAGTTCTTTCCATAAGCATGTATGACTATTTACGAAATACATGCCTACATTATATTTATGAATTGGAGCTAGTGCCGTATCGCCCTAGGTTATGATTGGTATATGATGAATATCATCCAATGAATTTACCGATCCAATGCCTACGAATTTCTCTTATATTGTTCTTGCTAAGTTATTATTGCTACTGCTACTGTCACAATTGCTACAAAACTATTGCTATCATTGTTACCATTATTGCTACTGTTGCTACTAGTATCAAAACTATTATATTACCGTGCTACTGATCATCTTGCTGCAGATAATTAATCCCCAGGTGTGGTTGAATTAACAACTCAGCTGCTAATACTTGCAAATATTCTTTGGCTCCCCTTGTGTTGAATATATAAATTTGGGTTGAATACTCTACCCTCGAAAACTATTACGATCCCCTATACTTGTGGGTTATCAGTCTTGTTAACCATCAACACTTGATGCTCTTTCTTGATTTCTACCTCCGCCTATTTCAGCATCGCAATGTGCTCGGGAATCACATATTATAGCTCACCATGAAGCCTTTATAGCTTGGTGGCAGTGACTGATGAACTCTATCAATAACACTCTGAACTAGAAGATCAGTTCCCAGTTGATTCAAGTGGTTGTGGTACCCAGACATTATGAGTATGTGTTCACTGACATAACTATTCTCCACCATCTTACAGCTAAAGAACTTGCTGGAGACTTCATATCTCTCAACCCGGGCATTAGCTTAAAATATCAACTTCAGCTCTTGGAACATCTCATATGCTCCGTGGTTTTCAAAATGCTTTCGAAGTCCCGGTTCCAAGCCATAATGCATGGCACACTGAACTATCGAGTAGTCATCAGATTGAGCCTGGCAGACGTTCATAACTTCTCCACCAGCTCATGCAGCAGGTCTGTAACCTAGCGGTGCATCAAGGACATAATTCTTCTGTGTAGCAATGAGGATAATCCTCAAGTTACGGACCCAGTTCGTGTAGTTGCTACCATCATCTTTCAACTTAGCTTTCTCTAGGAACCCATTAAAATTCAAGGGAACGGTAGCACGGGCCATTGATCTACAACATAGATTTGCAAAATCTATTTGGACTAAGTTCATGATAAATTTTAGTTCAAATAATCAAATTACTAATGAACTTCCACTTAAATCAACATCCCTCAAGTTGTCTAAGTGATACATTATCCAAATCAACTAATCCATGTCCGGTCATTATATTAGATGGGGTAGTCTTCAATGCTAAACATTTCCATGTTGATCATATCTACTATATGACTCACGTTCGAACTTTCGGGTCTCCAGTGTTCTCAGACCATGTCTGTACATGCTAGGCTCATCAAGTTTAACCCAAATATTCTGCATGTGCAAAACTGGCTTACACCCATTATATGTGAACGTAGAATCTATCACACCCGATCATCACGAGGTGCTTAGAAACAATGAACTTTGACAACGGCGCATACTCGGGGAGAACACTTTTATCTTGACTTTAAGTGAAGGTATTGTCTTATAATGTTACCATCGTTCTAAGAAAAATAAGATGCATCAAGGGTAAACATCACATGCAATCAAAATATGTGACCTGATATGGACATCATCATCTTGTGCTTTTGATCTCCTTCTCCAAAGCAACGGCATGATATCCATCGTCACCGCCGCGACACCTTGATCTCCATCATTGCGTCGGGGTCGTCTCGCCCACTATTGCTTCTAAAAGTATTGCTAACGCATAGTGATAAAGTAAAGAAATTACATGGCGCTTAGTGATTGACACATAGGTCATACAATAATTAAAGACAACCCTAAGGCTCCTGCCAGTTGTTGTACTCATGACATGTAAGTCATGAACTTATTACAAAACATGATCATCTCATACATCAACATATATCATATCACATCTTGACCATATCACATCACAACATGCCCTGCAAAAATTATACGTCTCCGTCGTATCTATAACTTTTGATTGTTTCATGCCAATATTATTCAACTTTCACATACTTTTGGCAACTTTTTATATGATTTATTAGACTAACCTATTGATCTAATGCCCAGTATCACAGATAATCCATATCAAACAAAGTCCAAACACGATAAAAATTTACGGAGAATTATTTTGGAATATATGTGATTTATAGGAGGAGGAATCAGCGCAAATGGGGGCCGATAGTGCCCACAACCCACCAGGGCGCGCCACAGGCCCCGGGTGCGTCCTGGTGTATCATGCCCTCCTCGAACGTGGGTTGGAGCCCTTCTTATGGTTCAAGAAAGTTAATTTATGGAAAAAAACTTGTGTAAAAATTTCAATGCAATCGGAGTTATGGATCTCCGGGAATTTAAGAAACCGTGAAGGGCCGGATCTGGGGAGCGCAAAACAGAAGAGAACAGAGAGGGATATCCAATCTCGGAGGGGCTCCCGCACCTCCGCCGCCATGGATAACATGGACCAGAGGGGGAACCCTCCTCCTATCTAGTGGGAGGCCAAGGAAGAAGAAGAAGGAGGGGGATCTCTCCCCCTCTCTCCCGGTGTCACCGGAGTTCTGACGGGGCAAGGATCGTGACGACGTTCTACATCAACAATCTATCTACCGTCAACACGAACTCTCTCCCCCTCTATGCAGCGGTGTAACACCCCTTCTCCCCTCTATAATATCTACTTAAACATGGTGCTCAACTCCATATATTATTTCCCAATGATATTTGGCTATCCTATGATGTTTGAGTAGATCTATTTTTTCCTATGGGTTAATCGTGATCTTGGTTGGTATGATTGCATATTTTGTTTATGGTGCTGTCCTATGGTGCCCTCCGTCTCGCGCAAACGTGAGGGGCCCCCACTTTAGGGTGTTGCAATACGTTCATGATTTGCTTATGGCGGGTTGCGTGAGTGACAGAAGCTTAAATCCGAGTAGGTGGGTTGTTGCGCATGGGATAAAGAGGACTTGATACTTAATGCTATGGTTGGGTTTCACGAGCTTAATGATATTTAGTAGTTGCATATGATTGCTAGAGTTAGAATCATAAGTTCATATGATCCGAGAAAGTATGTTAGCTCATGCCTCTCCCTCATATAAAATTACAACAATGATTACCGGTACTTGTTATCGATTGCCTAGGAATGATACGTCTCCACGTATCTATAATTTTTAATTGTTCCATGCTATTATATTATCCGTCTAGGATGCTTTATATGCATTTATATGCTATTTTATATGATTTTTGGGACTAACCCATTAACCTAGAGCCCAGTGCCAGTTTCTGTTTTTTCCTTGTTTTTGAGTTTTACAGAAAAGGAATACCAAACGGAGTCCAATTTACGTGCCAATTTTTGACGATTTTTATGGACCAAAACAAGCCCCAAGAGTAAAAGAGTTGGGCCAGAAGAGTCCCGAGCCATCTACGAGGGTGGAGGGCGAGCCCTACCCACCTGGGCGCACCCCCTGCCTCGTGGACGACTCGGAGACCCCATTGACATGAGACCGACGCCAAAAATTCCTATAAATACCCAAACCTTTAGAAAATAACTTAGATTGGGGGTTCCGCTGCCGCAAGCCTCTATAGCCACTAAAAACTAATCGGGACCCTGTTCCGGCACCCTACCGGAGGGGGATCCCTCACCGGTGGCCATCTTCACCATCCCGGCGCTCTCCATGACGAGGAGGGGGTAGTTCACCCTCGGGGCTGAGGGTATGTACCAGTAGCTATGTGTTTGATCTCTCTCTCTCTCTCTCTCTCTCTCTCGTGTTCTTGAGGTGATACGATCTTGATGTATCGCAAGCTTTGCTATTATAGTTGGATCTTATGATGTTTCTCCCCCTCTACTCTCTTGTGATGAATTGAGTTTTCCCCTTGAAGTTGTCTTGTCGGATTGAGTCTTTAAGGATTTGAGAACACTTGATGTATGTCTTGCCGTGCTTATCTGTGGTGACAATTGGATATTCACGTGATCTACTTGATGTTTGTTTTGGTGATCAACTTGCGGGTTCAATGAACTTATGCATAGGGGTTGGCACACATTTTCGTCTTGACTCTCCGGTAGAAACTTTGGGGTACTCTTTGAAGTACTTTGTGTTGGTTGAATAGATGAATATGATATTGTGTGATGCATATCGTATAATCATGCCCACGGATACTTGAGGTTACATGGGAGTATCTAGGTGACATTAGGGTTTTGGTTGATTTGTGTCTTAAGGTGTTATTCTAGTACGAACTCTATGATAGATCGAACGGAAAGAATAGCTTCGTGTTATTTTACTACGGACTCTTGAATAGATCGACCAGAAAGGATAACTTTGAGGTGGTTTCGTACCCTACCATAATCTCTTCGTTTGTTCTCCGCTATTAGTGACTTTGGAGTGACTCTTTGTTGCATGTTGAGGGATTGTTATATGATCCAATTATGTTATTATTGTTGAGAGAACTTGCACTAGTGGAAGTATGAACCTTAGGCCTTGTTTCCTAGCATTGCAATACCGTTTACACTCACTTTTACCACTTGTTACCTTTTTGTTTTTATATTTTCAGATTACAAATACTCATATCTACCATCCATATTGCACTTGTATCACTATCTCTTCGCCGAACTAGTGCACCTATACAATTTACCATTTTATTGGGTGTGTTGGGGACACAAGAGACTCTTTGTTATTTGGTTACAGGGTTGTTTGAGAGAGACCATCTTCATCCTACGCCTCCCACGGATTAATAAACCTTAGGTCATCCACTTGAGGGAAATTTTCTACTGTCCTATAAATCTCTGCACTTGGCGGCCCAACAACGTCTACAAGAAGAAGGTTGCGTAGTAGACATCAAGCTCTTTTCTGGCGCCGTTGCAGCGGAGGTGAGTGCTTGAAGGTATATCTTTAGATCTTGCAATCGAATATTTTAGTTTCTTGTTTTATCACTAGTTTAGTTTATAAAAGAAAACTACAAAAAATGGAATTGAGTTTGCCTCATACGCTTCATCTTTTTAATATCTTTCATGAAAATGATGGAAAGGAAAATTGTGCTCAATTGCTAGAAGAAGAATGCATTAAAATGTTTGGTACTAGATCTTTGTATGATGAGCATGATTGCAATGTTGTTAGTATGAATTCCTTGAATATGCATGATGCTAATGATATGCAAAGCCACAAGCTTGGGGAAGCTATGTTTGTTTTTTGTCCCCCAAGTTTTGATGAGAAAATTTATTATGATGAAAGCATGCCTCCTATTTATGATGATACGTATGCCATAAAGAATAAACTTGCTTATGTGGAGAATAGTAAAATTTCTATGCAAGTAGATCATGAAAAGAATGCTTTATGTGCTGGTTATATTGTTGAATTCATTCATGATGCTACTGAAAATTATTATCAGGGATGAATATATGCTTGTAGGAGTTGCAATGATGTCAAGTTTCGTCTCTATGTGCTTAAAGTTTTAAAGTTATGCTTGTTTTGCCTTCCTATGCTAGTTGATTATTGTTCCCATAAGTTGTTTGCTCACAAAATACCTATGCATAGGGAGTGGGTTAGACTTAAATGTGTTAGTAATATTCTTCATGATGCTCTTTATGTTTCAATTCTTATCTTTTATGCGAGCATCATTGAAATCATCATGCCTAGCTAAAAGGCATTAAAGAAAAAAGCTTGTTGGGAGACAACCCAATATTTACCTTTACTGTTTTTGTGTGTTCACATGATTATTCTACTGTAGTAATCATGTTTTATAGATTTTGTTTCAATAAAGTGCCAAGTAAGACCTTTAGGATAGCTTTGGTGATAGTTGTGTTGATCCTGCTGAAAACCAGAAACTTTTGCACCCAGTAAATTAGTTTTGATAATTCACAGAAACGTGCTTTTGATCTGATTCTTTTAACTATGGATTGGTACACACATTTCTCAGGTTTTCCTAATTTGGTAGGATTTTTGGAGTTACAGAAGTATCCGAGAGTTACAGATTACTACAGACTGTTCTGTTTTTGACAAATTCTATTTTCTATGTGTTGTTTGCTTATTTTGATGAATCTATGAGTACTATCAGAGGGTATGAACCATAGAGAAGTTGGAATACGGTAGATATTACACCAATATGAATTTACAATGAGTTCATAACAGTACCTAAGTGGTAATTTATTTTCTTATACTAACGGAGCTTACGAGTTTTCTGTTAAGTTTTCTGTTGTGAAGTTTTCAAGTTTTGGGTAAAGATTCGATGGACTATGGAATAAGGAGTGGCAAGAGCCTAAGCTTGGGGATGCAGAAGGCACCCCAAGGTAATATTCAAGGATAACCAAGAGCCTAAGCTTGGGGATGCCCCGGATGGCATCCCCTCTTTTGTCTTCGTTCATCGGTAACTTTACTTGGAGCTATATTTTTATTCACCACATGATATGTGTTTTTCTTGGAGCTTCATTTTATTTTATTTTATTTTGCTTGCTGTTTGAATAAAATACCAAGATATGAAATTCTTAAATGATAGAGAGTCTTCACATAGTTGCATAATTATTCGACTACTCATTGATCTTCACTTATATCTTTTGGAGTAGTTTGTCATTTGCTCTATGCTTCACTTATATCTATTTAGAGCACGGTGGTGGTTTTATTTTGAAGAAATAGATGAACTCTCATGCTTCAGTTATATTATTTTGAGAGTCTTAAACAACATGGTAATTTTCTTAGGTTATGAATTTTATCCTAATATGATGGGCATCCAAGTTGGGTATAATAAAAACTATCATATAGAGTGCATTGAATACTATGAGAAATTTGATACTTGATGATTGTTTTGAGACACGAGGATGGTGATATTAGAGTCATGCTAGTTGGGTAATTATGAAATTGAGAAATAATTGTGTTAAAGTTGGCAAGTCCCGTAGCATGCACATATGGTGAACGTTGTGTGACAAATTCGAAGCATGGGGTGTTCTTTGATTGCCTTCCTTATGAGTGGAGGTCGGGATTGCGCGATGGTTAACTCCTACCAACCCTTCCCCTAGGAGCATGTGTAGTAGTACTTTGCTTCAATGGCTAATAAACTTTTGCAATAAGTATATGAACTTCTTTATGACTAATGTGAGTTCATGGATTATACGCACTCTTACCCTTCCATCATTGCTAGCCTCTACGGTACCGTGCATTGCCCTTTCTCACCTTGAGAGTTGGTGCAAACTTTGCCGGTGCATCCAAACCCCGTGATACGATACGCACTATCACACATAAACCTCCTTGTATCTTGCTCAAAACATCCACCATACCTACCTATTATGGCATTTCCATAGCCATTCCGAGATTTGACATGCAACTTTCCACCGTTCCGTTTATTATGACACATTCCATCATTGTCATATTGCTTTTGCATAATCATGTAGTGTCGGTGTACTAGAGTAGGGGTACTATAGTATCCCGAACTTGTGCATGGGCAGTCGCAGCACCCCGCGGCAAGGCTTGCCGGGTGACCGCCAAGATACTCCAGGGTTCCCTTGGAACCATTCAAGGACGCAAAGACCCCGGCAAGAAGAGCTTGCCGGGAAGGCCGACCGGCCATTCAAGAGCAAAATATGAAAGTCAAAGAGACAAGGCCCCGGCAAGAGGAGCTTGCCGGGAAGGCCAACCAATGCATTTCGAGGAACTTGCCGCGACGCGCCACGCGTCCCAGCAAGGCCCGGCGAGCGACAAGCCCCCGGGCGCGACAAGACAACAACAGCGGCAAGGCACTTGCCGCGGCAAGCAACCATCCTGCACCCGCGCTCCAGCACATACACCTACGTGTCACCCTGGGGCTCTTTCCAGGGGCGTGTGGCGGGAGGCTGTGCAGCCAGGGGTGCATGGTGGCCAGCAACGCTGGCAAAATCGCCATCGTGGCGAACGGTGGCGCCCCTGACGGTCCCCTTTTTTGCACTGTTTAGGCGACACAGACGGGCATTTAATGCCCCTGTCCCCTGCCGTCAGGGTTAGGTAGGATGCACTGTTCAGGTAGTTGCACCAACCGCAACTTCCTTTTCCACTTTTACCCTCGCCTACGTTGCCACCTATCGGTGACCCCTTTAGCGTATAAAAGGAGGCCCATGCGCAACGTAGAGGGGGTTCGGAGGTTCGGATCCTGAGAGGCAGAAGCGCTCACGCTAGGTTCTGAACATTCGAAACACTGAATATACACAAACAAGCAGCAGTAGGAGTATTATCTCTCCGGAGAGCTTCGAAGCTGGGTAAAACTGCTCGTGTGCTTCGCCTCGATCTGCTCTTCGTGCGATGTCCGCCCCCCACCGAACCGAAAGGGGCTCCGGTCCCATAGGTGTTCGTGGATCGACAGTTTTCCCACGACATCTTTGGCGCGCCAGGTAGGGGGCGTCGAGATTGTGTGAACCTGATCCGGCGTTTACACGGGCTAAATCTTCATTTTCATCATCGACATGCCGCCGAAGAAGAAGGCTTCAGAGGCAGCTGTTCCATCCGCGTCGACCCCACCGCCACCGGAGCAGACGGGTGGTGGGATGGACGCCAGAGGAAGAACGGACATCGGCGAGGGAGCCCATGGTGCTGCCAGGTCCAAGGACAAGGCTCCGCAGACCTCGATGTACGTCCATGCACCGCGCCCGTCTCAGGAGGTGCGGGACCAACAGCGTCATGGTATTCGCCGTACCATACGTTCGTTGGACCAGGATCGAGCTTGTGGATCTCAGGGGGCTCAAGATCAGCATGCACGCCAGCATGTTGGCACGAGCGTGGCACGGTCGCCGGGACGGGATGCTGCTCCTTCTAACTTAGTTAGAAGTCCGAGCATATCCCGCTCCTCGCACCGTTCGCCACTGCCACCCACCACTCGAGCAGAAGCTCTGGCATGAGCTCAACTGCTCCTGGATTACCCTCCGACGTCAGACAAGATCGACGAATGGAGGGCCACCATTCAGAGTCTCATCGGCTTCGCCAACGGCGACACTCCACGGCAACCGAGCACATCACTGCCGCGGCAAGGCTGCCAGGCACGAACCGATGGCGACGAAACCAGAGGGGGTGCAACCACCGTGCACTCTCCATCCCGAAGGCCAAAATCGCCGACTCGCCGGATCCACGTCGACAGCGACTCAACTGCATCATCGGATCCACGAGCTCGCCGCGATCAGCGCCAAGTTCTTCACCAACGACAACAAGAAGACGCTCGAACTCGCATCGAGCACCGAAGGGAAGTGCGGCGTCAATCCGACCAGCGCGCTGGGCCCGCTGTCGACACGCATGCGCCAGAGGAACCAGGCGACTTGCCGTACGCGGTAGGTTGCCCTGCGTTCACTCGTGAGCTGCGGCAAGTCCAGTGGCCCAGCACCAAGAACTTCAAGCCAGACGTACCGGAGAAGTACGACGACCAGACGCATCCATCGGAGTTCCTCAGCATCTACACCATCGCGGTGCAAGCTGCTGGGGGGCGGGACGACAAGATCCTGGCCAACTACTTCCCCTTGGTACTCAAGCCCAACGTCAGATCCTGGCTCATGCACTTGTCGGACGGTTCCATATCTTCCTGGGCAGATCTCTGTCATCAGTTTGTCGGCGCCTTTACAGGCGGCCAGAAGCCTCATGGCCAAGAGAGTGACCTCCATCTGCTTGCCCAGAAGGAAGGAGAGCCCCTGCGAAAGTATATTCAGAGATTCAGCCGCGTGCAGCACAACATCCCAGATGTCCACCCTGCCGCGGTGATCAGCGCGTTCCATCAGAACGTGCGGAAGCGCAGGATGAGGGAGGAGATGGCGATGTGCAAGATCAGAGACGTCAGTGAGCTATATGCCCTGGCCGACAAGTGAGCACGTGCTGAAGAGGGGAGGAGGCTCCCCGGAGAGAATACAGAAGCGGCAGGATCTGACAGTGATGGGACCGCCCCGGCAAAGAGAAACCGGCGGCACAATAACAGGAAGAAGAAAGGCAAAGACGTGCTAGTCGTTGAGCAGTCCGGCAAGGGAGCCAGCGCCAAGGAAGCCAAAGTTGGTAGCTCTGGCAAGGAGGTTGCCGCGGCCGCCGACAAGCAGGGCGGCAACAACAAGCAGTACTGCAAGATCCACCGCACCAAGGGCCATGATCTCCAGAGTTACAAGAAGGTTGAGCAGCTTGTCGAACTGCAGAAAGCCGAATACGAGCGACGCGACAAGGAGAAGGCCCAGGAAGGTGCTGGAGGAACTAGCAAGAAACGTCCCGGCCGGGGAGGACGCCTCGGCAAGGACAAGCAGCGGCAAGGGGACAGGCCTCCCCGTGGCCGCGACAAGGATGATGAAGATGAAGATGAAGACATGGATGATGATGAGACCGATGAGCAGGTGTTCCAGAAAGCCACAGAGGTCCTGTGCGTTGATGGTGGTGCTTCTCTGCATACTTCACACCGACAGCTCAAGCAGTGGGCCCGGGAAGTCAATGCAGCAGAATCGCCCGTTGAGTCACGCAGGCCTCTGAAGTGGTCCAGCACGCCTATCATCTTTGATATTGAGGACCACCCTAATCGCATAACTGCGGTTGGGTGCTTACCGATGTTGGTCTCACCAACAATCCGCAACCTCAAGGTCACAAAGATGCTAGTTGACGGCGGGGCCGGCTTGAATCTGATCTCCTCCGCGGTGCTCCAGAAACTCCAGATCCCTGACAGCGAGCTCGAAGAGACCGGAACATTCCAAGGAATCAACCCGGGAAGGAGCAAGCCGAAGGGAAAGATCACATTGCCAGTAACATTCGGCAGTGAGCTAAATTTCAGGACTGAGAGGGTCACGTTTGATGTCGCTGACTTTCCATTGCCCTACAACGGAATCCTTGGCCATCCAGCGCTCGCCAAGTTCATGGCAGCCTCTCACTATGCTTACAATGTACTGAAGATGCCAGGCCCGATAAGTGTGATCTCTGTCCCTAGCAACAAGAAAGATGCTCTTATCTGCGCCGACAAGATCTACCGGGAGGCAGCAGCCGTAGCAGATCGCAGATCACTTGCCGCTGAAGCTCCCGGGGCGAAGAAGACCAAGTCCGGCAAGAGCTCTGATGCCCACTCCGGCAAGCGCACCTCTTCGGAGTGCTGCGCTACCGTCGAGGACACACCATCGAGCTCCACCGGCAAGTGTAAGAAGGCGATGGCAGCTCCAACAGAGACCAAGAAGGTGTCCGCCAAGAAAGACGACACTAGTGGTACCTTCACCATCAGTGCCACGCTCGACCCTAAATCGGAAAGCGCGCTCGTTGCTTTCCTGCAGGCGAATGTCGACGTGTTTGCATGGCAACCGTCTGACATCCTCGGTGTTCCCAGGGAAGTAATTGAGCACCACCTTGCCGTTTGCCCTCATGCGCGGCCTGTCAAGCAGAATGTCAGGAAGCAAGCAGTGGAGCGCCAAGAATTCATAGCAGAAGAAATCAAGAAACTGGAAGCAGCAGGCCTTGTCAGAGGAGTGCTCCATCCTACGTGGCTAGCCAATCTTGTAGTCGTGCGCAAAGCAAATGGGAAATGGAGGCTTTGTATAGACTTCACCGATGTCAATAGAGCCTATCCCAAGGATCCGTTTTCCTTGCCGCGCATCGACCAGATTGTTGACTCCACGGCCGGATGTGATTTGCTTTCATTTCTTGATGCATACTCAGGATATCATCAGATCTTCATGGCAGAAGAGGATGAAGAGAAGACCGCATTCATCACCCCGTGTGGCACGTACTGTTTTGTACGGATGCCTTTCGGATTAAAGAATGCTGGTTCAACATTCGCAAGGGTAGTCCATCATGCTTTTGAACCACAGATACACATAAATGTAGAAGCCTACATGGATGACATAGTGGTCAAGAGCAAGGACAAGGCTACTCTGATCCAAGATTTAGATGAGACCTTTGCAAATCTGCGCAAGATCAACCTCAAGCTCAACCCCGAGAAGTGCGTGTTCGGAGTCCCCTCCAGCAAGCTTCTCGGGTTTTTCGTGTCGCAGCGAGGAATTGAAGCAAACCCCGACAAAATCAAGGCCATTGAGCAGATTGAAGCACCAAAGCGCGTCAAGGATGTGCGAAGGCTTGCCGGTTGCGTGGCTGCTCTTAGCAGGTTTATCTCTAGATCTGCTGAGCGCGCCCTGCCATTTTTCAAAATTTTGAAAAAGGCAGGTCCAATGGAATGGACTCCGGAAGCGGAGGCTGCGCTGCAGGACTTGAAGAGGTACCTATCCTCCACTCCAATACTTGTCGCACCTAAGCCACAAGAGAAGTTGCTGCTGTATATAGCGGCAACCAATCAAGTGGTTAGTGCTGCGTTAGTAGCGGAGAGGGAGGCGGATGATGAGCCAGCAACCAAGGCAGATGCATCCGGCGACAAGCAGGGGGCTTCACCGGCAAGCTCTGGTCCCGACAAGGATAGATCTGCGCAGACGCTTGATGAGGTGCAGAAGAAGATGGTGCAGCGCCCAGTTTACTTTGTCAGTTCCCTTCTGCAGGGGGCTAGGTCAAGGTACTCTGGTGTGTAGCAGTTGCTTTTCGGCCTCCTCATGGCCTCGAGAAAGCTGCGCCATTACTTCCAAGCACATGAGATAACAGTTGTCACTCGTTTCCTGTTAAAGAGGATACTGCAAAATCCAGAAGCAACGGGCAGGATAGTTGAGTGGGCACTGGAACTGTCAAGCTTCGGCCTCAAGTTTGAGAGTACTGCAACTATCCACAGCAGAGCATTGGCGGAGTTCATAGCCGAATGGACGCCAACACAAGATGAAGAAATTCCAGAGACGAGCATCCCAGTCAAGGAAGCGAGCAAAGAGTGGCTGATGTATTTTGATGGTGCCTTCTCGCTGCAAGGCGCCGGTGCGGGCGTGCTGCTTGTCACACCCACCGGAGAGCACCTCAAGTACGTAGTCCAGATGCACTTTCCCAAGGAACAAGCAACGAACAATACTACAGAGTATGAAGGTTTGCTTGCCGGCCTCAGAATCGTAGCAGAACTTTGGATCAAGAAGCTTATTGTCAGGGGTGACTCGCAGCTTGTCGTCCGACAAGTCAACAAGAATTATCAAAGTCCGTTGATGGAAGCTTACGTTGATGAAGTAAGGAAGCTAGAAGAGCACTTTGATGGCATGCAGATGGAACATGTTCCAAGGGCTCAGAATGACATAGCCGATGGCCTGTCAAAGTGTGTCGCACTGAAGATACCTGTGGAACCAGGGATCTTTGTGCTCAAGCTGACTCAACCGTCTATGACACCATCAACTGGACAGAGCAAGAAGAGGAAGTTGATTATTGGTGACTACTTTTCGGAAGAGCTCCCCGAAGCCGCCGCTGAGAAGGTCCCCAAGATCAACGCCAAGAGTGCTGAGGAACAGTCTGCTCCGACAAGTCCTAGGGCTTGTATCGTTGAAGCAGACGCTCCCGACAAGCTTTGCCCCGGCAAGCTTGCCGGGGAACATCAAGCTCCGGCTGAACCACAGGTTCTCGCCGTAGAAGCGGGTGTCCCCGCAGCAGCAGATGTGCCTTTAGTCCTTGTTGTCGAGCCGCAAGCTCCAGCATGGGCGCAGCAGATTGTCCACTTCCTTCAGACAGGAGAACTTCCCGAAGAGCAAGAAGAAGCGGAAAGAGTAGCCCGGCAATCAAGTATGTACCAGTTTGTTGACAACACACTGTACAGAAGAAGACTCAACGATGTGAAATTGAAGTGTATTCATCGAGAAGATGGACAGAAGCTGTTGGCAGAGATACATGGAGGCATATGTGGTCACCACATTGGCGCAAGACCACCTTCCGGCAAGGCGTTCCCTTGCCGCGACCAAGTGTGAAGCGTGCCAAGTGACCAAGTGTGAAGCGTGCCAGTTTCATTCCAAGCAGATACACTAACCAGCTCAAGCTCTCCAGACGATCCCTTTATCCTGGCCATTTTCGGTCTGGGGGCTCGACATTCTCAGCCCTTTCCCCCGAGCTGTCGAGGGCTTTGAGTACTTGTACGTTGCAATCGACAAGTTCACAAAGTGGCCGGAAGTGGAACCAGTGAGGAAGGTGACGGCACAGACAGCAGTCAAGTTCTTCAAGTTGATTGTTTGCCGTTTTGGGATCCCTAACAGGATCATCACCGACAACGGCACACAATTCATGAGTCGCACCTTCATGCAGTACGTCCAAGATCTTGGCGCCAAGGTCTGCTTCGCTTCTGTTGCTCATCCGAGAAGCATAGGTCAAGCGGAGAGGGCAAATGCTGAAGTGCTGCGCGGGCTCAAGACCAGAACTTTCGACAGGCTGCACAAGTGCGGAAGAAACTGGATCGAGGAGCTGCCGGTGGTTCTTTGGTCGATCAGGACGACGCCAAATCGAGCCACTGGACAGACACCCTTCGCTCTAATCTATGGAGCGGAGGCAGTTCTCCCCATGGACCTCGTATACGGGTCACCTCGAGTGCTCGCTTATGACGAGCTCGAGCAAGAGCAGCTGCGACAAGATGGCGCGCTGCTCCTTGAGGAAGACCGTCTTCAGGCTGCTGTACGAGCTGCTCGATACCAGCAAGCTTTGCGCCGCTACCATAGCCGCAAAGTTAGTGCCAGAAGTCTCGAGGAAGGCGACCTTGTTCTTCGGCGCGTTCAGTCCGCCAAGAATTCCAACAAGTTGACGCCGAAGTGGGAAGGCCCTTATCGGGTGAAACGAGTCACAAGGCCTGGCGCTGTCCACCTTGAGACCGAAGATGGCATTCCGGTGAGCAACTCCTGGAACATCGAGCATCTTTGTAAGTTTTACCCGTAGGGCACGGTTGCCGGAACCCGTTCCGGCAACCACCTTTCGTACGAGTCTTGCCGCTGTTGCATGTAATCCTTTATACGAAGCCAGGCGCAGACCCCGTGCATAAATAAAACTAATGTGCTTCGCACATCTTGTCAATTATATGCTTTCTATTTTTGCATATGTTATCTGACACTTTGTGCAACACCTGCCCCGGTAAGCAACAACGAGCCATAAGGCTCCATATCGTTATTTTCTTTTCTTTCTTTTTCTCAAAGGAAAGGAAGGTTCCCTCGCACACAAGTTTGCTGGGGGG
Source organism: Triticum aestivum (assembly GCF_018294505.1). NCBI lineage: Eukaryota > Viridiplantae > Streptophyta > Magnoliopsida > Poales > Poaceae > Triticum > Triticum aestivum. The sequence goes on from NC_057813.1 coordinate 200,930,289, forward strand.
GAAGGAGAAGATAATGGTGTGGGCAGGGCCTCATTCAAGGAAGTTTTGCCTTGCCGGGAAGCAAACGACAGAAAAGCTAAGTTGCCAAAGTTTGAGCAATCAGTTTTTAAATTTTTAAGTTATCCTCCTTGAACGATCGTGCTTTGTATGGAAAACCTGTGCGCGGAGGAACCAACTCGCAGCTAGTCGCGCCCTTATTTTGTTTCGAGTCCGCTCAACAACTTAAGTGAGCTGCGGCTAGTTCGCGACAGGGTTTCTTGCCGGGAGCAGCACCGCCGGCAGGCTGCTGATGTTCCGCACTCAGCGCTCGCGGCTCAGGTGCTTGCGCCGGCAAGTTCCCTAAAAGCGCAGGGTAAAAGCATACAGAGCAAGGAATCAAGTAAAGGAAATAACTTTGCAATTGATATCCAAAACAGAGTCATATTACATAAAATGAGCTTGTCGCAGCCCTAACTAATGGTTCTCGTAACATAACGTTGTAGCGACAAGGAAAAGATACAAAGGGTGGCCTAGTCTACACGGTCGCCCTCAACCCTCTTGATTTCGCTCACCTTGTCCACAATGGGTGCGACAAGGGCCTTGAGCGCCTCCAGATCAGCATCTGCCGGCAGGGACTTGAGGACGTTGGTGACGTTGAGGCCTGGGTTGCGATAGGCCACCTTCACCAACACCTTCTGGAGAGCCCCTGCGCAGATCTGGCGCGACTCGTCAGCCAGCTGCTTTGGGATCCTCTCCCGAAGCCGCTGGAGGGCCCTCGCCACGCCCTTGAAGAATAAGCTAAGCTTGGCGCTGGGCTGGAGATGCTCGTCGGAAGGATATGCAAAGTCCTCCATCCCCAGCTGCGCCAACTCCCCATCGATGACTGCGGCAATGTTCACCAGACCCTCGGTCCAGTGCTGTACCGTCTCCCTGAATGAGTTCTAGGTAACGGCAATGCTCGCTAGCAGCGCTTTGTCGGCCTTGACCTTCTCCGCCAAGGCCACCTCCCGCTCCTTGGTGCTGTCCAGCGTCTGAGTCAGCGTGGCCAGCTTCAACTCGAGATCCGCGTTGGAGTCCTTGGCGGCGCTAAGCTCTTTGCCCCTCTCAGCAAGAAGACCCTGCAGCTCACCGTGAGCAATAGCATCCTTCTCGCGTTCGCGCTTGAGCGCGGTGAGCTCCTCGCCGCTCGTCTTGAGGTTGGCCTCCAGCTGTACCACCCTCGTTTCCAACTCCCCCTTGGCGGCTTCGGCAGCTACGGCAGCGTCCCTTGCTTCCTTGAGGGCACCGCCAAGCGCTTGCTCGCACCCGACAAGCTCTTCCCCATAGCTGTCGAGGTAGGCTTTCTGCTGCACCAGCTCACCCTCTCGCGCGGCCTGCTTTTCGGCAGATAGCCTTTGCTGCTCCTCAGCTTCGGCCTTCTCGAGGAGGAAGGCCGTGCGCTCCTCGGCAAGCTGCTCCCGCTCCTGCGCCACCGACCGGAGAGCTTCTCGGTTGGCGCTTCGGAGCTCCTTTGCGCGCTTCTCCAAGTCCACGCCAGCCTTCGCGACAATCGCTTCCCGGGAGGCCAGCTTGGCCTGCCGGGCGCGGTAGAGCGAAGTCAACCTCCGCAGTAGCCGCTCCTCTTCGGGCTCGTCGTTGCTGCCTGGCGTGTCGACCAACGATAGCCCGGCGGAGGCAAGCAGCTCCACGTCGAAGATTTCTCCTTCAACCGGCGCCCTGGAGCTCGACGCCCAGGGAAGATTGATGAAGATACCGTCTCCGGCCTTCAAGTAGACGCCGGGCTGGGCCTCTTCGGAGCCTGGCGCCGCAGCAGCGGCAGAGGGTTCGGCAGTTGGCGCAGCGCCTGGCGCTCCTGCGGCCTCGGGGCCGTCAGTACGACCGCCGGACCCCTCGCCTGCATCTGCGGCGGCAGCGTTGGCGGCCTCCTCACCGATGGGCTCGTCGGCACCGGCCTCTCCTTCGGTGGCGGCGGCGTCGTCAGTGTTGCCACGCGCGCTCCCCTCGTCGGCGGCTTCAGTCTCCATCGGCTCTGCAGATGGATTTGAGGGGAGGAGGAGGGAGAAAAGTCAAGTAAATACTCAGAGAAGAAATCAGAAGAAGAAGAACTCCAGGGAGGTTCTCGGGTAAGTTGATTACCTGGGCCGAGATCTGCAGTTGTGGTCTCAACCACCGGGGGATCACCGGTGCCGTCCCTTGCAGGGGAACTGTCCCTTGCCGGAGAGTTCTCCCTTGTCGGGGAGCGCTCCCTTGTCGGAGAGCCCTCCCTCGGCGGCGTAGTCGAAGCAGATGGCGCTTCGGGAGCGATCTCCGGGCCCTCTTGGTGAAGCTGCTCTGCTCCTACACAAACCCAACAGACAAGATATCAGCAAAGAAACAGCACCCATAAGCGCCCGTCAGCAAGAAGCAAACTATAAACTTACGCTGGGGGCTGCGCTGGGGGCTGCTCTGAGGAGTAGCTGTTGGGTCCATCAAGGTGGTCTCAGATGCACCCCCCGCTGACACGGTGATGTCATTCTCGATGACAATCACCGGGGCCTTGGCTCTCTTCGCCGCTCTCTGGGTCAGCGTCCTGAAAGGGATAGGTTCAGATTGAAGCAAGTCAGATACACGAAAAAAATAACAAGATTGAAAAATTACAGATGCCGTGGAGAAACTTACTCTTCCTCTTCCTCGTCGGAGCTCAGCGCGGAGAGGTCAAAGCCTGGCCCACCTCCGGAGCGGCGAGGCGGAGGAGTAGGTTCCCGGGGCCGCGTGGCGGGATCATAAGCGTGGGCGACTCGTTGGAGGCCGGCTCTTCTTCCATCCCGTCATCCAGCGACTTGCCGCAAGTGGAGCCCCCAGCCCCGCCAAGAAGGCGCCTCCGCAGGGCCGGGGACGCAGCGGGTCGACAGGCGGATCGACAGCCGCCGCAGCGCTCGACGCGCTCCACCGCGGCATGTAGTTGACATCGTATTTGTGGAAAAGCCACCTTCATAATTTTTTCATAGATGTCACTCTTGATTCATTGCCCATCCCGGTACACCGCCGGAGGCATTCACATAGAGTCATATTTTGTTCTAGTATCGAGTTGTAATCCATGAGTTGTAATTAAATAGAAGTGTGATGATCATCATTATTATAGCATTATCCCTTAATAAAAAAAGGCCAAATAAAAAAAGAAAGGCCAAATAAAAAAGAAAAAAAACAAGAAGGGCCAAATAAAAAAGGAAGGCCCAAAAACTAAAAAAATAAAAAAACGGGGAAAATGTTACTATCTTTTTCCACACTTGTGTTTCAAAGTAGCACCATGATCTTCATGATAGAGAGTCTCCTATGTTGTCACTTTCACATACTAGTGGGAATTTTTCATTATAGAACTTGGCTTGTACATTCTAACGACGGGCTTCCCCAAAATGCCCTAGGTCTTCATGAGCAAGCAAGTTGGATTCACACCCACTTAGTTTCTTTTGTTGAGCTTTCATACATTTATAGCTCTAGTGCATCCATTGCATGGCAATCCCTACTCCTCATGTTGACATCAATTGATGGGCATCTCCATAGCCCGTTGATTAGCCTCGTCAATGTGAGACTTTCTCCTTTTTTATCTTCTCCACACAACCTCCGTCATCATATTCTATTCCACCCATAGTGCTATATCCATGGCTTACGCTCATATATTGCGTGAGAGTTGAAAAAGGTGAAGCGCGTTAAAAAGTATGAACCAATTGCTTGGCTGAAACCGGGGTTGTGCATGATGGGAGTATTTTGTGTGACGAAAATGATGCATGGCCTAACTAGATGATTTTGTAGGGATAAGCTTCCTTTGGCTATGTTATTTTGATAAGACATGATTACTTGTTAGTATGCTTGAAGTATTACTATTTTTATGTTAATAGGAATTCTTATCTTGAATCATTAGGATCTGAACATTCATGCCACAAATAAGAAAATTACATTGAGAAATAAGCTAGGTAGCATTCCACATCAAATATTCAGTTTTTATCATTTACCTACTCGCGGACAAGCAGGAATTAAGCTTGGGCATGCTTGATACGTCTCCAACGTATCTATAATTTTTGATTGTTCCATGCTATTATATTATCCATCTAGGATGTTTTATATGCATTTATATGCTATTTTACATGATTTTTGGGACTAACCTATTAACCTAGAGCCTAGTGCCAGTTTTTGCTTTTTCCTTGTTTTTGAGTTTTACAAAAAAGGAGTACCAAACGGAGTCCAATTGACGTGCCAAATTTTGGCGATATTTTATGGACCAAAATAAGCCCCCGGAGTAAAAGAGTTGGGCCAGAAGAGTCCCGAGCCATCCATGAGGGTGGAGGGCGAGCCCTACCCCCTGGGTGCCCCCCCTGCCTCGTGGACGACTCGGAGACCCCCTTGATGTGAGATCGATGCCAAAAATTCCTACAAATACCCAAACCCCCAGAAAATAACCTAGATCGGGAGTTCCACCGCCGCAAGCCTCTATAGCCACCAAAAACCAATCGGGATCCTGTTCCGGCACCCTTTCGAAGGGGGGATCTCTCACCGGTGGCCATCTTCATCATCCGGCGCTCTCCATGACGAGGAGGGAGTAGTTCACCCTCGGGGCTGGGGGTATGTACCAGTAGCTATGTGTTTGATCTCTCTCTCTCTCTCATGTTCTTGAGGTGATATGATCTTGATGTATCGCGAGCTTTTCTATAATAGTTGGATCTTATGATGTTTCTCCCCCTCTACTCTCTTGTGATGAATTGAGTTTTCCCCTTGAAGTTGCCTTGTCGGGTTGAGTCTTTAATGATTGGAGAACACTTGATCTATGTCTTGCCGTGCTTATCTGTGGTGACAATGGGATATTCACGTGATCTACTTGATCTATGTTTTGGTGATCAATTTGCGGGTTTAATGAACTTATGCATAGGGGTTGGCACACGTTTTCGTCTTGACTCTCCGGTAGAAACCTTGCGGCACTCTTTGAAGTACTTTGTGTTGGTTGAATAGATGAACCTGAGATTGTGTGATGCATATCGTATAATCATGCCAACAGATACTTTAGGTGACATTGGAGTATCTAGGTGACATTAGGGTTTTGGTTGATTTGTGTCTTAAGGTGTTATTCTATTACAAACTCTACGATAGATCGAATGGAAAGAATAGCTTCGTGTCATTTTACTACGGACTCTTGAATAGATCGACTAGAAAGGATAACTTTGAGGTGGTTTCGTACCCTACCATAATCTCTTCATTTGTTCTCCGCTATTAGTGACGTTGGAGTGACTCTTTGTTGCATGTTGAGGGATTGTTATATGACCCAATTATGTTATTGTTGAGAGAACTTGCACTAGTGAAAGTATGAACCTTAGGCCTTGTTTCCTAGCATTCCAATACCATTTACGCTCACTTTTACCACTTGTTACCTTACTGTTTTTATATTTTCATATTAAAAATACTCATATCTACCATCCATATTGCACTTGTATCACCATCTCTTTGCCGAACTAGTGCACCTATACAATTTACCATTGTATTGGGTGTGTTGGGGACACAAGAGACTCGTTTTTATTTGGTTGTAGGGTAGTTTGAGAGAGACCATCTTCATCCTACGCCTCCCACGAATTAATAAACCTTAGGTCATCCACTTGAAGGCCCAACAACGTCTACAAGAAGAAGGTTGCATAGTAGACATCAAGGGACAAATGACTTTCTTGTTGACAAAAGCTATCTACTTTTAGTACCTTGCATTTTATTCGTAGTTTTACTCTCGCAAAGTACTCGTAGTTTTATTCTTGCAAAATAGTTTCATACTTGTTCTAGGTAAAGCAAATGTCAAGTGTGACTAGAGTTATATCGGTGGTCGATAGAACTTGAGGGAATATTTGTTCTACCTTTAGCTCCTCGTTGGGTTCAACACTCTTATTTGTCGAAGAATGCTACAAACGATCCCCTACACCTATGGGTTTCCAAGACCTTTTTCTGGCGCCGTTGCCGGGGAGCAATAGCGTGGGGGTGAATATTGTCGTGTGTGCTTGTTTGCTTTATCACTAAGTAGTTTTTATTTCCTGTTCTAAGTTGTTCTATATCTTTAGTTATGGATATGGAACGCAAAACACCAAAAATAATTAGTTGTAATTGCTACTCATGAAGATGGGAAACCTCCTAAAACCCTCGATGCTCGATATGTGAAAAATATTATGCACTATTTTGATAATCCCGAGAAAACCCCATTCAACTTGATAATGGGAGTAACGTTGGATCAACGTGGATACTTTAGGGATTATCGCTTGACAAAAAAATGTAAACTTTACTGGGATCAAATTGATATGTTGCATTGGTATGCTTGGAATCTATGTTCTAGATATGATTATACATGTTTCTCTAGGATGAATGCTCCACATCTTCCCTTTTCATGCAAATTTAATGATAATGAAATGTTAGCTTCTTATGCTAATGGTATATATGATTACTATGATGTGGACTGAATAGAATAATTTGTTGCTTTTAAGGGTGCTTATGAAACTGAATCTTTGTTTGAAAAGTTTGAAGATTTTGATGATTCAGTTTATAGACCTGAAAATTGTGCTATCCTTAAATATTGCTATGATAATTATAAATAAAATCCCGATATTGATGTGTTTATCAAGAAAGTCTCCGCTGTCCAAGAAGAGATTAATATTTTGCATGAATCTATGGAAGAAGAAATTGATGAAACTGTGAGCTTATTGGATGAAAAAGATGATGATGAGAGTGAAGAACAAAAGGAGGAAGAGCAGATTGATCACCCGTGCCCACCTTCTAATGAGAGTAACTCTTCAACTCATACATTGTTTAACGTCCCTTCGTTCTTACCGAAGGATGAATGCTATGACCCCGTTGATTTGTTTGAAATATCCCTTTTCGATGATGCTTGCTATGCTTGTGGCCAAGATGCCAATATGAATTATGCTATTGGAGATGAACTTGCTATTGTTCCTTATGTTAAACGTGAAATTGTTGCTATTGCACCCACACATATCATACATAGTTCTGAATAAGGGACCATATCTGATGACACTTTGCGCGCCAGTTTTTTTTGCTGAACCGATTCAAAATTTTGGCTTCCGTGGAAATATATACCTCCCCGCCCTTCCCCCTTACCAAAAGCCACATTTCCCTAGTTTCCGCCTTCCATTCCAAGTTGAAACGTTCACTTCTTGCTTGCAGCGCCGCCCCCTCGCCGGCGACCCTCCTTCATGCTGCTCGGCCTCGTCTATCTAGGCAGGTAATCCACACCAGACCCCCATCCTCCTCCTCCTTCCACATCCCACATGCCCCGACCGCCGGCGCGACACCTTCCACCCAAATCACCGACCCCTCCACCAAATAAGTGCCTCCCTAAGCCATGGTGCACGTAGTATAGCCAGGAGCTCAAGGAGCATTTGGCAGCGGAGAAGCAAATCGTGACCGCACGCGCGGATGAGGCCGCGATGGCTACCATTCGTGCCAACCCCCAGATCTTGGAGGAGCACCTTGCCATTTGCTAGCTATGCTGGTTAAGCATGCTCGGTTTACCTATTGTGTGTGATACTCCTGCCTTTCATGCAATCTCTTGCTCATGTGTATATGTTCTATATGTCGTGCGGTGTGGTGCTTACTTATTAGCTGTTCAGTTAATTAGTTGTCGTCTTCAGGTAACTGTTTGGTTCAATTCTGCAAATGTGATGTTCAATTCTTCAGGCTGCAAATTGGTATTGTCTTCCATGTGAGAAATAAATCGAATTTATATTTACAAAATACATGAGAAACGAATACAATTGCTATATTTCCAAGTTGTCAAGCATGCTTGGTTTTGTTATACATTGTGCAATGTGGTGCTCAGTTAACATTTGGTTGATTTGTGTTGTGGATTTTAGTTAACTATTTGGTTCAATTCTACAATGCGATGTTCAATAGTTGTGGGTGCATTCTGTTACTGTATACCATGTGAGAAGTAAATCCAATTTGGCTGTACTAAATAGATGAGAGACAAATACAATTGCTATATTTCCAAGTTGTTAAGCATGCTTGGTTCGGTTAACTGTCTAATCGTCTATTAGGAGTATGTTATATTGTGCAATGTGGTTCTCAATTAATGTTTGGTTCATCTGTTGTGTTTAGTTAACTGCTTGGTTCAATTCTGCAATGCGATGTCCAATTGTCGTGGGTGGAATTTTGTATTGTTGTGCATGTGAGGAATAAATCGAATTTGGCTGCACTTAATACATGAGAAACATATACAAGTGCTATATTTCCTAATTCTTAATCATGCTTGGTTTGGATAAATGGGTTTTCCATGTGGCTTGAATTAATCTGATGAATCTACAATGTTCTTATTTTTCATCAACATATTTTACTGATAGCATGTGAACCCTTACTTAACCTGATGACTAACTACCTTATATGTGTTGCAGGGAAACAATGGGAAGCACTGAGGTTTACAATCGAGGTTAGCACGTGCATGGTCCGTTGTCTAGTAGCACATTATTGTGCAATTGCAGGAACCATTCTAATATTTAGGTTTTAACAATTTGGTCTTGCACATGTAGGTCCTGTTGCGAGAGGTTTTGACCTGCTGTTCGACCTTTTTTGCATATGGGGAATGAATTGTCCATGAATATCAATCAAGTCAAGAAACTCAGAAAGATTGTTAGGATAAAGAAATTAGCGAAAAAAACAATAAGATCTTTGTCTGCACAATGAAGAAGACATCAGTTCACCACAAGATGGTACTAACTATTATACCTTGCCTTTTTTTATTTCTTTGCCCCATTTCCAATATAGAGAAGATATTTCTGCACATCCTTGTTTTCAGGCCTTTCCAAAGCAGTTCACAGATGATTACCTCTCAAACGACCTCTATGGTCATGAGGCGAGGAAGGTTTTCATACAACACCCACGGTTCAATATGAAGTGTTCCTGAAGAGGACGAAGGATGGATGGTCAATCATCCACATGCACTGGCCTAAAGTTGAAAAGACCTTCAACATTAATGAAGGCTCCATATTCGCCTTCTGCTTCAGCAGTTTTCCTGATGAGATGCATCTATCTATGTACTGTCTATGAAGCTAATTGTGAAAGGTTCTAGATGTTGCATGTGAAACTTGGTGCTGGTGCAGTTGTGTAATGGGGTAGCTGAGTGCTGAAGCTGTATCATGTTGTACTCTGATGTATTTCAATTCTGAAATACTGCTTCCTTAATATGGGAATGAAATATATTATGTGTTTAATATGAATTTCAATTAGATTAATAAATGGATTATTAATAATAGGGCAATTAGCCTGCTAATGGCAAATTAGCCTGCTAGTTGGTTTTTGCTATTCCAAACGGTTGTTGAGAAAATACCGTGGGCGATGACCTAAGGCAACGCACACAGTTTCTAGGAATAAACCATGTTGGATCGATGAACAATCACACACGACATTCTCTTCAAAACTGTTTGTGTTAGGCCACCTTTCGGAAACGTTTATGCATACAAACTGTGTGTGATGGATAGCCTTTGCCACACAGTTTCTTCTATGCACCGTGTGTGATGCATTCAATAATGCAAACGATAAAATTATTGATATTGTGTGCGATGGGAACGCTATCACAAACAATTTAATGGGGAAAATTGTGTGTGATGTACCTACAAACGGAAACATTTTCCTTGGAGCGACTATGTGGGATGTATATATTAACGGAAACATTTAGCGGGGACTGACTGTGTGGGATATACTTACGACCGGAAACAACTTCGCCTGTATAATTGGTTTTTTTAGCACTATAGTACGTATAACCGTATTTGCTCGCTCGCCGGTCGCACACGACCTCATTTTGCCGAGCATGTGTGCCAGGAGGGCATATCCCCGACGGTTTTTGGGTCGTGTGGGAAGGACCCCCCTATCGCCCACACTCACTTGGCGATGGTTCCAAATGCCGTCGTGGAAAGGGGTTAAAAACCGTTTGTATAGCACCTCGTTGTACCAGTGAATATGTGGGAGGTACTAGTAAACGGTTGTGTTTAGTAGGAATATTGGTGTTAAGGTTTGTGATTCCCGAAGCATGAACGTATAGTCTCTCGTTATGCCTGGAAGTTGGAGCACAATTTATCCTTGATTGTCTATCTTTGTGTGAAGGTTGGGGCGTGCAATGGTTAACTCCTACCAACCTCCCCCCTTGGAGCATGCGTAGTATTACTTTGCTTCGAGGGCTAATAAACTTTTGCAATAAGTATGTCAGTTCTTTATGACTAATGTGAGTCCATGGGTTATATGCATTCTTACTTTTTGGCAATTTTCTAGCCTCTATGGTACCGTGCATTGCCCTTTCTCACCTCGAGACGTGGTGCAAACTTTGCTGGTGCATCCAAACCCCGTGATATGATACGCTCTATCACACATAAGCCTGATTATATCTTCCTCAAAACAGCCATCATACCTACCTATTATGGCCTTTCCATAGCCATTCTGAGATATATTGCCATGCTACTTCCACCTCTTATGTTTGATGACTTGAGCATTCATTGTCATATTGCTTTGCATGATCATATAGCTGACATAGTGGTTGTGGCTCAGCCACCGTTCATCATTTTTCATACATGTTATGCTAGATCATTGCACATCCTGGTACATTGCTAGAGGCATTCATATAGAGTCATACTTTGTCATAGGTATCGAGTTGTAATTTTTATTTCTTTTGATTTATAAGTAAATAGAAGTGTGATGATCATCATTATTCATTTTTAGAGTAGTGCCCCAGTGAGGAAAGGATGATGGAGACTATGATTGGCCCACAAGTCGGGATGAGACTCCGGACAATGAGAGAAGAAAAAAAAAGAAAAAAAAAAGAAAAAAAAAGAAAAAATAGAAAGAAAAAAAATAAACAAAGAGAGAAGGGGCATTGTTAGTATCCTTTACCACACTTGTGCTTCAAACTAGCACCAAGTTTTTCATATGGAGAGTCTCCTATGTTGTCACTTTCATATACTAGTGGGAATTTTTCATTATAGGATTAGATGCACACCCACTTTGTTTTCATATGGAGCTTTCATACACTTATAGCTCTTAGTGCATTCGTTGCATGGTAGTCCCTACTCCTATCATCATACTCTATTAGCCGCCATAGCCCGTTGATGGGCATCTCCATAGCCCGTTGGTTAGCCGCGTCGATGTGAGACTTTCTTACTTTTTTGTCTTCTCTATATTTACCCCTATCATCATACTCTATTAAACCAGTAGTGCTATATCCATGGCTTGTTCTCATGTATTGCATGAGGGTTGAAAAAGCTGAAGCATGTTAAAAAGTATGATCCATTTGCTTGGCTGACACCGGGATAGTACATGATTTATACTTTGTGTTAGGAAGACAGAGCATGACAAGACTATATGATTTTGTACGGATAACGTTCTTTAGCATTGATATTTTGAAAGACATGATTGTTTGTTGGGATGCTTGAGTATTGATGTCTTTATGTCAAATTATAGACTATTGCTTTGAATCACTTATGTCTTAATATTCATGCCATGATTAGATATATGATCAAGTTTATGCTAGGTAGCATTCCACATCAAAAATTATCTTTTTATCTTTTACCTACTCGAGGACGAGCATGAATTAAGTTTGGTGATGCTGATACGTCTCCGTTATATCTATAATTTTTGATTGTTTCATGCCAATATTATACAACTTTCACATACTTTTGGAAACTTTTTATATGATTTATTGGATTAACCTATTGATCCCGTGCCCAGTGCCAGTTCCTGTTTTTGCATGTTTTTTGTATCCCATAAAATCCATATCAAACAAAGTCCAAACGCGATAAAAATTTACGGAGAATTATTTTGGAATATATGTGATTTTTAGGAGGTGGAATCAACGCAAACGGGGACCCACGATGCCCACAACCCACCAGGGCTCGCCATAGGCCCCAGGCGCGCCCTGTTGTATCGTGCCCTCCTCGAATGTTGGTTGGATCCCTTCTTCTAGTGCAAGAAAGATAATTTATGGAAAAAAATTGTTTAAAAATTTCAGCGCAATCAGAGTTACGGATCACCTGGAATTTAAGAAACCATAAAGGGCCAGATCTGGGGAGCGCGAAATAGAAGAGAACAAAGAGGGAGATCCAATCTTGGAGGGACTCCCGTCCCTCCGCCGCCATGGAGACCATGGAACAGAGGGGGAACCCTCCTCCCATCTAGGGGGGGAGGCCAAGGAAGAATAAGAAGGAGGGGGGCTCTCTCCCCCTCTCCCCCGGTGGCGCCAGAGTGCTGCTGGGGCAAGGATCGTGATGCCAATCTACATCAAGTATCTTGCTACTGTCAACACCAACTCCCTCCCCCTCTATGAAGCGGTGTAACACCCCTTTCCTCCTGCTGTAATCTCTACTTAAACATGGTGCTCAACTCCATATATTATTTCCCAATGATATTTGGCTATCCTATGATGTTTGAGTAGATCCGTTTTGTCCTATGGGTTAATCATGATCATGGTTGGTGTGATTGTATATTTTATTTATGGTGTTGTCCTACGGTGCCCTCCGTCTCGCGCAAATGTGAGGGGGGCCCGCAGTAGGGTGTTGCAATATGTTCATGATTAGCTTATGGTGGGTTGTGAGAGTGACATAAGCTTAAACCCGAGTAGGTGGGTTGTTGCGTATGGGATAAAGAGGACCTGATACTTAATGCTATGGTTGGGTTTCACGACCTTAATGATCTTTATTAGTTGCGGATGCTTGCTAGATTTTCAATCATAAGTGCATATGATCCAAGTAGAGAAAGTATGTTAGCTCATGCCTCTCCCTCATATAAAATTACAAGAATGATTACCGGTACTTGTTATCGATTTCCTAGGGACAAATGACTATCTTGTTGACAAAAGCTATCTACTTTTACTACCTTGCATTTTATTCGTAGTTTTATTCTCGCAAAGTACTCGTAGTTTTATTCTTGCAAAATAGTTTCATACGTGTTCTAGGTAAAGCAAACGTCAAGTGTGCGTAGAGTTGTATCGTTGGTCGATAGAACTTGAGGGACTATTTGTTCTACCTTTAGCTCCTCATTGGGTTTGACACTCTTATTTATCGAAGAAGGCTACAAACAATCCCCTGCACTTGTGGGTTATCAAAAAACAAGTTAGACGTCCTCTACTTTGTTGTTGCAAGTTTTACATGGCTGCTATGGGCAACTAGCAAGAACTGTTCTTACCTATGAAAAACCACAACGATGATTATCAAGTTTCTATTTAACCTTCTGCAAGGACCGCAATAGTCAAATTAGATTCAACTAAAGTGAGAGAAACAGGCACCCGCACGCCACCTTTATGCAAAACAAGTTGCATGTCAGTCGGTGGAACCGGTCTCATGTACATGGACATGTAAGGTTGGTCCGAGCCGCTTCATCCCACAATACCACCAAATCAAAATAAGACATAGGTGGTCAGAAATATGAACATCACCACCAACAACTTCTTTGTGTTCTACTTGTGCATATCATCTATGCATAGACCTGGCTCATGATGCCACCGTTGGGGAACGTTTCATGGAAAACAAAAAAAATTCTACGCACACGCAAGATCTATCCATGGAGATGCATAGCGACGAGAGGGGGGAGCATCTACATACCCTTGTAGAATGCTAAGCAGAAGCATTTATCAACACGTTGATGTAGTCATACAACTTCATGATCCGTTCCAATCAAGCACCGAATGTGTGGTACCTCCATGTTCAACCCACATTCAACTCAATGACATCCTCACATTCTCGATCCAGCAAGAGGGGTGAAGTAGTAGATGAGTTCCGACACCCCGACGGTGCGGTGATGGTGGTGGTGAAGCTCTCTCCATAGGGCTTCACCAAGCACAACAGTTTAGAGCGGAGGACGGACTAGAGGCAAAGGGGGCGTCGGCACACAGCTTGGGGATTCATGGTGTGTGGCGCCCCTCCCCTCCTCACATAGATATAGGTGGAGGTGGGAGGGGAGGCAGCCCTAGGTGCACCCCAAGGGGGCCGGTGGCTGCCCTAGGGCGCCTGCCCTAGGCGCCCCCTTCCTTCTTGGTGCATGGGGGGGAGGACAGGGAGTCGGCTCCCTTATGGCGCCTCCCCTTCCTTCTCCCTTCCGTGGAGAAAGGCAAGAGGGGGCCAGACCTCCTCTTTCCTTCCCTAGGGCCGGCGGACAGGAGTGGGTGCGCCAGCCCCCTTGTGGGCTGGTGTACTCCCTCCTTTTGGCCCGTTAGGCCCAACAACCCCTCGTGGCCTTCCAGAATCCCTTCCGGCGATCCGATAATTATCCCGGTGCATTCTGAAACTCTTTCGGAGACCAAATACTATCATCCTGTATATCAGTCTTTACCTACGGACCATTTTGGAGCTCCTTGTCGTATCCGTGATCTCATCCGGGACTCCGAACAATATTCGGTCGCCACATACATAACTCATATAGTACTATATCGTCAATGAACATTAAGCATGCGGACCCTACGGGTTTGAGAATGATGTAGACATGACCGAGACGCTTCTCCGATCAATAACCAATACCTGGACCTGGATGCCCATATGTGAACAACACAAATGATTCAGATAGCTTAACCCGTGTGTGATGAGTTTGAACGTCAAAAATTTTGGTTCCAATTTCCCTGGTTACAGTGCTCATCCACGTCATTGCATAATTTGGGTACACAAAAGAGACTACAGCACACCCACACTTCTTAATCGAGCAAGTTCAGCAATTAAACAGAGCTAGTTGGCCTAAACATTACTCTAACAAATTAAAGACCAGCGCTCTTAATTAAACAAAACAAAGAGTACTACTACGGCTAGTTCTCGTCGATCTCCGCCGCCTCCTCCATGTACAGCTCGTGGCCGACGATCTCCTGGGGAAGGAGCTCCATGGCATCCATCGCACCATATTCGGCAAGCATCTCGCCATCCGTGTCCGCCGTCTCTATTGAAAAGGCTGCCACGAGCTGGCGTGGGCGGCCGCGATTTGGGCTTGGACGGCCTCTGTCATCGCAAGGTATACGACGGAGGAACAAACAAATGCTCGAATGCTCTCGGCGATTGCCAACTCTTCGCCGTGGGTTGCCGACCGTTGTTGGAGAAGCTTCATTCGATTTGTGGGTGACCGCCATGAGATGGGCATGGGCGGCCTCGACATGGTCGTGGGCGGCCTCCAGCAGGGCTAAGGCCACCATTGTGGAACGGACAGCTGTTGTGCCGCTCTCGCCAGTTGCTATCCCCGAGGCACATGTTGTGCCACCACCGGAGAAGCAATAGCAGCCGTTTTGGCTGCCATGGCCACCCGGTCGCATATTGAGGCCGTGCTCATGCACCTTGTTAGCACGTGCATGGCAGCTGCAGCCGCGCTCTCGCCGGAGAGGGCCTCCGAAATGCCCTCACGACGCGGGTCCACATCCCCATCTTTCACCGGCTGCGATTTAACAATGAAATGATATTTGGGTAGCGAACTAGTGTGCTTGACACGCCGGCTATGGACTGTAGCCGACGCACCTTCTTGCATAAACCATAGGCGTACTATACACCGACGGTGTTCCAGGATATTTTGTACTACATCGCACACGGTTGGTGATAATAAAATGTGTGGGATCTACTTGATTTTTCATTTTGATTTGAATTACATAATGGGGTCACAGCGGCAATGGATGGTGTTTGAATTGCTAGACCTTCTATCTGCAGTGAACATACAACTATATGTGTGTCATAAAAAAAATTGGAATTATTCAGGATTCGTTTGGAAATTTTATACATTAAATTTATTTTCTAGCCATTTCAGGTGCACAATTTAAAATTGAAGCACATGCTCCAGTCCATAAAAACGGGTTGCAAAATCAAATGTTTGTCGTTGGTTGCACGCTAAGGTCACATCCAAGAAATGAGAATGAACGTTAAACACCTTGACACTGTCGCTCAAACGCTAACATTGAGATACATGCTTTTAACATTCTAGTAAATCAAAGACTTGTCTGAAATTCATGAAACTTGACATGATATCATGGAATGGCAGCGACATGCCATTGTAAAAATATTGTCCCATTTGGGGCAGGTGTGGGTATAAGCTTCTTGCAAACCAGAGCTTCTCTCACAACAAGCCTGATGGTTTCAGTAGGGTGCGTGCCACCTTGGGGGACGAAACGATATATGTTGCCTCTTCTTACTTTCAAAATGTTTCTCGTGTCAACATAGAACAACACGAGTGGTGTGTCAATTTTTGGGATATTTCGGGGTTCTCTTGGAAATTTTTATACATTAACTAAGTTTTCTATGCATTCATGTGCATAATTCAAATTTGAACTACAGGCACATGCTCTAATGCATATAAATTAGTTGAAAATTCATATATGTGTCCTTGGTTGCATGCTTAGGTCTCATGCAAGAAATGTGAATGAATGTCAAACACCCTGCCACCGTCACTCAGCCGCAAACATTGAGATACCTGGTTTTTAAATTGTAGTAAATCCAAAACTCATCTGAAATTCAAGAAACTTGGCATGCTATCATGGAGCAGCATCAACATGATGTGCTAAATTTTTTGTCCCATTTGGGGCAAGTTTGGGGATATGCTTCTCACAAACCAGAGGTTCTCACAACAAGCCTGATGGTTTCGATAGGGAACGTCCCACCTTTGGGGACGAAATGATATCCATTGCCTCTTATTTCTTTCAAAAAAATTCTTATGTCAACATAGAACAACAGGAGTGTTGTGTCAATTTTTGGGATTTTCCGGGGTTCGTTTTGACATTTCTATGCATTAATTGAGTTTTCAATGCATTTATGAGCATAATTCAAATTTGAACTACATGCACATGCTCTAATGCATATAAATTGGTTGAAAATTCAAATTGTGTCCTTGGTTGCATGCTTAGGTCCCATGCAAGAAATGGGAATGAATGTCAAACAGCCTGCCACCGTCACTCGGCCGCAAACATTGTGATTCCTGGTTTATAAATTCTAGTAAATCCAAAGCTTGTCTGAAATTCATGAAACTTAGCATGCTATCATGGAGCGGCATCAACATGTCGTGGTAATTTTTTTGTCCCATTTGGGGAAGGTTTGGGGATATGCTTCTCACCAACCAAAGGTTCTCACAACAAGCCTGATGGTTTCGGTAGGGAGCGTCCCACCTTTGGGGACGAAATGATATCCGCTGCCTCTTATTGCTTTCAAACTTTTTCTAGAGTCAACATAGAACAACAGGAGTGTTGTGTTGGATTTTTTGGGGTTCGTTTGGACATTTTTATGCATCAATTGAGTTTTCAATGCATTTATGTGCATAATTCAAATTTGAACTACATGCGCATGCTCTAATGCATATAAATTGGTTGAAAATTCAAATACGTGTCCTTGGTTTCATGCTTAGGTCCCATGCAAGAAATCGGAATGAATGTCAAACACCCTACCACCTTCATTCGGCCGCAAACATTGAGATTCCGGGTTTTTAAATTCTAGTAAATCCAAAACTCGTCTGAAATTCATGAAACTTGGCATGCTATCATGGAGCGGCATCAACATGACGTAGTAAATATTTTATCCCATTTGGGGCAGGTTTGGGTATAAGCTTCTCACAAACCAAAGCTTCTGACAACAAGCATGATGGTTTCGGTAGGGAACGACCCACCTTTGGGGACGAAATGATATCAGTTGACTCTTATTGCTTTCAAAAATTTTGTAGTGTCAACATAGAACATCAGGAATGTTGTGTCAACTTTTGGGATTTTTCAAGGTTCGTTTGGCCATTTTATGCATTAATTGAGTTTTTTACGCATTTATGTGCATAATTCAAATTTGAACTACATGCACATTGTAGGATCAAAAGTATGTCTAGAGGGGGTGATTAGACTACTTGACCAAATAAAACTTAACCTTTTCCCAGTTTTAGTTCTTGGCAGATTTTAGCAACTTAGCACAAGTCAAGCAATCTCAATACAATTCAAGCAAGCATGCAAGGATTATATGGGTAGCGGAAAGTAAAGCATGCAAATTGCAAGAAAGTAAATGGGAGGAGTTTGGAGGGAGCAAATGCAATGGTGTGGTTTCGATAGGTGGTGCTATCGTACATCCACGTTGATGAAGACTTCAACCCACGAAGGGTAACGGTTGCGGGAGTCCATGGAGGGATCCACCCACGAAGGGTCCACAAAGAAGCAACCTTGTCTATCCCACCATGGACATCGCCCACGAAGGACTTGCCTTACTTGGGTAGATCTTCACGAAGTAGGAGATCTCCTTGCCTTTACAAACTTCTTGGTTCAACTCCACAATCTTGACGGAGGCTCCCAAGCGACACCTAACCAATCTAGGAGACACCACTCTCCAAAAGGTAATAGATGGTGTGTTGATGATGAACTCCTTGCTCTTGTGCTTCAAATGATAGTCTCCCCAACACTCAACTCTCTCACACAGATTTGGCTATGGTGGAAAGATGATTTGAGTGGAAAGCAACTTGGGGAAGGCTAGAGATGAAGATTCTTGTGGTAGGATTGGAATATCTTGGTCTCAACAAATGAGTAGGTTGTTCTCTCTCAGAAAATGAGTAGTGGAAGTGTACGTATGTTCTGATGGCTCTCCTCACAAATGAAGAATGGGTGGAGGGGTATATATAGCCTCCACACAAAATCTAACCATTACACACAAATTCCCAAACTCGGTGGGACCGACTCATAAATCTCGGTCAGACCGATCCAGGTAAAAATTATGAACGTGAGAGTTTTTGGTGGGACCGACTTAGTCATCTTGGTGAGACCGATGTGCTAGAGTTAGGGCATAACATATGTCAGGACCCCGACTCTATGCCACATCGATCTAGCATGTAACACCTCATATCACTTTGCGGCCTCACGCACGGTATCCCCACGGGTGTCGCCTTACCTTTGCTCGGGACCGTTTGCGCATTTTGGCACACGTATATGATGGTGTCGCTAGCATCCATATGATAAAGAGCCCGGGCTGACATGGCTAGTCGTAAACCCAAAGTGGCACTCACTTACAGGGACAGGCATCCATGACCCAGCATCGAACGTGTCGGTCATCAACGAGTGAATCGAGGCTGTAGCACTGGGCTAACAGGACTCCGGTGAACCGGGCTGTAGCAGGCTAACAGGACTCCGGTATTCATCGCGTGACATTTCCCCGAAGGGACAGACACAGGATCGAAGAAGGACACATGCCGGCCAGCCTAAGTGTTCCGGAGCAGTAGCAAGCTACCAGGGCTCAGTGGAAGCACTAGGAGACATTTCCCGGTAAGAGAGGCTACTAAGAATAAACAACTAGATAGTCAGATCCCACACATAGCAATACACATTACACGTACGCATAACATGCAGGTATGTGCTGTACAACATGGCATCACAGCATAACTCAACAACTTATATAGATAAAGGCTCAGAAGAGCCATCACAGCATTATTACAAACAGGGGTCACATGACCCAACAGTCAGAGCAATCAAGCAACAAGCGGAAGCATTACATGTCTGAGTACAAACATCTATAAATGAAAAAGGCTGAAAGCCTGACTATCTACAACGTCCGCTCAAGATCGTAGCTGAGGTACTAGCTACTAGTCGAAGTCCACGAGATCACTAGTAAGACCGAAGTCTCCGCTGCAAAAACATAAATAAAGCAACATGAGTACAAAGGTACTCAGCAAGACTTACATCAGATCCTATCATACATGCATTTGTATCAAGAGGGTAATCTGGGGTTTAGTTGCAGCAAGCCAGCTTTGACTTTGTGGCTATCCTGTTCTACGACTACCAGAAACTCTGGAGGTGAAACAACGTACACGAGTCCACTAATCACCATACAATACACTACTATGGATTCATCCCCGTCTCCCTACGAGAAGGCCATCCATAGCACTCACACTTGTCTTGAGCATTTTATAGTATCCACTTCGAGTTGTCTATGTACCATGTAAGCATCCAAGAAGTCCATAACCGCGGACCCGGCTATTCGAATAGATCATGTTAACCCTGCAGGGGTGTACTTCTTCACACACGCTCTCGCCACTTACCGCCATGTACACGTCATGTATCTCGGCAACCTTCAAGCGGAAGCCTGGCGAGGGTGTCGGCCACGACCTGACTAACCACACAAGACTCTAATCCAGGTTTATCGCCTATTCGGGTTCCATCCGCAAGGAGATCCGGCCGGGGTGTCGCTTACGGCCCCAAACGATGTGTACAGGGTTCCCGAGCCCACCAACCGGGTGCCACTCGGTACACCGGGCCACGTGTGCCTAGTCTGTCCCAAGCCCACCCTGCCGGGTGCCACTTGGTAGAAAAATAGCACTACCTACAAACACCAGAAACTAGTTGCGACTCCTGGACAGAGACCAAGTTGGTTAATAAGTCGAGAGGGGTCGAGTTACTGGAACCCAATGTGTGGTAGTATCGAGTCATTGGACAACATACACAGAACTCAGTGCTTAAGGACGGTTCCAGTGAGACAACCCACCATGTACTCCTACATTGCCTCTCACCGCTACCTTTACCAGATCGTGTTCACACACTTCACTCTCAGCATCAGAACATATCGTAACACTCCAATTCATTCCCAATGAATCAGACCTGACACAACTCTAAGCAATAGCAGGCATAGCATGGTAGGAACACATCAGTGGCTTCAATCAACTCCTACACATGCTAGTGGGTTTCAACTATTTACTGTGGCAATGACAGGTCATGCAGAGGAATGGGTTCAACTACCGCAGCACAAAGTAGCAGATGAACCGTTGTTGTCCTAATGCAATAACTGAGAGCAGGAGCGAGAGAGTAGGGTTTTATCGAAATGAACAAGGGGGTTTGCTTGCCTGGTAAAACAACAAGGGAGGCACTGCTTCACAGACAGGTACTCTGGAACGTCTCCGGAGCAGGACCTATCAAGAAGGAACGGTGCCGGCAATCAATACACAATCATATGCAACAATATGATGCATGAGCATGGCATGTAGATGTGATGCTGTTTGAGCTAATGCAACTAGTAAACATTTGGTTTGAAGTCCATTTGAACCAAAGGTTCAAATGCATTACTAAATTAAGTCTCTTATATATGCCATAATGTGTTTTCCCATATTCAGCATGTATAAGTTGGTTTTTCATGCATGAAACTAGTACAGATGGAAAGGTTGCATTTTTCTGATAATTTTTCATATATAAATTATTTTAATCTGAGCTATGGTTGAATTGTTATGAATTTTTGAAGTTTAAATCATTTTCTGGATTTTCTGAATTATTTTAATTCCAGAAAATATATAATTGCGTCAGCATGACGTCAGCACGACGTCAGCGGTCAACTGGGCTGGTCCGGGTCAAACCTGACGTGTGGGACCCACACGTCAGTGACAGGGGGGTTAAACAGGGGTTAATTTAGTTTAATTAAAAGGTTAGGGGGCACCGGGGCCCACTGTCAGTGTCAGGGGGGGTTAGTTAACGGTGATTAGCACTAAGCTAATCACCTGACGGGCCGGGCCCACAAGGTAGGGCTCAGGCGACGGGGCTCGCCGCCGGCGACCTCTGGACGCGGCGGAGTCCGCGCCACAGGCCACGGGGACGGCGTCTGAGAGCACCGGGGCGTAGCCCGGGCTCTCGCGCATCTGGTGAGACAGGTGGGAGGAGCGGGGAAGGCCGGAGCTCGCCGGAGCAAGGCTCGCAGCGGCGGCCGGAGTTCGGGCGCGAGCGGGATCGGGCTGCGGGGCACGGGGAGGCCACCTGAGGGGCTCGGCGGCACCCTCGTGGCACCAGGAGCGCGAAGGGATGCTTGGTTTGGGCGGAGACGGGCCGAGACGGCGACGGCGACATGGACGGCGGCGAGAGGCTTCGGCCGTGGTGGGGAGCGGCGCTACGGCGCGGAAACGAGGGGGAGAAGAGAGGGGAACGGTGGAGGAGCTCACCGCGGATCCAACGGCGTCGTCGGCGAGCTCGGGGAAGGCTTGGGGCAGCCGGAGCGACGACGACGATCTCGTCGGCCGGAGCTTGAAGACGACGGCGATTGCGATGAAGCGGGGCCTCCTCGGGTTGCTTGCTCGGTGAGGAGGGAGAGGGGGTCGCGGCGGAGCTCGGGGACTCTACGGAGGGGCGAGGGAACGGCGGGGAGCGCGTCGTTGGTGAGCTGCGGCGGCGGCAGTGCTTCGGGTGAGAGGGAGAGAGAGCAGGGGAAGGGAATGAGGGTGAGGGAGAGTGCGAGGGGGTCGGGGTGGCTGCGTGTCATCGTCCGGGGCATCGAGGGCGACGAGAAGGGCGCCAGGCAGGCAGGGAGGGAGGTGGCGTGGCGCGGTGGCGCGCGCGCGCGCCGGGCACGCTCCGTTCCCCTGTCGGGGAGGAAGACGACAGAGGAGGGGGGCCAGGTGGGCTGGGCCGCCTGCTGGCTGGGCCGGCCTGCTGCGGCTGGGCTGCACGGGGGAAGCCCTAGGTAAGCCCCTCCTTCTTTTATTTCTGTTTTCTGTTTTTTTCTGACATTTGTTTTGATTTAATAAAATACTAAATCAATTTATTACCTTATGCCAATTTTTGCAGGAGCTAGATATATTATTCCAGAGCTCCTTTATAAATGACATAATTTTTTGGACCATATTTCATATATATAGAAATATATTTCCAATGCAAATATTTATCGAATTAATCCAAATGGCCAAAATAAATATCCATGAGCTCCTAAAAATATTGTTTTGATTTTTATCTCTGTCCAATATTTTCAGAGGGCAACATGAGCATTTTCTTGGACCCTTTTGGAGAAATTTTTATTTGGGTCATTTTCAAAAAATGATTCTGAGGGTTCCACCAATCCTCATTTCAAATTTAAATGAAATTTAAATATGATGCACAACTGACTAGCTAGTCTAGGTCATACCAGACTAGGGATGTGACAACTCGCCCCCACTTGACAGAATCTCGTCTCGAGATTCAGGGGTCGACGGAAAGAAAGTGGGGTACTCCAGTCGAAGACGATCTTCTCGCTCCCAAGTAGCTTCTCTCTCGGAATGATGAGACCACTGAACTTTGAGAAACTTGATGTTCTGACGTGGAGTGACACGCTCTGCTTGATCAAGAATGCGAACCGGGTACTCTCGGTATGTGAGGTTATCTTGGAGATCAAGCGTTTCGTGGTCCACTCCACGGATAGGATCCGAGAAGCAACGCCTGAGTTGAGAGACGTGGAAGACATCATGAACTCGGGAAAGATGTGGGGGTAGTTCCAACTGGTAGGCAACCTCTCCTCGTTTAGCGAGAATACGAAAGGGACCAATGTAACGAGGAGCCAACTTGCCCTTGATACCGAAACGATGGGTACCCTTCAAAGGAGTAACCCGAAGGTAAGCTTGGTCGCCAATTTCATAAGCCATATCCTTATGATGACGATCGTACTGGCTCTTCTGACGAGACTGGGCTGTTTTCAAATTCTCACGAATGATGCGAACTTGCTCTTCTGCCTCCTGGATCATATCCGGTCCAAAGAATTGTCTTTCACCGGTTTCTGACCAGTTCAAAGGTGTTCGACATCTTCGTCCATAGAGAACCTCAAAAGGAGCTTTCTTGAGGCTGGATTGGTAGCTATTGTTATAAGCAAACTCGGCGAAAGGAAGACATTTCTGCCAATCCATACCGAATGAGATAACGCAAGCTCTGAGCATGTCTTCGAGAATTTGATTGACCCGTTCCACCTGACCACTCGACTGAGGGTGGAAAGCGGTACTGAAGGAAAGATGGGTTCCCATGGCAGTTTGGAAACTCTCCCAGAAATGAGAAGTGAAAAGGCTGCCACGGTCTGAATTGATCTCTAGTGGAACACCATGGAGTGATACTATTCGAGAAATGTATAAGTCAGCAAGCTGACTAGCAGTGATACTCTCTCGAACAGGAAGGAAGTGAGCCACTTTAGAAAGACGATCAACGACTACGAAGATAGCGTTATTCCCTCTCTTGGTCCTGGGAAAACCGGTGATGAAGTCCATACCAACTTTATCCCATTTCCATTCAGGAATAGCTAAAGGCTGAAGGGTGCCAGCAGGTCTTTGATGCTCTGCCTTAACACGACGACATACGTCACAATTAGCAATGAAGTCGGCGATTTTTCTCTTCATCCTAGTCCACCAGAACCTCTGGCGTAGGTCCTGATACATCTTAGTGCTACCGGGATGAATCGTGAGAGGAGATTCATGCGCCTCCTTAAGAATCAACTGCCGAAGATGTTGCTTCTTGGGAACCACCAAGCGATTCTCAAAGAAAACAACACCACGATCATCCATAGAGAAACATCCACCAACTCCCTTCTTAATGTTTCTCTTGATCCGGGTAATCCCCATATCATGCTTCTGGGCTTCGATGATAAGATCCACAAGGGTAGGTTTCGCCACCAAGGTAGAAAGAAATCCGCGAGGAGCTATATGAAGATTAAGCTTACAGAACTCCTCATGGAGAAGTGGTTGGCCTTGCTGCAACATGAGATTGTTGCAATAGGATTTACGGCTTAGCGCATCAGCCATGACATTGGCTTTGCCTGGGGTGTAGGTAATCCCTAGATCATAATCTGTGATTAACTCCAACCAACGTCTTTGCCTAAGGTTCAGATCCGGTTGGGTGAAGATATACTTGAGACTCTGGTGATCGGTGTAGATCTCGCAACGTTTACCAAGGAGGTAATGTCGCCAGGTCTTGAGTGCATAGACTACGGCTGCAAGCTCTAGATCATGTGTAGGATAATTCTCCTCATGTGGATGCAACTGTCGAGATGCATAGGCAATCACATGACGATCCTGCATAAGAATGCAACCTAGTCCCTGTCGTGAGGCGTCGCAGTAGATAATAAAGTCTTTAGTGAAATCCGGTGGCACAAGTATGGGAGCAGAAGTCAGGCGTCTTTTCAGTTCCTGAAAACTGTACTCACACTCTGGGGACCACTCGAACTTTTTATCTTTCTTGAGAAGTTCCGTGAGGGGTTTGGCTACTTTGGAGAAGTTTTCAACAAAGCGGCGACAATAGCTGGCTAGACCAAGGAAACTCCTAACTTGTTTAACGGTCTCGGGTGGGGTCCAATCGAGAACGGCCTGAACTCTCTCGGGATTTACAGCAATGCCCTTACCAGAGATTACGTGGCCTAAGTAGGTCACTTCTGGCAACCAAAATTCACACTTGGAGAACTTGGCATAAAGGCGGTGCTCTCTGAGTTTTTCTAAAACAAGTCTAAGATGTTCGGCATGCTCCTTCTCGTTCTTCGAGTAAATAAGAATATCATCGAGGTAAACCACGACGAACTTATCTAATTACTCCATGAAGATCGAGTTCATCAGGCGGGAGAATGTAGCTGGGGCATTGGTTAGACCAAAGGACATGACGGTGTACTCGTACTGACCATAACGAGTGACAAAAGCTGTCTTGGGAATGTCCCCGTTTCTGATTTTGATTTGGTGGTATCCTAACCTTAAATCCATCTTGGAGAAGACTGAGGATCCAGCGAGCTGATCATACAGGTCGTTGATCCTGGGAAGCAGATACTTGTTCTTTATCGTGACCAAATTAATGGGACGATAATCTACGACCATCCGGTCCGTACCGTCTTTCTTCTTGACAAAGAGAACGGGGCAAGCCCAAGGAGAAGAACTAGGACGGATGAAACCCTTTTGCAAGGACACATCGAGTTGTTTCTTAAGCTCGGCTAGTTCTAGGGGTGCCATCTTGTAAGGTCTCCGGGAGATTGGAGCTGTTCCTGGGATAAGATCTATGACGAACTCTACATCTCTGTCAGGTGGAACACCTGGCAGTTCTTCTGGAAAGACATATGGAAAGTCACGGACTACCGGGATATCTTCAAGGTCTGGAAGGGGGCTGGCATTAAGAGAATAGATCTGACGCTTTGCAACTCTAGTGGAGACGGTGACTATCTTGCCAGACGGGTGTGTAAGCTGAACAGATCTTGTGTAACAATCAATCTTGGCATGATGAGCTGTCATCCAGTCCATACCCAAGATGATGTTAATATCTGAAGACTTGAGGGCTACAAATGATGCAAGGAATACAAGTCTATCAACAAGGATTTCATTACCATGGCTGATTCTGGTGGTCTGCCATCTAGACCCTGGGGTTTGGATTTCAAGCGGAGTTGGCATATCGCAAAATGACATGTCATGCAAACGAGCATAGCCTTCAGAAATGAAGGAGTGAGATGCTCCAGTATCGAATAGAACTGATGCTGGGTGACAATTGACAAGGAGTGTACCAAGAACGACATCTGGATCATCATGAGCGTCTTTAGCTGAGACGTGATGCACACGTCCACGTTCAGTGGGGGCTGACTTAACACTGTTCATCTTGCGTGATGGCTTAATACAGCCAACAGTCTTCTCGGGCTGGGGTGGAGCATAACTAGTCTGAGAGCAATCACGTGCATAGTGTCCTGGCTTCCCGCATGTGAAGCAAGTCCCTGAGGTTGAACGTGGACCCGCACTGACAAGCGGTCTACCAGTAGGTCTGGGTGGAACATATGACTGAGCTGGGGAAGGCACCACATAGGATGGCCTCGGTGCATATCCGGAAGGAAGAGCGGAGTTTGGAACCCAAATCCGGCGCTTCTGGGAACTAGAGCCAGAGAAAGATCCCAAATCACGGGTGTGCTTACGAGACTCCTCGTAAGTGAGCTGAGCTGTCTCTGCATTAATGGCCTTGTTCACAAGGGCTTGGAATGTATCGCAATGATGCAGGTGAAGATCACGACGCAACTTGGGGTTGAGACCCTTCCGGAACCTAGCCTGCTTCTTGGCGTCCGTGGACACTTCTTCTGTGGCATAGCGGGCAAGGTTCTCGAACTCTCTGCTATAAGCATCAACAGCCATTTTACTCTGGGTGAAACTACAGAACTCTTCTCTCTTGCGATCAAGAACGGCCTGGGGAATGTGATGCTCGCGAAAAGCCTCAGTGAAATCCTTCCAGGTAGGAATCTGGCCAACTGGAAGCATAGTCTCATAGTTCTGCCACCAAAGACTAGCAGGACCTTCCAGGTGGTATGCAGCATAGGTGACCTTATCATCTTCAGCTACGTTCGCAGAACGCAGCTTATGAGTGATGCTACGGAGCCAGTCATCTGCATCGAGTGGCTCGATGGAATGATGAAAGGTAGGTGGGTGCAAACGAATGAAGTCATGAATGGTAGCAGACCCTTTGAACTGATGTGCGGTGTTCTCCTCGATACGTGCCAACAAGCGGTTGGACTCACGCTTGTTCCTCTCCATTTCTAACATGAACTCTGTCAACGAAGGCTGGTCAGGAGGATCCTCATTCCTACCATCTCCGTGGTTCTGGCTACGAGTGACGGAACTTCGCTTAGCTGATGACATCCTGAGAAACGAAACCAAGGACGGAATCAGCATCAACTAAAGACTGTAGAATGTAGGACAAGGAATTAGTATCACTCGAACTCCTAGGGAAATTCCGGCAGCATAACGGCAGTAAAATGCTCAGAATGAGACATCCTACTAAAAATGGGGTGGTAACATACTCATCATCATCGCTCAAGGTTCTGAGATAGTACTAAACAGACTACATCGAAAGTACTTGAAAACTGGGGTATGACTCTGATCAACCAATCTTAAGGGACTACAGAGTAGTAACACGTGATCCTGATAGACGGAAGAGAAGCCTAGTTCCTTAACCCCGTCGGAAAGATAGGACGACTCAGATCAGAAGGTCATGAGGTAAAGGAGTAAAAAGAGCCTTACGTTCCTTCCCACAATCAATTCCCTTACATAACTAAAGAATTTCTAGACTCAACTTCGACCAGTTTGGCTTGGTAAACCTACAGGCAGTCTGGCTCTGATACCAGCGCTGTCAGGACCCCGACTCTATGCCACATCGATCTAGCATGTAACACCTCATATCACTTTGCGGCCTCACGCACGGTATCCCCACGGGTGTCGCCTTACCTTTGCCCGGGACCGTTTGCGCATTTTGGCACACGTATATGATGGTGTCGCTAGCATCCATATGATAAAGAGCCCGGGCTGACATGGCTAGTCGTAAACCCAAAGTGGCACTCACATACAGGGACAGGCATCCATGACCCAGCATCGAACGTGTCGGTCATCAACGAGTGAATCCAGGCTGTAGCACTGGGCTAACAGGACTCCGGTGAACCGGGCTGTAGCAGGCTAACAGGACTCCGGTATTCATCGCGTGACATTTCCCCGAAGGGACAGACACAGGATCGAAAAAGGACACATGCCGGCCAGCCTAAGTGTTCCGGAGCAGTAGCAAGCTACCAGGGCTCAGTGGAAGCACTAGGAGACATTTCCCGGTAAGAGAGGCTACTAAGAATAAACAACTAGATAGTCAGATCCCACACATAGCAATACACATTACACGTACGCATAACATGCAGGTATGTGCTGTACAACATGGCATCACAGCATAACTCAACAACTTATATAGATAAAGGCTCAGAAGAGCCATCACAGCATTATTACAAACAGGGGTCACATGACCCAACAGTCAGAGCAATCAAGCAACAAGCGGAAGCATTACATGTCTGAGTACAGACATCTATAAATGAAAAAGGCTGAAAGCCTGACTATCTACAACGTCCGCTCAAGATCATAGCTGAGGTAGTAGCTACTAGTCGAAGTCCACGAGATCACTAGTAAGACCGAAGTCTCCGCTGCAAAAACATAAATAAAGCAACATGAGTACAAAGGTACTCAGCAAGACTTACATCAGATCCTATCATACATGCATTTGTATCAAGAGGGTAATGTGGGGTTTAGTTGCAGCAAGCCAGCTTTGACTCTGTGGCTATCCTGTTCTACGACTACCAGAAACTCTGGAGGTGAAACAACATACACGAGTCCACTAATCACCATACAATACACTACTATGGATTCATCCCCGTCTCCCTACGAGAAGGCCATCCATAGCACTCACACTTGTCTTGAGCATTTTATAGTATCCACTTCGAGTTGTCTATGTACCATGTAAGCATCCAAGAAGTCCATAACCGCGGACCCGGCTATTCGAATAGATCATGTTAACCCTGCAGGGGTGTACTTCTTAACACACGCTCTCGCCACTTACCGCCATGTACACGTCATGTATCTCGGCAACCTTCAAGCGGAAGCCTGGCGAGGGTGTCGGCCACGACCTGACTAACCACACAAGACTCTAATCCAGGTTTATCGCCTATTCGGGTTCCATCCGCAAGGAGATCCGGCCGGGGTGTCGCTTACGGCCCCAAACGATGTGTACAGGGTTCCCGAGCCCACCAACCGGGTGCCACTCGGTACACCGGGCCACGTGTGCCTAGTCTGTCCCAAGCCACCCTGCCGGGTGCCACTTGGTAGAAAAATAGCACTACCTACAAACACCAGAAACTAGTTGCGACTCCTGGACAGAGACCAAGTTGGTTAATAAGTCAAGAGGGGTCGAGTTACCGGAACCCAATGTGTGGTAGTATCGAGTCATTGGACAACATACACAGAACTCAGTGCTTAAGGACGGTTCCAGTGAGACAACCCACCATGTACTCCTGCATGGCCTCTCACCGCTACCTTTACCAGATCGTGTTCACACACTTCACTCTCAGCATCAGAACATATCGTAACACTCCAATTCATTCCCAATGAATCAGACCTGACACAACTCTAAGCAATAGCAGGCATAGCATGGTAGGAACACATCAGTGGCTTCAATCAACTCCTACACATGCTAGTGGGTTTCAACTATTTACTGTGGCAATGACAGGTCATGCAGAGGAATGGGTTCAACTACCGCAGCACAAACTAGCAGATGAACCGTTGTTGTCCTAATGCAATAACTGAGAGCAGGAGCGAGAGAGTAGGGGTTTATCGAAATGAACAAGGGGGTTTGCTTGCCTGGTAAAACAACAAGGGAGGCACTGCTTCACAGACAGGTACTCTGGAACGTCTCCGGAGCAGGACCTATCGAGAAGGAACGGTGCCGGCAATCAATACACAATCATATGCAACAATATGATGCATGAGCATGGCATGTAGATGTGATGTTGTTTGAGCTAATGCAACTAGTAAACATTTGGTTTGAAGTCCATTTGAACCAAAGGTTCAAATGCATTACTAAATTAAGTCTCTTATATATGCCATAATGTGTTTTCCCATATTCAGCATGTATAAGTTGGTTTTTCATGCATGAAACTGGTACAGATGGAAAGGTTGCATTTTTCTGATAATTTTTCATATATAAATTATTTTAATCTGAGCTACGGTTGAATTGTTATGAATTTTTGAAGTTTAAATCATTTTCTGGATTTTCTGAATTATTTTAATTCCAGAAAATATATAATTGCGTCAGCATGACGTCAGCACGACGTCAGCGGTCAACTGGGCTGGTCCGGGTCAAACCTGACGTGTGGGACCCACACGTCAGTGACAGGAGGGTTAAACAGGGGTTAATTTAGTTTAATTAAAAGGTTAGGGGGCACCGGGGCCCACTGTCAGTGTCAGGGGGGGGTTAGT
Organism: Triticum aestivum; assembly: GCF_018294505.1. Classification (NCBI taxonomy): domain Eukaryota; kingdom Viridiplantae; phylum Streptophyta; class Magnoliopsida; order Poales; family Poaceae; genus Triticum; species Triticum aestivum. The sequence goes on from NC_057813.1 coordinate 200,960,718, forward strand.
TAACGGTGATTAGCACTAAGCTAATCACCTGACGGGCCGGGCCCACATGGCAGGGCTCAGGCGACGGGGCTCGCCGCCGGCGACCTCTGGACGCGGCGGAGTCCGCGCCACAGGCCACGGGGACGACGTCTGAGAGCACCGGGGCGTAGCCCGGGCTCTCGCGCATCTGGTGAGACAGGTGGGAGGAGCGGGGAAGGCCGGAGCTCGCCGGAGCAAGGCTCGCGGCGGCGGCCGGAGTTCGGGCGCGAGCGGGATCGGGCTGCGGGGCACGGGGAGGCCACCTGAGGGGCTCGGCGGCACCCTCGTGGCACCAGGAGCGCGAAGGGATGCTTGGTTTGGGCGGAGACGGGCCGAGACGGCGACGGCGACATGGACGGCGGCGAGAGGCTTCGGCCGTGGTGGGGAGCGGCGCTACGGCGCGGAAACGAGGGGGAGAAGAGAGGGGAACGGTGGAGGAGCTCACCGCGGATCCAACGGCGTCGTCGGCGAGCTCGGGGAAGGCTTGGGGCAGCCGGAGTGACGACGACGATCTCGTCGGCCGGAGCTTGAAGACGACGGCGATTGCGATGAAGCGGGGCCTCCCCGGGTTGGTTGCTCGGTGAGGAGGGAGAGGGGGTCGCGGCGGAGCTCGGGGACTCTACGGAGGGGCGAGGGAACGGCGGGGAGCGCGTCGTTGATGAGCTGCGGCGGCGGCAGTGCTTCGGGTGAGAGGGAGAGAGAGCAGGGGAAGGGAATGAGGGCGAGGGAGAGTGCGAGGGGGTCGGGGTGGCTGCGTGTCGTCGTCCGGGGCATCGAGGGCGACGAGAAGGGCGCCAGGCAGGCAGGGAGGGAGGTGGCGTGGCGCGGTGGCGCGCGCGCGCGCCGGGCACGCTCCGTTCCCCTGTCGGGGAGGAAGACGACAGAGGAGGGGGGCCGGGTGGGCTGGGCCGCCTGCTGGCTGGGCCGGCCTGCTGCGGCTGGGCTGTACGGGGGAAGCCCCAGGTAAGCCCCTCCTTCTTTTATTTCTGTTTTCTGTTTTTTTCTGACATTTGTTTTGATTTAATAAAATACTAAATCAATTTATTACCTTATGCCAATTTTTGCAGGAGCTAGATATATTATTCCAGAGCTCCTTTATAAATGACATAATTTTTGGACCATATTTCATATATATAGAAATATATTTCCAATGCAAATATTTATCGAATTAATCCAAATGGCCAAAATAAATATCCATGAGCTCCTAAAAATATTGTTTTGATTTTTATCTCTGTCCAATATTTTCAGAGGGCAACATGAGCATTTTCTTGGACCCTTTTGGAGAAATTTTTATTTGGGTCATTTTCAAAAAATGATTCTGAGGGTTCCACCAATCCTCATTTCAAATTTAAATGAAATTTAAATATGATGCACAACTGACTAGCTAGTCTAGGCCATACCAGACTAGGGATGTGACAACATAATCTCGGTGTGACCAATCGAATAAACTCAGTGGGACCGATTTCAGCAATAGGCACATAGAGGGTTGGTCAGGCAAACTCGGTGGGACTGATTCGCTCACTTCGGTGGAACCGAAGTGTTACGAAAAGGAAACATGGAGTTTGCAATGCACACTCGGTGGGACCGATTTGCTCATTTTGGTGTGACTGAAATGTTACAAAAAGGAAATAGGGAGTTTGCAATCCCATCTTGGTGAGACCGAGATCCCTATCGGTGACCGAGATCCCTATCCGAAGTAACTAGGGTTTGTCGCAGTGGCTGTGTTAAATGAAACTCGGTGGCGCCGGATAGATCAAATCGGTGCGGTCGAATTTGACTTTTAGGTTTAGGACATATGTGGATGTGAGGAAGTTGTTGAGGGTTTTGGAGCATATCACTAAGCATTTTGAGCAAGTGAGCCATTAAGGAGCACCTCATCCCCTTTTAATAGTATTGGCTTTCCTATGGACTCAATGTGATCTTGGATCACTAAAATGAAAGTGTAGACACTTGAGCTAGTTGCCAATATGTGTCGTTAGCATTTTGAGGGGTCTACATCTCTAGTCCATGCCATGCCAATCATTGAACTTTCTGAAATGATCATCTTGAAAGAGCATTAGTTCAATGAACTATATGTTGTTAAGAATTACCAAAACCACCCAGGTATTAGTTGCACTTTCAATCTCCCCCTTTTTGGTAATTGATGACAACATATATATGATAATAAGAATGAAGTACATCGTCGCTTTGAGAAGTATGTGATACGTAAGAGCTCCCCCTACATTTGTGCATTATTTAAGATTTGCGTTTGAATGCAAATGCACAAATAAATAGGATCATGGGTTACTATTCCATGTCACATACAACTTGGTGGAGCGCTCAAAATGATAAGAAATAAGAACAAGCACTCATCACCAAGGCAAAGTGAATGAGCATACAAGAGATAGATAATGTCATTATTCAAGCAGAAGCATAAAGTATGATATGATCAAGCACATGATCATACAAAGTATCTCACACACAAGCATAAAGTATCTCAACCAAGCAAGCAAAGCAAATAAGTAGCAAAAAGAAGCAAATCTCTCTCTCTCCGAAGCCTATGATCTATACACTTTCTCCCCCCTTTGGCAACAAGTTACCAAAAAGCTTGAAAATGCATAGTGCTATGCATCTCTCTAGGCTTGATCTTTGGAAGGAGGTGTTGAGATGACTCCAAGGACAAAAGCATCAGTAGAAGATGTTGGAGCTGGAGGGGTTGCCATTGGAGGGACTACTGGAGCTGTGGGAGCTGTGGCTGCAGGTGCTGAAGCTGTTGTTCTTGTGTCTGGATCTAGCACTGCTGCAGACCTCTGTCCTCTAGGTACTCTGTGGAATACCTATGTAATTGCTTTGCCCTTCCTCTCATCTGCTTCTTCCCGGAGCTCTTCAACTGTTGTCTGTATCTCAGTCACTTTCAAGTCCAGATCATAGAATTTAGTTTCAACTATCCTCTCCAAGCTCTCTTGGTTCTGAGTCAGGGTGGCCAGTCCTTTCTCAATCCTCAAGGTTGCTTGAATCAGATATCAAAGCTGGTCTTGCTTTGACTTGAGGAACACTTCTGAAGCTTCTGCAGCATTGGGCATCTTTGCTGCTTTCTCTGCTTAGTCTGAGCCTTAGGCAGGTTGCTTTGGAGTGCTCCTGCTACCTTCATCATAGCTTCTAGAGGGACTAGTGCCCTGACTCAAGTCCATGTGCTCCTCTGACTTGTTCTGACTATCACCTTTACCGGACATTCTGTACAGCAAACTGAGAACTGACCCGGTGAATAGTTGTAGATGTGATAGAGTAGATGAGCATTACAAAGTGCAGAGTTTTTGCAAAAATAATGTAGTTTTAGTTTTAGTTTATACTCCCCGAAAATCACTTGTGCATTGGCCTAAGCCAAATTAGTGGGACTGATTCCTACAATTCGGCCGGTCCGAGATGAGTCCGGCGGAAACCTAACCCTAAATTTTCAACTAAAATCTAATCTAGAGGATGATTTTTGTGGATGGGTCAATCTCATACTTGGAAAGAAACATGGCATCGCCTTTGTGCTAGGAATCAGAGTTAAAAGAAAAGCACAAAGAGTTGAGCTCATACCCTAGCATGGCGATGAGCTTGCTACGTCGGCAACGGAGGGGAGGATTTCTATTGACGGTGGCAGAGACCAACAATGGGAGGTCGCTGGAGATGAGAAGACAAATCGGAGACCTGAGGCGGCAGAGCAAGACACGCGCGGGCGAAGAGGTTTTGGAGAAATTTCCAAATTCTGACCGATGGTACATATGTCCTGGCACTGTTGGTGTGATCGAGTGGAACAACTCGGTGGCACCAAGATGCAGAATCGCAAGCGATTACTGCAACTCGGTGAGACCGAAAAGTTCTAATCAATTGCACCGAGATTGAAAACTTGATCAACCTAGTGAACTCGGTGTGACCGAAATGGAGGAGTCGGTCAGACCGAAATACACAGAGAAGTTTTGGAAGTTTTAAGTCTATGACAAAACGGGACTCCGGGTGCTCCTCACACAAAGGGTCTGAATTTGACTTAGATCAAACTTTGTGATGTGGCAAGAATAGAGTTTGAGAAGAGAAAAGCATATATAGCTAGAGGGAGTTCTTAGGCATTCTTGTGCATCCATTTGACAAAAAGGAGAAAATCCAAACAATCAAAGCAACAAATGGATGTCCTCGAATGAGAAAATATGCAACCAGCATGCTCATACAATAAAATAGCAAATGAAATATGTGACAAAGCATGCACAATCACTCTAGCATCTGTCAAGCAATTGACGATTACTAGGTCATCTATATATGAGTATATTGACTTAGGAGTCAAATGAGAAGATTTGATCATAGGTCATACTCATCATTGAAGCACAAGTGGGGTTACCACTTTTACATAGAGCATTGTTGTGTTTACACCATTAGAGTTGCTTTAGCTCAATTCTTAGAGTAAAGCTCCCCCTAGATGTGATATCCCCCCTAAGAGGTATGAACTAACCTTGGGTTTTGTCGATGATGACTTCATGTAGATATTGAAGATGTGGATGCTCATTGTTGATGTAGATCATTTGAAGTAATCCAATGGAGTGAGTTGCACTTTCAATACCTACATGGGTTAGTCCCGCAAGGAACAAACAAGGATATCCATAGACATAGAGTGAAGCACACACGTGATGATGTCCATGATATCATTAGGTTACATTGTCCCTTGTCTTACCAACTAGAGGGTTTGTGTTGGGGATATAACTACTGAGTGTAAACTGCCCAGTAGGGGCCGGTTCACCCTCAAATATATTGAAGCCCACGAAGACTCAGAAGATGGCGCTTTACTATGAAACTTAGATGCCCGGAGCCCAAAGGCGGATTAGGGCCCATAGTGGTAAACCGCCATCATCATGTAACTTGTGTTGAAAGATAAGGGAAGGGGAGACAAAGCCGAACACTTGTATGAGTCGGCCTCGGGACTCTGTAGACCGGCCGGACGTCTAACCGTGTATATAAGGGGACGACCCGGCGGCGGTTCAGGGACCAGAAACACAACTCGATAGCCAAGCATAGCTTGTTTAGCTCCCTGGTTAGCGAGACCCCAATAATCCCATCACAACTAGACGTAGGACTTTACCTTCATCGAAGGGGCCGAACTAGTATAAAATCCCTCATGTCCTTGTCCAGTTTAACCCCTTTAAGCTAACCCGTCGTGATGGCTCCACGACCAAGTCCTTACACGAGGACATCTGACGTGATATTTCCACGACAGTTGGCGCCCAGCGTGGGGCTATCGCATGGTGGTTTCGAGTTCTTGAAGGGCAACTTTGAAGGACTCAAAGGATACGTGGCGGGTCGGATAACCAAGAGTCGTCGCGGCAAGCTCTACATCGACGATGCAGGCTGGGGCCCCGAGGCCGGCTCAATCGAGTACGGGTACCGGGTCCCCTTCGACGGAATTCACGTCTTCATCGGCAAGATCGGCGAACCGGGCCCTGAGCCGGACATCTGCACCGACCTCGTCGAAACAGCTCAGCGTGCAAGTCCCACCCGGATTCGGCCTACCATGAAGCGTGCATTCATGGGATGTGTCCACGGGATCGGATCTGAACCGGTGTCTGAGGACGAGACGGTCGCTTATTCCGACGGCGAATCATCCGCTGGTGAAACCGAATCCTTGTACCAAGTTCAGGATGGCGTGTTTCAAGGGTATTCCGATGGCACCAGTATTCTGGAATTTCTTGAAACACCAAACACACATTGGTATCTTCATGGCCGGAACACAGCCAACTTTACAAAACTCTACGGCGGTGGCGTCTGGACCAGTAGCAGGGGCAGGAGGCTCCATGCGCCGGCCGGCACAAGTTCTCTCCGGTTTGATGGATGCATGGGCGGCCTTGTTAACCACGACAGTTACACCAGCACGCAGGATCAGCACAATGCGGACATTGCGAGTCTAAAAGATCAGATAATGCAAGCCAAAGTGGATTTAGCAGCTGAGGAAACCAGGATGGCGGAGGAACGAGCCCCTTTAGACGCCCAGGCGCAAAGGATTCAAGCTGAGAATTATCGGCTTTTGATGGATCAGAACGCCTTAAATCAAGTGTCCAGGAGGAAACATCAATCTCGCTTGCCGGCGGATTAGACTGCAGTGAATCTCTTTGGAACGCCAGGTGCAGGAACTAGTAACCTGCCAGTAGTAAACCGGAATACCGATCCAAGGACCGGGGCGCCGGATCAACCTCAGGTGATGGCTCCACCTCAACGTACGGACAACCTGCCGCGGTATACCACACCGCCGCTGGGTCACTTTTCTACCCCGTTGGGCAATATGCTAGCAGCAGCATCCTGGTTGGCTGCTATTCCGATTGAAGGTGAATCGCCGGCAACGATTGAGACGCCGCGGGCCAGGGATCTTCTTCAAACAGCTTTGACACAACAGCAAGCTTACTCATATAGCCGAGACAGGGTTCACTCAACTCCATGACCAAGCAAAAGCTATAGCAGGCATATAGATGAACCAGAGGTTTCTAGCAGTGCGCGGCACTGCATTGTCCCTCAAGGGCCTAATCCGGTGCGTGGCGATTTGAACGCTCAGGATGTGGTGGATAATGGCAGAGCACGAAGGGAGGTCGCTTTGGCAGCGCAACATACGGGGCGATACCAACCCGCCCCGGTTCAGCCGGCAGCGTGAGTAGACCGAGGCATTGGAGTTGCCTTCAGCTCGTGGGGAGTGCCGTGCCTTATTCCGGTTCTCTGTGATGTGCGATTGCCTAAGGACTTCAAGGGCCCACGTAAGGTGCCGAATTACACCGCTGATCAGCCACCCGAGGCGTGGGTAGAAAGTTATGAGATGGTGATGGAGATGTTGGACGTTGATGAAGCGGCTTGTGCAAAGTACTTCATGATGATGTTGGAGGGAACAACCCGCACATGGTTGAAAAACTTACCACCTAACTCCATCGAGTCATGGGACCAGTTGAAGGCCCGGTTTATAGCCAATTTCAAGGACACATGTAAACAGCCTATGTCCATTGTGGATCTCGATGCCTGTGTGCAAGGGGAGAATGAGTCAACAACTCATTCGGTGCGCCGGGTTTTAGAAGTCTTGCATTCATCGGACCGTATTAATGCTGGCTCGGCAATCATCACCTTGGAGCATAATTGCTGGTTTAAGTCACTAAAGATGAAGTTGGGACGACTCAAGCGTCACTGCAATGACATGGGCACCCTGATGGCCGCCTTGGTCAAGTATGCCGATTCTGATAATACCAAGGATCCCGATTCTGATCAGGAGAAACCGGAGAAGGGAAAGAAGAACGGCGGTGCAAACGGACAGCAACACAACCAAGGAGGCCATGGGAATAACGGTAAGCGTAAAGCGGATTCAGATTTTGTGGCTAACGCTAATGTGCAGCGTCGTAACGGTAAACCGCCCCAGCGCGGTGGTGGAATGAATCTTGAACGTTTGTTGAATCAGCCCTGCCCAAAACATGGGACCAAGGAGGCTCATGCGACGCATCTCTAGAAAGATTGCCACATTATGAAGGAGTTCAAAAACTCTGATCTTTTCCGGTATGATCAGGGTCCATCTGGCGGTTCAGGTCCAGGTTTTCATGGTGGCGGCAGTTCAAGCTCTGGATTTCAGAATAATTAGGGCAACCAGAACAACCAAGGTGGTAATAACCAGCAGAGTAATCAAGGAAATCAGCAGCAGTCGGGTTACCAGAGTCACCCAAAGCAGTTGAATGGTGGGCAGTATCATGTGTTCACCACTAGTTTGTGCAAGCGTGATCAGAAGCTTCACAAGAGGGCCGTTAATGCTGTTGAACCGGCAGTACCACGTTACCTACGGCGGTCCGAGCAACCTATTGTATGGAGCAGAGAGGATCATACGCCCCGGGTTGACAATCCGGGTCACCTGGCTTTAGTGGTGGCACCATAGGTGGGAGGTTATAAGTTCACCAAGGTACTCGTGGATGGAGGAAGCAGCATCAACATTCTGTATTATGAGGCCTTCCGTCGCATGGGGTTGACAGACAAGAGTCTTAAACCGTCCAACACTGTGTTCCATGGTGTGGTACCAGGTAAATCGGCATATCCTATTGGTAAGATCACTTTGGAAGTTGTGTTTGGTGATGAATATGATTCCCGGTCTGAGACATTGGACTTTGAAGTGGTGAGGATCCAGAGCCCGTACCACACACTGTTTGGGCGACTGGCTTATGCAAAGTTCATGGCAAGGCCTTGTTATATTTACTTGCAGCTCAAGATGCCGGGTCATAAAGGGACCATTACGGTTCACGAAAGTTGTAAAATCGCTTTGGATTGTGAAGAAGGTGATGCAGCCTATGCTGAACCGGTTTGTGCTACAGAGGAGCTGAAGTTTTATAAGGAAACGTTGTTCCGGCAGACATGACCCCTCTGAAGAAGCCCACCACTGAGCATGACCCAACCTGCACTTCAAACCGGCTGATGAGACTAAGCTTGTTGATTTTGTTCCTGGCGATTCGTCCAAACAGTTCAGCATCAGCACAAATCTGGATCCGAAATAGGAAAGCGCGCTCATCGAGTTCATCCGTGAGAACCAGGACATTTTTGCATGGAAGCCTTCTGACATGCCAGGTGTATCGAGGGAACTCGCTGAGCACACTCTCAATATTGATCCCAAGTTTAAATCGGTCAAGCAATTTCTTCGTCACTTTAATGAGGAAAGACGCAAGGTAATTGGTGAAGAGGTAGCCCGGCTGTTGGCTGTTGGGTTTATCGTCGAAGTGTTTCACCCTGAGTGGTTGGCTAATCCGGTGCTTGTTCTTAAGAAAAATGGCACTTGGCGCATGTGTGTGGATTACACAGATTTGAACAAAGCTTGTCCGGATGATCCTTTTGCTCTCCTGCGTATTGATCAGATCATTGATGCAACGGCGGGTTGTAAATGTTTGACTTTTTTGGATGCTTATTCAGGCTATCATCAGATCAAAATGGCAGTGAAGGACCAAGAGAAGACCACCTTCATCACTCCCTTTGGAGCCTTCTCCTATGTTTCTATGCCCTTTGGGCTCAAGACTGCCCAGGCAACTTATCAGCGTTGTGTACAGAATTGTCTTAATACTCAGATTGGGCGCAATCTTCATGCCTATGTTGATGACATTGTGGTAAAATCCAGGAAGAAGGAGACATTGATAGATGATCTCAAGGAGACCTTTGACAATCTGTGGGTTTACAAGATGATGCTTAATCCGGACAAGTGTGTCTTTGGTGTTCCGGCAGGTAAGCTTCTAGGCTTTCTGGTGTCCAACAGAGGCATTGAGGCTAATCCGGAGAAGATCAAAGCGATTACATCTTTGGCTAAATCGGCGTGCATCAATGATGTTCAGTGTCTAGCAGGGCGGATTGCAGCCCTAAGCCGGTTTATTAGCCGTTTGGGAGAGAAGGCGATTCCTCTATATCTGTGTTAAAGAAAATAGACACCTTTGTCTGGAGTGATGCGGCTAATGCGGCGTTTGGAGACTTGAAGCGGCAGTTGGCTGAACCACCGGTCCTTGCTGCTCCAGTTGACAAGGAGCCTTTGCTGTTGTATGTGGCTGCTAATGCCCGTGCTGTCAGTGTGGCAATTGTGGTAGAGCGCAAGGAGGCTGGTAAGGAGTACCCGGTTCAACGGCTGGTTTATAATATCAGTGAGGTGCTTATCGAGTCAAAGCAGCGATATCCGCATTGGCAGAAGCTAGTATATGGGGTTTTTATGGCAAGTAGGAAGCTCAAACAATATTTCCAAGGCCATCCTATTACGGTTGTCAGTTCAGCTCCGTTGGGTGATATAATTCAGAACAGGGAAGCAACTGGCCAGGTTACAAAATGGGCGATTGAACTTGGTCCACATGGTTTGAAGTATGTGCCTCGAACAGCCATAAAATCTCAAGCACTTGTGGATTTCATCAATGACTGGACCGAGATACAAGCACCAGAGGACAAACCGGATAGTACATACTGGACGATTCACTTTGACGGATCCAGGCAATTGGAGGGCTTGGGGGCTGAAGTTGTCCTTACTTCCCCTCGAGGTGATAAAATTCGTTATGTCCTCCGTTTAATGTTCCCCTGTACTAACAATGCAGCTGAGTACGAGGCTCTGCTCCATGGGCTCCGAGTGGCCAAGGAGATGACTTAAGCCGGGTACGATGCTTTGGAGACTCTGATCTGGTGCCTCGGCAAGTTTCTGGCACTTGAGATTCTAAGGATCCACTCATGGCGGCTTACAGACGTGAGGTGGATATTGTGGCGGGTTACTTTGAAGGGGTATCAGGTTGAGCATATCGATCGGCGCAAAAACGAAGAAGCAGATGCTTTAAGCCGGCTTGGATCTCAGCGTAAACCTGTACCTCCCAATATCTTTTTAGATATTTTGCATAACCTGTCTGTTGAGTTGCCTACAGAAGAGGATTTGGTTGTTCCTAATCCGGAGGTTCAATTGGTGGCCGCTTTACACGTTGTGCCGGATTGGATGGTTCCATATTTGGCGTACATGAACCGGGGTGAGTTACCAGATGATGAAGTCCTGGCTCAGCAGATAGTCCGGCGGTCCAAGTCCATGGTTATTCACAATGGCGAGTTACACCGCTGCAGCATTTCAGGCGTATTTCAACGTTGTATTTCTCCGGAAGAAGGCCAAGAGATCCTACGGGAAATTAATGAAGGGGATTGTGGTCATCACGCCGGTTCAAAGTCCCTGGTTGCATAAGCCTTTCGTCATGGATTCTACTGGTTGACATCTCATGGTGAAGCGGAGGATTTAGTAAAGCGATGTGACGCTTGTCAAAAGTTTTCACGCAGAGCTCATGTTCCGGCTCAAGAATTAAGGATGATTCCCATCACTTGGCCGTTTGCCACTTGGGGTCTTGACATGGTAGGACCCTTTAAATGTTCCAAGGATAAGAAAGACCCACCTGCTGGTGGCGGTTGACAAGTTTACCAAGTGGGTTGAAGCGGAGCCAGTTAGCAAGTGTGATGCAGCTACGGCGGTTCAATTTCTGAAAAAGATTATCTTCCGCTTTGGCTTTCCACACAACATCATCACGGACAATGGCACAAACCTCTCTAAGGGTGAGATAGAAGATTTTTGCCAGAGAGAACATATCCGGCTTGACTTAGCATCCGTGGCGCACCCCCAGTCCAATGGTCAAGCGGAGAGAGCTAATCAAGAAATCTTGAAGGGTATTAAACCCCGGCTTATGGTTCCTTTAAAGCGGACGCCGGGTTGTTGGGTGGAACAATTACCTTCTGTGCTATGGAGCATCAACACCACCCCCAACAGATCGACGGGTTACACGCCTTTCTTCATGGTGTACGGGGCAGAGGCGGTCCTCCTAAGTGATATTCGTCACGATTCGCCCCTGGTTGCTAATTATGTTGAAGCGGACAATGAGCAAGCATGCCAGGAGGTGTTGGACCTATTAGATGAAAAACAAGATATGGCTTTAGCCCGTTCGGCGGTTTACCAGCAAGACCTGCGGCATTTCATAGCCGTCGGGTTCGGACAAGAACCTTTCAAGAAGGCGTTTTGGTGCTCGGGCTCATCCAGGATCAGACCGACATGCACAAGTTATCCCCACCTTGGGAAGGACCATTTGTGGTCATCAAAAATATGCACAACGGATCATACTACCTCATTGACGTTCGAGACAACTCACGCACTTCTGAGGAGGAGACCCGTTGGCCGTGGAACATAGCTCTCCTACGGCCTTACTACACTTGAGCCATAGGCTTTTCTTATGTACATATTTCTATAATGTATATATTATGATCAATAAAATAAACCAGCATCCTTGCTATAAGCAGGGCCTCTACTGTTTTTTCTCAAATATCCTTTGAGTTGCATGGGGGCTCCAGCTGACAAAGCAGAGTACTACCTATTAAACCGGCTATCATGCCACAAAATAGCTTGGGAGCTTCACACCCAAAGGGCCAAAGAGAGTCTGGATGCTATGCATAGCTCAAACATAGGCACCCAATGAGCACGGCTCATCATGTTACTTAGGGGCTCCTTGTGTCAAATACCAAGGAGTTTGAAAGGACCCTTGTAGCTGGGTATCGACCCACGGCTTGGAAGCCTGGTATATTTACCTAAAACCCCGGGTTAACCTGCCTTCATCAAGTAAGCCACTCCTATCCAGGTAATCCTGGCACGACCCTCCGAATGTTTGGCAGTTACTCTCATTGAGACCCTGAACTTGTCAAAGTTAAAACGGTGATTGGTTAGTTGGAGGCCCATCTTAAAAGGCTTTGTCAAATGGTTTAACTCAGCGGCCTGGCAGCCCATGAAAAGCCTCGAATTTGGGCCTGGCAGCCCTCGAAAAGCATCGACTACTCGGTTTTATTTGCACTTGTCACTATTTTTCTTTTGCTAACTTTTGTGTTAAACCAGCATCTTCAATCTGGTATGGCTTTTTAGTCATCATATTAACCCAGTGTTTGTTAACCCGGCTTGGATCTCAACTAAAAGTTGACGAACCTTATTATTAAACTGGAGTTTATTAACCCGGCCTGGCTTTGACTACTTGTCCCCAGTTTTGGTCATCTGGTGTTCATCGTAACCAGGCATGACTTCTTATACACCATCAGTACAAGGTGAAGTTGTACAAAAATTCAATATTTGGGTCTTCACCCTTATTACAGTCAATGTTGGTAAACCAACTAACGTGATATCACATCACAGGTATGAGTTATTTCATATTTCTTAAAGTTTGATTATCAATCAGGCTTTACCTTGGGCATTATGACCCGTCCGGCGGTAAACCGCCAGGACAATTCTTTTTATGCAGACATAGGGATTGCATCTTATGATATATGAGCCAACATTGAAATTTTCATGATGGATCACATAAAGTATTTCCCACTACATGATGGCAGCAGATCAAACTATTTTTGCTACCCTATTACAAGGCGCCTAAACAGCCCAAAATATGAAATTGTCTTAAACCGGACAGTTTTGTGCAATATCAACCGGATTGCCAGATCAAGCATCATCGCCATGTTGACATGAAGTAGATGGATCATCTGGCGTCGGTTAAACCTCCTCATCCCCATCCAGTGGTTGGAAGTCAATGGTGGTCCAGTCAATCCGGGTTAAGGCCTGAAAGACAACCTCTTCACTTATAAGATTAGTCGGATCAACATCAGGGGCGTAAGTGTGCTTACGGATTGGCGGCATGAGATTTTGCACTTCCGGAATGACAGCCTCAACCCGTTTGTTATCAGCATCATAGAAGGACCGGTGAACCGTCAAGTTTGCTTCTTCTGCCAACTGACTCGCCAGAGGACGCATCTCCCTTGTCACACGTTTGAGGGCGTCGTTATCAAACACTGCCCCATTTTCCTGTTCACTAGGAAAGCCCTTGGCAATATCGACCGGATCAAGGTCAGCTATCCATGCCTTGGCTCGGGTCAGTGCTAACAAAGCGCCAGCCCTGGCGGCGGATCGCTTCACCTCTTCTATCTGAGCTGGCGTCGTAGATAACTTAGCCAGAGTGTCCTTGATCAGTGTCGGGGTCGCATTGTCATAAGAAGGTGCGCAGATAACTCGTTGGGCACCGGTATACAACTGTTCAATCAGCGTATAGGCGGCCTTGAGCTTCCTCCGCATATCAGAGCCCAGCTGAGCAATGTGGCCACCTACAGCGGTTTAAGGATTTCACGTTAAACCGGCAAAATTTCAAAGCAGAATATTCATAAAGCATTGGCAAATGGTACTTACCAAATATTGCAAAAGTCATGGCATTGATTTGGCGCTTTAATCCAGTAAGCTCTTCCGTTACCGGTTTAAGAGCCGATTCAGCGTCTTCCGTCCACTTCAGCAAGCCAGCCTTTTCGGTATCCTAGTTGGTCCGCTCAGACTTGAACCACTATTTGAGTTGCTCCATGGTGGTTAAGGCAGTTTTCAATTCATCCCTGGCCTTGGTGGTTTCTGCTTGTTGGGATTTTAAGTTTTCTTGAAGATCGGCAATCTGAGAGACTTGTTGATTTATCTCAGTCTGCAACAGTAAGAAGAGCATGTCAATACCTTTTTTGAAAGTCCCAAGCATATAACCAGTTATACACTTGGCACTTGGGGGTTAATGTGGATCACTTTTTTTTCTACTGATTATTGAAGTCCCACGGATTAATACAAGTTTTAATCATGGCACTTGGGGGCTAATGTGTGTTTGATCAAAAATACACAAGGGAAATCAACAAAGTACAATATGGAATGTACAAAGTCCCGGTTTGACTTTCTACAGACAAACCGGCCCTCGGGGGCTACAATGCAATGAAGGTACAGAGTAAAGGATCAAACGGTTTACCTCGTAGCGCTCCTTCATCAAATTTACTAAACTGTCTTCATAGTCTCGGCTGGTGAAAAGACGGTTTAAGAAGCCGGAATGAAGGTCCTGAGCAGATAAATCAGCATAGTCTGACAAATCGGTTTTGCTTTTCCCCTTATTCATAAACGCAAATTCATCCTTGGCGGTATGCTTGGATAAAGCAACTGGATTGCCTGGGGTGGTATATGTCGTGCAAGTAATAACAACGTCATCATCATTGGCGGCGATTGCTGGATTGACATTCTCCTTAGCAGGGCTTGTCGCTTTGGCAGCATGGCTCGGCGGTTTGGGAACATGGCTTGGCGGATCAACAGTTGGACTTGGAGGGGTGGCATCAGGAGTGGATGTATCAACCTATGTCTCCGGTTCAGCTTCTGGCGGATTAGCATCAGCGCCTGGATTTTGCGGAGCAGAGTGGTCTGTGGCAATCTCAGGATTTTCACCCTCATTTTCTGGGGTTTTCTCCGGATCAACATCGTTAGTTTGGCCGCCGGTCTTGGCTCTTTTACTCAATCGGGCCTTGGCGCTACAACATCCAAAGTTAGAATATGATAAACCGACGCATGAAGAAACAACTTGAGAAAGTGTACTTACCCAGCGATGATCTTGAGGGGAGGCAACTGAGTGGTTGATGAACCGCTAGACGAGTTGGAAGATGCCTGATAATTCGGATCAGACGGATTGAGTGGGCATCGGAAGAAACCCTTCAAAGGATAAAGCTTTTTAGGAGAATAAGTCACCTCTGGACGACGTTTCCAGGTTGGTGTATCTTGTAAACCGGACGAGGTGATTTGCTGACCACTGTGCCGGGTTATGCAATGTTCTACAGCTTGCTGTGTCTTCAAAGAAAATTTTGGATCCAAATAAGCAAGAGGGTGAGATTGTTTTACTTTCCGAACTATGCGGTGAACTCTTTGAACCGGCACAAGATCAGAGTCGAAAGAAAGAGTGATTACCTCTGCATTGTCTGCATGGTTGGCCTCAGCTTCCTCCTGGGAACAATCATTGTCAATAAGATGTCCGAATAAGGAACCAAGTAAGTCAAGTTTTACCTCTGCGTCTGATTCCTCGTCTTCTGGCAGATTAGAAGACTCGGCGGTTTTCTTCTTGGTAACCTTCTTGGTAACTTTGGTCTTTGCACGAGCTCTGGCCGGTTTAGTCCGCTTCCAGAAGGAGTTGTTGGCCTGTAACAATAAGGCAAAGAAATGTTAGCACACAGTTAAAGCTGAGGCAAATCAGTAAATATTAAGATAAACTTTACCGCTAGTGTAGGATTGGAGACGCAAAAAGGTGCCAATCCGGTTTGACTGCATGCAGAGATTGTTCCATCGAGCATCTTCTTTGTTGATTCAGTAACTTCAAGGTCCATCATTACTACTTCATGATAGCATTGAGGGTCTTTGATGTTGCCAGTGTATTCATGCATCAATCTGGGGCGGCGGCATAAAGGCAAAATACCCCAAGATACCCAACAGCGGACAAGGTCAATGCCAGTCAAACCGTTGGCCATGAGAGCCCGGAGCTTGGCGATTTGAGGTGCAAAGTTTTTCCGTTCCGCGGCGGACAAGCGTGAAGGTAATGGGTGACTGTTGCTAAGCCGTTGAGGGCAGTAACCCGGCAGGGGATTTTCTCCATCAGGGGCAGTGTTCCGGCAATAAAACCAACTTTGGTTCCAATCCTTCGGATGGCTATGATGCTTTGCATGAGGGAAGTCAACTTCTTTCCTCTTCTGAATTGAAACACCACCAAGTTCTTTGTTGGGTCCATCAGAGAACTCTGTACGGCGGTTTAAGTGGAAAAAATCCCGGAACAACTCCACAGATGGCTCTTCTTGAAGATAGACTTCGCAGAATACTTGAAAGTTGCATATATTGGACACAGAGTTCGGTCCAATATCTTATGGATGGAGCTGGAAGCTTGCGAGGAAATCCTGAAATTTTTGGAGGCTAAAGCGCCAGTGGTGACATATCCATTGATTTGGGTTTCAGTGATCTCGGACGGAACCCAATTGCAAGCAGAAAATTGTTTGGCCATTCCGGAAGAAAAAGTGTGAAAGGAAAAGTAAAGGCCGGTTTACAATTAATGGTTTATGCATATTATTCAGTGTTAACCCGGCAAATTGCCATTCAATTTCAGTGACCAGTTTAAGAGAGGGCTAATGGTATATGGCGGATTGGTTATCAAAGGTTAAACCGCCCTTAGGCAGAAGGGACAGAGTTGGAAAATCTGCTAAGTGTTGACAAAAACAGGTTTCACACATCGACGGAATTAATTTGGATCTACCAAAGCTTCAGTAACAAAAAATTTCTGCGATCTATAAAGGCTTTAAACAGACCAGAGAAGTTCGTGCGTTCTATCAAGGGATTCTGTACAAGAAGGAAGATCTACTAAGTGCTAAACTAAATACGGAGCAACTACCGCACGAGATTTATACTACAGTTGAATCAAATAAGCTATGGCGGAAGCGAATACGAAGAAACTAGGGATGAACACCTATGAACGCAGATGAAAACAGGAGCCCTAAAATACAGATCTAGGGGTATGAAGGAGAAGATTACCGGATGTGCAGGATAGCGGAGGAATACCGAAGATCTCTGGTACAACCAGGTTGATGCAGCGGCCTTTGTTGACGCAGCGTTCGAAGGTCGAGGGCGGTGGCGGAGCTTCAGAGCTGGGGCGTCGCGAGGAAGAAGAAGTGCGGAAGGGGAAGAAAAGAAAGGGCCCCCGGGCTTATTTATAATAAGGTAGAGGATAAAAGACAGGCGCGAGAATTGAGGAGCCCAAAACGGCAAGTGGCGCAGCTGTCGCCTCGATTTCCGGGATGACGGTGAAGGGAATCTTTTTATTCGTTTTTTATAGAGATGACGTCATGATGATCTGTTGCTGTGTCCATAGGATGACGTCACGGCGATTTAACAAGATCTAAAGGGAAGACATCATGGCGGTTTACGAGAAATGAAGAAAGATGTTCACAGGATTTTTCTAAGTGCTGAAGATTGATATGAACAAGTTCAAATCAATCTGGGGCCTAATGTTGGGGATATAACTACTGAGTGTAAACTGCCCAGGAGGGGCCGGTTCACCCTCAAATATATTGAAGCCCACGAAGACTCAGAAGATGGCGCTTTACTATGAAACTTAGAGGCCCGGAGCCCAAAGGCGGATTAGGGCCCATAGTGGTAAACCGCCATCATCATGTAACTTGTGTTGAAAGATAAGGGAAGGGGAGACCAAGCCTAACACTTGTATGAGTCGGCCTCGGGACTCTGTAGACCAGCCGGGCGTCTAACCGTGTATATAAGGGGACGACTCGGTGGCGGTTCAGGGACAAGAAATACAACTCGATAGCCAGGCATAGCTTGTTTAGCTCCCTGGTTAGCGAGACCCCAATAATCCCATCACAACTAGACGTAGGCCTTTACCTTCCTCGAAGGGGCCGAACTTGTATAAAATCCCTCATGTCCTTTGTCTGGTTTAACCCCTTTAAGCTAACCCATCGCGATGGCTCCACGACTAAGTCCTGACACGAGGACATCTGACATGATATTTCCACGTCAGTTGCCGCCCACCGTGGGGCTATCGCACGGTGGTTTCGAGTTCTTGAAGGGCAACTTTGAAGGACTCAAAGGATACGTGGTGGGCCGGATGACCAAGAGTCGTCGCGGCAAGCTCTATGTCGACGATGCAGGCTAGGGCCCCGAGGCCGGCTCAATCGAGTATAGGTACCGGGTCCCCTTCGGTGGAATTCACGTCTTCATCGGCAAGATCGGCGAACCGGGCCCTGAGCCAGACATCTGCACCGACCCCTTCGAAACGGTTTAGCATGCAAGTCCCACCCAGATTAAGCCTGCCATGAAGCGTGCGTTCGTGGGATGTGTCCACGGGATCGGATGTGAACCGGTGTCTGAGGACGAGACGGTCGCTTATTCCAACGGCGAATCATCCGCTGGTGAAACCGAATCCTTATACCAAGTTCAGGATGGCGTGTTTGAAGGGTATTCTGATGGCACCAGTATTCCAGAATTTCTTGAAACGCCAAACCACGTTGATATCTTCATGGCCGGAACACAGCCAACTTTACAAAACTCTACGGCGGCGGCGTCTGGACCGGTAGCAGGGGCAGGAGGCTCCATGCGCCGGCCGGCTCAAGTTCTCTCCGGTTTGATGGATGCATGGGCGGCCTTGTTAACCACGACAGTTACACCAGCGACGCAGGATCAGCACAATGCGGACATTACGAGTCTAAAAGATCAGATAACGCAAGCCAAAGCGGATTTAGCAGCTGAGGAAACCAGGATGGCGGAGGAACGGGCCGCTTCAGACGCCCAGGCGCAAAAGATTCAAGCTGAGAATTATCGGCTTTTGATGGATCAAAAAGCTTTAAATCAAGTGTCCAGGAGGAAACATCAATCTCGCTTGCCGGCGGATTACAATATAGTGAATCTCTTTGGAACGCCAGGTGCAGGAACTAGTAACCCGCCAGCAGTAAACCGGAATACCGATCCAAGGAACGGGGCGCCGGATCAACCTCAGGTGATGGGTCCACCTCAGTGTATGGACAACCCGCCACGGTATACCACACCACTGCCAGGTCACTTTTCTACCCTGTTGGACAATATGATAGCAGCAGCATGCCGGTTGGCTGCTATTCCGATTGAAGGTGAATCGCCGATAGTGGTTGAGATGCGGCGGGCCAGGGATCTTCTTCAAACAGCTTTGACACAGCAGCAAGCTTACTCATATAGCCGAGACAGGGTTCACTCAACTCCACGACCGAGAAAAAGCTATAGCAGGCATATAGATGAACCGGAGGTGTCTAGCAGTGCGCGGCACCGCACTGTCCCTCAAGGGCCTAATCTAGTGCGTGGCGATTTGAACGCTCAGGACGTGGTGGATAATGGTAGAGCACGAAGGGAGGCCGCTTTGGCAGCGCAACATACGGGGCGATACCAACCCGCCCCAGTTCAGCCGGCAGCCTCAGTAGACCGAGGCATCGGAGTTGCCTTCAGCTCGTGGGGAGTGTTGTGCCTTATTCCGGTTCTCCGTAATGTGCGATTGCCTAAGGACGTCAAGGGCCCACGTAAGGTGCCGAATTACACCGCTGATCAGCCACCCGAGGCGTGGGTAGAATGTTATGAGATGGCGATGGAGATGCTGGACGTTGATGAAGCTGCTTGTGCAAAGTACTTCACGATGATGTTGGAGGGAACAGCTCGCACTTGCTTGAAAAACTTACCACCTAACTCCATCGAGTCATGGGACCAGTTGAATGCTCGGTTTATAGCCAATTTCAGGGACACATGTAAACAGCCTATGTCCATTGTGGATCTCAATGCCTGTGTGCAAGGGGAGAACGAGTCAACAACTCATTGGGTGCGTCGGGTTTCAGAAGTCTTGCATTCATCGGACCGTGTTAATACTAGCTCAGCAATCATCACCTTGGAGCGTAATTGCCGGTTTAAGTCACTGAAGATGAAGTTGGGACAACTCAAGCGTCACTGCAATGACATGGGCACCCTGATGGCCGCCTTGGTCAAGTATGCCGATTCTAATAATACCAAGGATCCCGATTGTGACTCCTTAAACTAGTGCAAGATGTGGAAGTTGTTTGCACTTGTCCTTGCCAAAATGAATATGAGTGAAGTATGTTGGCGGAGTCACCCTCAAGAACTCTCTAGTTATTCTTTGGAATCCACATCATCTTGATGGGAATCCTTGGGGTTATACATGAACTTGATGAAGTAGAACTTGATGAAGTATAACTTGATGAAGTCTTGGGAACCCACTTGACCAAGGCATTCGGAGCATCTTCAAATGCATCAATCTCCTCTTGAAGCTTGTCCTTGCCTTTTAGCTTGTGGTCTTGTGGTGGAAGATCATCTTGAGCTTGTGTTCCCTTGAAGGAAGTAGGGTCATACTTCTCTTGTCGAGGAACAAACTTCGTCTTGGGGGTATTGATCTTCTTCCCACTCAACTCCATCGGCATTGACCTTTCGTTCAAAACCAACACCTTGATTCTTCCGGTGCCTTCTTTGCTTGCGTACAATTTCCTCAAATTGTTTACTTCCTGCAAGGCGTTTCTAAACACCTTTCTCTATAATTCCCTTCAATAAGCTATGTTCTTGCTCAAGTGTAACTTGGCTAAGAGAGTCATTAGTGGAATCAAGAGAACTACTAGAAGCAACAATATTGTATTTCGCATGATTATTGTTACTACTAGAAGAAGAATATTTCTTGTTCTTGTTGCTAGATTTTACTTGTGGCATGTAAGTAGACAAGAGTAAACGCTTGGCAATGTGAGAAGAACTTTTCTTCCGAAGATCATCATTGATAGCCTTTGAGAACCCATGATCTTGCTAAAGACTGAGCTTTTCGAAGCGTAACTTCTCATGAGTTTTTAAAAGTTCTCGATGATCTTCTAAAGTAGTTTCATGAGCTAACTTAAGAGTGTTTAGTTCTTTAGTTAGACGCTCAATCTCCTTCTTATCATTGTCATTCACTTTATCTTGATTAACATGATTAATTAACGTTCCATCATAGTATTCATCACTAGAGTTGTCAACAAGTAAATCATCATCACCTAGCAAATCATCTTCATCACTATTGAAATCAACATACTCGGGGTGTGATACCTTGGGGCCTTTAGCCATGAAGCATCGTCCAATTCCTTCATTTGGTGAGTCAAATATGTCATAGGAGTTGGTTGACACAAGTGCGAGACCGACAACACCTTCATCTTGAGTATATTCGGAGTCGAAGTGATAACTTCTCTCGGAGTGATGGTCGGAGTCGGAACCGGATACTCATTCACCAACATGAGCTTGATGTCTTCGTTTTGTGTAGCTCATTGATGATTTGTCCTTCCTTTTTGAATCCTTGCTTCTTCGAGAGGTTCTTCGTTCATAGCGATCATCTCTACTCCTTCTCTCTCTTGGAGGTGATTCTTCCCTTTTGCTTCTCCTTTTAGGTGAGTCTTCTCTTCTTTTGTAGAGAGCCGTACACTCATTGGAGTAGTGCCCGGGTCTTCCACAATTGTAGCAATTTCGCTCACGACTAGAAGATCTTTTGTCATTGTAGGACCTTGACTTGGAACTTCTTTCCTTGCTTCTACTCTTGTAGAATTTGTTGAAGTTCTTCACCGTTAAGCTCAATTCTTCATTGAAGGCTTGTTTCTCATTTGATGATGTAGGAGCATCACATGAGGCTTTGTAAGCACCACTAGATTTTTTGTGAAGCTCTTCTTTGACCTTGAGTAACATCTCATGAGCAACAATTCTTCCAATGACTTCGGTTGGCTTGAGATCTTTGTCATTTGGCATCATTTGGATCAATGTGCACACATTATCATATTTTCCATCCAAGGCTCTCAAGATCTTCTTGATGATGAATTTGTCGGTCATCTCTTCACTTCCTAGGCCGGCAATCTCATTTGTGATGAGAGCAAGCCTAGTGTACATTTCAGCGACACCTTCACCATCCTTCATTTTGAACTTGTCAAGTTCACTTTGAAGCACATCCAACTTGGATTCCTTGATGGAGTCGGTACCTTTGTGCATATCAATCAAAGTATCCCAAATTTCCTTTGCATTCTCAAGACGGTTGATTTTTTTGAATTCTTCGGGGCACAATCTGTTGAAGAGGATATCACAAGCTTGAGCATTGTATTGCAACATATTCAATTCTTTCGCGGTAGCTTTACGGTTTGGTTCTCTCCCATCAAAGAATTCACCTTGCAAACCAATACACACAATAGCCAAATGGCGGGGTTATGTCCAAGAATATGCATATTCATCTTATGTTCCCAATTAGCAAAATTAGTACCATCAAAGTAAGGACCTCTACGGTGGTAATTTCCCTCACTAGACGCCATACTCTCCTAGGTTGTGAAACCAAGGATATGATCACCAAAGCTATCGAAATCAAGGAAAATGGAGACCAAAGCTCTGATACCACATGTAGGATCGAAAGTATGTCTAGAGGGGGGGTGATTAGACTACTTGACCAAATAAAACTTAACCTATTCCCAATTTTAGTTCTTGGAAAATTTTAGCAACTTAGCACAAGTCAAGCAATCTCAATACAATTCAAGCAAGCATGCAAGGAGTATATGGGAAGCGGAAAGTAAAGCATGCAACCTGCAAGAAAGTAAATGGGAGGAGTTTGGAGGGAGCAAGCACAATGTTGACACGGAGATTTTTGGTGTGGTTCCTATAGGTGGTGCTATCGTACATACACGTTGATGGAGACTTCAACTCACGAAGGGTAATGGTTGCGCGAGTCCATGGAGGGCTCCACCCACGAAGGGTCCATCAAGAAGCAACCTTCTCTATTCCACCATGGCCATCGCACACGATGGACTTGCCTCAATTGGGTAGATCTTCACGAAGTAGGTGATCTCCTTGCCCTTACAAATTTCTTGGTTCAACTCCACAATCTTGACGGAGGCTCCCAAGCGACACCTAACCAATCTAGGAGATACCACTCTCGAAAAGGTAATAGATGGTGTGTTGATGATGAACTCCTTGCTCTTGTGCTTCAAATGGTAGTATCCCCAACACTCAACTCTCTCACACAGATTTGGCTGTGGTGGAAAGATGATTTGAGTGGAAAGCAACTTGGGGAAGGCTACAGATCAAGATTCTTGTGGTAGGATTGGAATATCATGGTCTCAGCACATGAGTAGGTGGTTCTCTTTCAGAAAATGAGTAGTAGAAGTGTAGGTATGTTCTGATCGCTCTGCTCACGAATGAAGAATGGGTGGAGCGGTATATATAGCCTCCACACAAAATCTAACTATTACACACAGATTCCCAAACTCGGTGGGACCGAATCATAAAACTCGGTCAGACCGATTCCGGTAAAAATTATGAACATTAGAGTTTTCGGTGGGACCCACTTAGTCATCTCGATGAGACGAAAGTGCTAGCATTAGGGCATAACGTAATCTCGGTGTGACCAATCGCATAAACTCGGTGGGACCGATTTCAGCAATAGGCACATAGAGGGCTGGTCAGGCAAACTCGGTGGGACCGATTCGCTCACTTTGGTGGAACCTAAGTGTTACGAAAAGGAAACAGGGAATTTGCAATGCAGATTCGGTGGGACCGATTTGCTCAATTCGGTGTGACTGAAATTTTACAAAAAGGAAATAGGGAGTTTGCAACCCCATCTCAGTGAGACCGAGATCCATATCGGTGAGACCAAAGTAACTAGGGTTTGTGGCAGTGGTTGTGTCAAATGAAACTCGGTGGCCCCGGATAGATCAAATCAGTGGGGCCAAATTTGAATTTTAGGTTTAGGGCATATGTGGATGTGAGAAAGTAGTTGAGGGTTTTGGAGCATATCACTAAGCATTTTCAGCAAGTAATCCATTAAGCAACACCTCATCCCCTTTTAATAGTGTTGGCTTTCTGTAAGTGCATCTAGTGCCCCTTAGTGATTTTGGTGTATTGAAGACTTATAGGTTAAGCAACTAATATGTTTGTGAGTGTACACATGCTATATAAGTCGATGGGGAGATTGATATTTACAGTGAAAGTCGACCCCGAAAACTGGATGTCTTCGGCTGAAAACTTCGGTTCTCCGGAAGACTTTGAAAGTGAAGAAATTGGTGTGACCTTGAAGACTTGGATATTCATGCAAGGAATCTGAAGTGTGAAGACTTTTGTTTTTGTAGTTTCTTCTTCTTCTTCTTGAGTCATAGGAAACACTGTACTGTTAAAGGGGGTTGAGGTAATACTAAGGAAACTGATTTCCAAGTGAAGCTCATCTCAAAATTCTACACCTACCCAATCCTTTGAGTGAAGCCCTTGGAAATCTCTCATCAGTTCAATCAATTCCTTAAGTGATAGAGACAAAGATCTTCTAGTCTCTGAGGAATTTGTTCTGACCAAGGAGTTGGGAATTCGCCAGTGCGGATTGCCTACAATGTGAGGAACATGATAGCCCTGAGGAATTCGAACCTCAAATCCGACCGTTGCTGTGCCGCGCGCCAGCTGTCCTAAAATATCCTACCACCTAACGGCCATATCAGCCAAGGGCATTTATGTCTTATCATGTCGGGCTGCTCCCTAGGCTATAAATAGCCGCCCCCTACAACCACTAGCTGGTTGGCTGCTCCGAGAAAAACTGACATTGTCATTTGAGAGCATCCCATCCTCCGAGGAATTTGAGCGAAAATCATCAAGTGAGGAAAACCCAAATCGCAAACCCAAACCTACAAACCCAAAGTGATTGAGCATCACTGAAGAGATTGTTCCTGTGTGGAATCAACGCTTGTTACCTTTGAGGACTGTGTATCCTCCAGACGATTAGGCGTCATGGTCTGAGCATCCAAGAGGAATTGTGGATTGCCGAGTGACCAAGTCTGTGAAGGTTTGGAAGTCACCTGTGAAGACTTACCACTACTGTTGGGTGAGGTCTGTGTGATCTTAGCTCAAGGAGAACACAGTGAGGATTGTGTGTCCGAGACTGTGTCCTCGAGTTTAAATACTCAGCCACTCCAACCAGACGTACAACTGTCACAACAGTTGGAACTGGTCTACCAAATCATTGTCTTCACCAAGCTTAATGGTTCTATTTCCTCAACCCTTTCATTTCCTCAGTTATGTGTTGATGGACCTGATCATTACTGTTTGAAGACTTTGACTGAAGACTTTCTCCAATTCCTCAATCCTATTTCTTCAGTCTGTTTTGTCTTCATCCTGCTTATCCTGTGTTTACGTTTTCTATACTCTGTGTCTGTCTTCCATTTCACCATGATGACTATGTTGTTGCTCTGTTATGCTTATACCTGAGTACTTATTCTGCTGCAACTAGTTCTTTGCTTGGAAATTTCCTCACCCTGAAATTCCTCAGTGAAGAATTCATAAAAATTGCCTATTCACCCCCCTCTAGTCGACGTAACACACTTTCAATTGGTATCAGAGCAAGGTACTCCCTTGTTCTGTGTGATTTTGGTTCATCCACCTGGAGTTTGAGTTATGTCAACTACAGGTATGATTAAGGTCTCGGCTGGGTGTCCTACCTATGATGGGATGGACTACCCCTACTGGAAGAACAAGATGTGCATGCATCTTGAGGCAATTGATAACGATCTCTGGTACGTTGTGGAAGATGGCGTTCCCTCAGTCACTCTGTCTCTGAATGCTACTGATGTGAAGAGATTCAAGCAACTCGATTCTCAAGCGAAGAATATCATCTGTGGCCACCTGAGCAAAGGTCAGTACGGCAGAGTGAGTGCACTAGAAACTGCTAAGCTGATTTGGGACAGGCTATCCAAGGTCAACAAGGAGTCTCAACTCAACGTAACTCCCGAGTTGATGTTCTTCACAATCTCTTCAACAGCTTCAAAAGACTCGACAACAAAAATGTTCAGAAAATCTTCGATTGCCTCACTGACATCTCAAATGAGCTTCAAGCACTTGGTGCCACTGACATCACCGACCATGAGGTGGTGAAGAAATTGATGAGATCACTTGATACCTCATTCGATACCCTCGCATCGATGATTCAAGAACGAGCAGATTACAAGTCACTTGATCCCGCTGATATCCTCGAGAGGCTAAATACTCATGAGTTCCAGCTTGCTGAGAAGATAGATCTCTATGGACCAAGCTACGGAAGATCACGAGCACTGAAGGCCAAGGCAGTATCTGAATCCGAAGCTAAAGATTCTGGTAGCAGCCTTGGTGATCCTGAAGAATTGAGCTAGGAGCTAACAATGCCCGTGAGGAAATTCCATAAGTTCTCTCGCCGCGGTCGCTTTGGAAAGTCTTCAAGAAATGATGATTCCTCGTCCCGTGACTACAAAAAGAGAACTTGCCACAAATGCAAGAAACCTGGTCACTACATGTTTGATTGTCCTCTATGGGAAAAGGAATCAAAGAAGAAGAAGTACAAAGATGACGATTTTGACGACTCACAGAAGAAGAAGAAATCTTCAAAGTATTCATCATCAAAATCTTCAAAGCCTTCAACTCACAAGAAGAGTAGTTCCAAGAAGACATGGGCATTCATTGGCAAAGAAATGGACTCTGAAGCTAAATCTGAGGAAAATGTGGAACAGGCGAAATATGAGGAATCTGACTCTGGTGTGGCTAGCCTAGCCCTCGCTACTGCTTACGTCAGCAAGTCCATCTTCAACACTGAAGACAATGACTTCCCCGACTCTGCTTACAAGAGCGTCGATGACTTTCATGGGAAAAGGTGCCAAGGTACTCAAACATTCCCCCTCTGACTCTAGTGAAGATGAATCTGATGACAATCTCAAGCCTAGCTATTCAAAACTTGCTAAAATTGTTGTTAAACAACAGAAGGCTTTAGAAAAGATTCAAAATCAACAAGACAGAAGCGATGACCTGTTGGGTGAGGAATTGAATCGAACTAAGACTTTGACACTTAATCTTCAGAGACTTCAAACTTGGTTTGACAACCTTCAAAATCATCATAACACTCTCTTAACCGATCATGAAAAGCTTTCTTATGAATTTCTTCAGAGAAAGCAAGATCTTGAGAAGTTAAAAGCGAGTTATGAAGATCTTTAGAAGGAAAACGATACATTGCTTGCTCAACAGATCAGTTCCGCTCAGGAAGAATTTATTCCACCATGCCTTAAATGCATTGAGCATGAATCTGCTAATTCATCACCTGAATGTTCAAATGCTTCTATAGCTGCAAATTCTTCAACTGTCTCTGTGGTCACAAATTCCTCATCTTAGGATACCACAAGTATCACTGACGATAATGCAGGTCTAAACGAATTGTATGTAACAGGCATTTACAAAAGCCTCAAAGGGCATCAGACTCTATGTGATGTGCTCAAAAAGCAGATCTTGAACAGGAACCCTAGGAAAGAGGGTATTGCCTTCGAGAGGAAACTCAATGCTGATGGGACCTACTGGAAACCTGAGCAGTACCCCAAAACCTCATGGGTTGCTGCAAAAGGACATCATGTAGATCCATGTACTTTATCTGGCTTTACCTATGATTCTTCATATTCCTCTGATGAGTCATTTGACTCCAACTATAAACTGTTTAAGAATCAGAATGGTGAATTATTTGCTCGATATGTTGGAACTAACTGCAGGAACGGCCCCCCTATGAAGAAAATCTGGGTTCCTAAAGGTGCCTTGAAAATCTTCAGGTGAATGTCATCATGACACCACCCATGAAGAATAGGAACCCTAGATCAAATTTTCATATGGATCAAAATCCTCACGTGGATCAAAATCCTCATACAAACATCATCATGCTAATTCTTCTGTTTCACAGGGAAAGTCAAAGGGCTATGAATATGTCCATTATTCTTCAAACCATTATGCTCATAAGTCCTCGAAGAATTTCTTTGCTTATGCATATGCTTATCCTAACCACTCTTCTGTAAAACAAAGTGCACTAGCTTCAATGCCATCTTTTTCTTATGGAGTTCGCAGCATGATGAACTCTTTGCCACCCCTCCAGATGTGGGTGGTGAAGAAAAAGAACTAATCTCTTATGCGGGGTCAGGTCTCCAAACGAACTTACTCGTTTGAAGAATTTGCTGGAGACCTGAATGTGCTTGAAAGGACGCAAGCTAATCATGAAGAAATGAATCATTCATTTCTACGTCCTCGCATTACTATGTCCATTATTGTTTATGAATTTGATATCATATTCTGCACTGATAAAGTATATGGGTTTGTAAGTTGCACTAATTCATCTGCAGAATGAACAACCCAAAGCTATTGAGTGGGTCCTCGACAGTGGATGTACAAATCACATGACTGGAGACAGGAACTTGTTGATGGACACTGATTTTATGACCATCTCATCTGAAGCATATTACCTATGCTGACAAAGGCAAAAGCAAGGTATTGGGTCTAGGTCAGTGTCACGCCCTCGATGCGGCTATATCTCCCACGTGTCAAAGCACGACTTAGAGGCATAACCGCATTGAAAGCAATGTCGCAAGTGAGGTAATCTTCACACAACCCATGTAATACATAAGGGAAAGAGATACATAGTTGGCTTACAATCGCCACTTCAGACAATTACATGAATAAAGCATTACATCATCCAGATACAATCAAGGTCCGACTATGGAACCAAAATAAAAGAAGAACCCCAAATGCGACAAAGGTCCGAGATCGACCCCAACTGGGCTCCACTACTGATCAACTAGAACGAAATAACACAAAGGGCAAGATCTTCATCGAGCTCTTCCTTGAGCTTGGTTGCGTCATCTGCACGGTAACATAGGCACCTGCAAACTGGTTTTGGAAGTATCTGGTGAGCCACGGGGACTCAGCAATCTCGCACCCGCGAGATCAAGACTATTTAAGCTTATAGGAAGGATGGAGTAACGAGGTGGAGCTGCAGCAAGCGACTAGCATATATGGTGGCTACAATCGCAAAAGAGAGCGAGAAGAGAGGGCAAAGCACGGTCGATACAAGTATGATCAAGAAGTGATCCTATAACAACCTACGTCAAGCATAACTCCAACACCGTGTTCACTTCCCGGACTCCGCCGAGAAGAGACCATCACGGTTACACACGCGGTTGATGTATTTTAATTAAGGTCAACTTCGGGTTTTCTACAACCGGACGTTAACAAATTCCCATCTGCCCATAACCGCGGGCACGACTTTCGAAAGTTCAAATCCCTGCAGGGGTGTCCCAACTTAGCCCATCACAAGCTCTCACGGTCAACGAAGGAATAGACCTCCACCCGAGACATTCCGATCAGACTCGGTATCCCGGTACAACAAGACATTTCGACAGGGTAAAACTAAACCAGCAACACCGCCCGAATGTGCCGACAAATCCCGATAGGAGCTGCACATATCTCTTTCTCAGGGCACACTCAGATGAGCAATCCGTACAACTAAAACCAAACCTCGAGTTTCCCCGAGGGGGCGCTGCACAGGGCTCTAGTTCGGACCAACACTCAGAGGAGCACTGGCCTGGGGAGGTTAAAAAATGATGACCCTTGAGTCTGCAGAACCCAAGGGAAAGAAAAGGCTAGGTGGAAAATGGTAAAACCAATGTTGGGCATTGCTGGAGAAGCTTTACTTAAGGCGAACTGTCAAGGGGTTCCCATTATAGCCCAACCGTGTAAGGAACGCAAAATCCGGGAACATAACACCGATATGACGGAAACTAGGGCGGCAAGAGTGGAACAAAACACCAGGCATAAGGCCGAGCCTTCCACCCTTTACCAAGTATATAGATGCATTAATTAAGTAAGATATATTGTGATATCCCAACAAGTAAACATGTTCCAACAAGGAACAACATCTCCATGTTCCAACAAGGAACAAACTTCAATCTTCACCTGCAACTAACAACGCTATAAGAGGGGCTAAGCAAAGCGGTAACATAGCCAATCAACGGTTTGCTAGGACATGGTGGGTTAAAGGCTGAACATGGCAATTTGGGTGGCTGACAAGCAAGTGGTAGGCATCGTAGCATTGGCATAGCAAAAAGAGCGAGCAAACTAGCATAGCAAAGATAGTAGTGATTTCGAGGGTATGATCATCTTGCGTGAGATCCCGCAAGGAAGAAGAACGAATCCAAGAAGAAGACAAACGGTCGTAGACGAACAAATCCTCACAACTCCGGAACGAAACCGAAGCTAACGTGAGAAGCAACCCGGAAAGAAACAAACAACATAGTAAACAAACATCACATAAACATGGCATGATGCGCAAACAAGTATGATGCATGTCCGGTTTAATGAGGCATGGCATGGCAAAGTGCAACAAACAATACTACAAGTTAAGTGGAGCTCAATATGCAACGAGTTGCATATTGACAAAACACCACATCAATTATTTAGTTCTCTCTCGTTAGGAACACAACAATATTAACTGTTGTTAAACATGGCAAGAGGTGAAGCATAATATAAACTATACCATCTAAACAATTTAAATGGGGCCGGATATAAAAACAACAAATCCGGTAATTCCCCATATGCATTTAGCAATTTAATGCAACAACAAGTTTAAACATTTTAAATGTTGTTATCATGATGCGGATGACATATACAAGTTTTATGCAATTTTTATGAAAATGTTGACATGAGCATGTTATGAAGCATTTGGTCACCATGGCGGAACAAAAAGGGTGCCACGGCGGCGAAACAAAAATGGTGCCACGGCAACATTCCGGTCCCGGTAGCTCATGGAGATACCGGTGCAAAAGGAGGCGTGCGGATGTGCGTAACATGCTAGAGATGGTGGGGTGATCCCGGTTACCGGGTTCCCACGGTTCATCGGCATGGCGAACGAGGAGGAACATGCATGAAGCAAACGGGCATGGTGCAAACATAGGATGCATCTCATACAACACATGCATTCGGTCCACGGACGGCGTCTCGGGGTTATACCTTCGAAGCGTGCGTTTTCGGAGCGGTTCGAGGAAGTAGGCGTTCACGTGACATCGTGGAAGTAGTCGTTCGCGGCGTCGGTAGAGGTACATCTCGTAGTGGAAGTAGGTGTTCATGACCCGTAGATGTTCGGGGTGCACGGGGTCTTCGAGGGTCGACGGTAGTGGTACACGTTTTTGTAGTCGTCCAGGGTCGTCGAGAGAGGTACTTGTCGCATCACCGAGTGTAGTTGTACATGAGAGTCTTGACGAATCCGAAGGGTACTGGACGGGTCCGGTCTTGGCGAAATCCAGAACAACACCAAAGGCCTCGGGTTTCGATCTTCAAGAGCAGCGGAGAGCACGCACACAGGGCACGGCAGAGGTTGTGCACGGCAACAACGGGTCGGCCAAAAGAGGCAGAGGCCATGGCAGGGCAGGCGCTTGGGGCGCCGGTGGCTGCCTCAGCAAGGAGAAGGGCGCGACGGGGTGGCCTGGAGGTCAAGGAGGCAGGCGGGTTCACGGGAGGCGCAGGAGGGCAACGAAGCAGCAGAGGCGTGGGCGTCGGGCCATGGTGACGGGGAGACGATGCAGAGGAGGGTCGGAGGCGCCGGAAGCGGACGACGGAGGGGCGACACAGAGCATGGCGGCACGGCGGCCGGACTTGGCGCAGGGAGGGAAGGATGGCGCGGGGCTCATCTGCTGGGCTGCTCGACGGCGGAGGGAGCCCCGGTGGCCTGGCAGGCCGGCGGGGTTGCTCGTTCCCGAGCTGCTGCTCGAAGCAGGGAAAGCTGACGGAGGAGGCGAGACGCGGAGCGGCGTCAGGCGATGCAGCGGGGCGACGAGGATGGACGGCCTCGCGCGCAGCGGAGGGAGGAGGCGACGAGGGGAAGGGGCGCGACAGAGAGGATGGGGCAGGGCCCGATCGAGGAGGAGGGAGGCGAGGGGATCGGGCGCAGGTTCTTCCTGGCGGCGCAAACGAGGGGAACGAGGAGTAGATGGATCGGGAGGATGGTCGGGCTAGGGTTAAAGGGCGCGGCTGGGCCAAGACGCAAATGGGCCGGCCTGGCAGCTACTGTTGTTGGGTCTTGGTGGGCAGAGGGGGAACAGGGGGGGTCTGGGTGAGCTGCTCTCTCTCTCTCTCTCTTATATTTTCCTTAACAGAAAAGAATTAGAGAGAAGGAAAGAAAGAAAGGGTTAGGGAAAGAATATGTGCATGCGGACAATTTTCCCGGACTCATAAAAATGAGCTTGATCCAAGAAAAATAGAAGTGGGCATGACCGAAAGTTTAAACTCAAACTCATTTGATTTAAATTCAAATGATTTGAATAGGAAGTTAGGTTTGGGAAGGTCCAAAAATGTTCGGATTTTTGGTGGAGCTCCGAAAAATGATGAAATAAATATTGGCAAGGTTGGAGACCAAACTTGAAGCAGAAAAGGAACGAAATTATTTTGTAAGTGTGTTTTGGTGATTCCAAAATAGTGGAATATTTAATATAGCTCCCTAATATTGGAGGATATGTTATAAAGAGAAGTCACCATGTGAGTCCCTCGATTTAAATGGATCGAAAAATCCATACAATTTATTTAGTTGAGGTTTTAAAAAAATTACTGATATGATGGCATGATGACATGAAGCAATGCACATGATGCAAGGATGAATGCAACAAATAAAACAAATCACACGACGAAACTCGGAATAGCTGGAAGTCTTCTGGAGCGTCGGTCTCGGGGCGTTACAACACTCCACCACTACAAGAGGATCTCGTCCCGAGATCTAGGATGGCACCGGAGGGAAATGGAAGAGGAAGAGAAGAGGTAAAACTAAGTTGCTTCTTTGACCAATGAGTGAAACCAAAGAACCTTGAGAGGTTGAACAAATTGAAAGAAAGAATACAAAGGAGATGAACGAGATTGCAAACAATCCGTTAGAAAGAGGAACAAGGAACATTACGAGAACTTGAAGGTTGCAAAGACATGAATCAAGAGTTTAATGGACAAGATAGAATTCGAAACCACTCCGGTTAAAACAAGATGAGAGGGGAAGAATTCGGGCAGCACTCCGGTTGAACATGGAAGGAATAGAACATGAACTTGAGAAGATGGGATGTTACTTGATGAAATCAACAACACACTGCCTCCGGAACTATTGAAAGAATGGCACAATGGGTAAGAAGGATTTCAGACAGCTCTCCAGTTGAGGAAGGAGGGAAAACTTGATAAGATTAGAGAACTCGAATGAAAACACGACACTCCGGTTAAATGGATAAGCAAGAAAAGAACACGATCCTCACGAATCGAGATGGTGAGTGAAAAGAGCAACGTCACAATGCCTCCGAAAGAAATAATAGAAGATATATCATTGGAATAACAGAATGGAGAAGAAAATGCCAACTTCTGCCACAAATGAGTTTGGAAAGCATCCTTGCAAAGAAGAATTGAACGGAGTTGTTGGAAAATCAACAACGAAAAGCACAAGCTTGTAGTGGGCTTATGGAAAACATCTCAAAATTATGAGGTGACAACCGGCCACTAACGGAAACAATTGCTTGCTTGAGATCAACGAAGAGATGAAAACTTCTTCCACCAAGATGATAAAGAGATAACTTGGATCATTGGCAAGCACCACAAATAGCAACATTCCCAATGGAAGGCTTTTAGGTGAAATATGACACAAGATAACTCCAACAACAAGGTTGATGGATTTAAAAATAACTCATTCTTAACAACATGTGAATCATGGAACATGAACTCAAATTATCAAGAATGACATAATACCACCTCCAAAATATGGTAGAAAGAATTGCACTCCGGATTACCATATGAAGAAAGCTTGAGCTCCTTAGGAAAGAATCTCGATGAAAACTTTGAGAAGGGAATTAAATCCTTGATGAACCATCATGTAGAACCTCCATGAAGAACTCCGGTAAACAAAAGGAATGAAAAGAAAGAGAAATTGAAAACACAAGGTGAATCCTTGCAATGATTTAGATGGATCTCCGTGATAATTAGAGCTTGGAACTCCGGGAAAAAGAGAAGATGAAACAAATGAAACCGAGAATTTGAAGGGCCTCCGGAATAAAGAATTAATCACTTGGATGAACAAGAATAAGAATTATGTTATGCTTATCCTTCACCAATTAAATTGACAACAATCAACGGATTTGGCATACTACTTATTCTCGTAGAAAGGATTAAAAGAGATATAGCGTAAACTTGAGAAGGTCTTCAACGAACCACCGGTAGGATTGGAACAACAAATGAATTGATATGATGAACAAGGAAGAGAGATCTTGAAAGAACGTCCGTAAGAATTGAAAATGATCGAAGTAGGGGTGCATCACAGGTAAGAATTAGCAAATGAACAAAGGTGCTTGAGACAAACTAGATACATGAGAACAAAGAGATCAAGAACTGATTAGAGGATATTCGATAGATGCACCGACAAGATAGGAGAATGACAACTGACGGCTGAGAATGAATAAACCTGAATTGATGGACTCCGGATGACAAACTGAGAAGACTCTTGAATATCTCCTGATGGGTGAAAAAGATTCTCACAATCGGAAACAATTATGAGAGGATGGCAACAAGCTAGCACCATGAATCTTGAAGAGAATAGAGCAAGATTAAAGAGAAACTCTTCTTCGGTCTTCAAATGATGAGAATGACAACGAGAAACACCACCAAGAATTATTGAGGCACACCGGAAGAATCAAAAGCGAAGAGGTTGAGCCAACTATGAAAAGAATTTGAAAGATCTTGGAGAAAAGCATTTGACTAATGATAACTCATTCTTACGTCAAACTTGGAGAAGAATTTAGGATAGCTCCGGGAAAATAGAAGAGTCAGGTAAGATCCTGGGAAAAGACCTGTGGGTTAGGGCCCACTCAAAAGAACACCGTTGAAAATATTTAAAAGAGATGTTGCACCGGTTGAATTAAATGACTTGAATGAGAGAACATCCTCGAAAGAGCTTGAACGAATGCAGAGTGGAAACACGAATCTTGGAGATATCTTGAGCACTCCGGAACAATTTAATAGCGAGAGATGGATGATTAAGAGGTGCACCGGCATAAGAAAAGCATTGGAAAAAAAAGAAAAGGAGTATGCTTAATACCAAAGCTTGAATTAAATCCACGGAGAAGAAAAGAACGAGGAATGACGAACTTGAAGCTCCATTAGAATCTTCATGAGAATCACCGGATAAGAACATTGACAGAAAAGAATGGAGAAACTTCCCATCAATAAAATGGATACTTGAAGAAGAAATCTTAGTCCTTGAAGAAAAACAAAAGGGAGGGAGGGTGGGAAAAACAAAGGCAACTTGGAGACGGATGAAACAACACCGTTGAGAAGAAGTGATAAATGATCTTGCAAATGTTGACGTGAACGGATCCACTTGAGGAGAGACACACCGGTTAAAAAAAAGGATTGACAAGACAGACTCGATGATCAAGAAGGATTAGTATTCACATAGGAATATGAGAACACCATTTGGAAAAGGTATGGAATCAACATTTGACTTTGAAGCAACTCGAATACCACAACTCAAAACAAAACAAAGAATTGACTTGCAAAATAAGCCGGAACAAACATATGATAGAGATTTCGTCCGAAGTTTTCGTGGTGGGGCCTACACGGGCTTGAGTGTACAGCACCATCATGTACAAGGCAGTGCACATGACATACGAAGCGTCCCCGAGTCGGCATAGCCAAGGACTCTTTAAGACACAACGAGACTACTGTAAAATTGACCGTGAATAGGCGGACCACTAGACGTCGAACCCCAATTTCATATCATACATCTGTTGGAAAGATATCCTAAGAGCTACTTGAATTCCCACCTATGAAACTCCCAAAATTTTCCGGTTATGCAATCAGGTGTTGGGGATACAGGGGAAGCATAATATCTCACCCAAAACTAACAAATCCTACATCCAGCTGTATCCATCCTTCAACACATAACCAAGAAACCTTCGGAAACCATCTACCTCAACCTTCGAAAAGCATCCATTATACAAGTTATGGCAATACTCCCGTACTCACCTCAGTACTGGGTTATCGGGGTTATCTCACCAACAACTGCATAAAAGAGATTTTCGATGTCGGCGTACTAAACTCAGGTATTCCAGAACTGCAACGATAAAATTATGACGACAACACCTCAGAGCTCAACTCCCCGGGACACTTCCACTAAACCCCTGACAGGAGGCACCAAGACAATGTTCTCATCATAAAACCATCGGAACGATTCCAAGATACCCGCGTGATCCTAAAAAAAATTTAGTGAAATTTGAAAAGAGAAGAGTCAAAACTCTACGTCAGGATGCCTTACCAGAGCGATGAAGAGACTGGGGAGTAAAAAGAATTCCTAACTCTCCGATATATAATTCCTAAGGACTCAAAACATTTTTCTAGACACAACTCGGCTGCTAAAAACGATCAAGCAGTGGGGCTCCTAAGGTCGGGGAAGGCTCTGATTACCAACTTGTCACGCCCTCGATGCGGCTATATCTCCCACGTGTCGAAGCACGACTTAGAGGCATAACCGCATTGAAAGCAATGTCGCAAGTGAGGTAATCTTCACACAACCCATGTAATACATAAGGGAAAGAGATACATAGTTGGCTTACAATCGCCACTTCAGACAATTACATGAATAAAGCATTACATCATCCAGATACAATCAAGGTCCGACTACGGAACCAAAATAAAAGAAGAACCCCAAATGCGACAAAGGTCCCCGATCGACCCCAACTAGGCTCCACTACTGATCAACTAGAACGAAACAACACAAAGGGCAAGATCTTCATCGAGCTCCTCCTTGAGCTTGGTTGCGTCATCTGCACGGTAACATAGGCACCTGCAAACTGGTTTTGGAAGTATCTGGTGAGCCACGGGGACTCAGCAATCTCGCACCCGCGAGATCAAGACTATTTAAGCTTATAGGAAGGATGGAGTAACGAGGTGGAGCTGCAGCAAGCGACTAGCATATATGGTGGCTACAATCGCAAAAGAGAGCGAGAAGAGAGGGCAAAGCACGGTCGATACAAGTATGATCAAGAAGTGATCCTATAGCAACCTACGTCAAGCATAACTCCAACACCGTGTTCACTTCCCGGACTCCGCCGAGAAGAGACCATCACGGTTACACACGCGGTTGATGTATTTTAATTAAGGTCAACTTCGGGTTTTCTACAACCGGACGTTAACAAATTCCCATCTGCCCATAACCGCGGGCACGACTTTCGAAAGTTCAAATCCCTGCAGGGGTGTCCCAACTTAGCCCATCACAAGCTCTCACGGTCAACGAAGGAATAGACCTCCACCCGAGACATTCCGATCAGACTCGGTATCCCGGTACAACAAGACATTTCGACAGGGTAAAACTAAACCAGCAACACCGCCCGAATGTGCCGACAAATCCCGATAGGAGCTGCACATATCTCTTTCTCAGGGCACACTCAGATGAGCAATCCGTACAACTAAAACCAAACCTCGAGTTTCCCCGAGGGGGCGCTGCACAGGGCTCTAGTTCGGACCAACACTCAGAGGAGCACTGGCCCCGGGAGGTTAAAAAATGATGACCCTTGAGTCTGCAGAACCCAAGGGAAAGAAAAGGCTAGGTGGCAAATGGTAAAACCAATGTTGGGCATTGCTGGAGAAGCTTTACTTAAGGCGAACTGTCAAGGGGTTCCCATTATAGCCCAACCGTGTAAGGAACGCAAAATCCGGGAACATAACACCGATATGACGGAAACTAGGGCGGCAAGAGTGGAACAAAACACCAGGCATAAGGCCGAGCCTTCCACCCTTTACCAAGTATATAGATGCATTAATTAAGTAAGATATATTGTGATATCCCAACAAGTAAACATGTTCCAACAAGGAACAACATCTCCATGTTCCAACAAGGAACAAACTTCAATCTTCACCTGCAACTAACAACGCTATAAGAGGGGCTAAGCAAAGCGGTAACATAGCCAATCAACGGTTTGCTAGGACATGGTGGGTTAAAGGCTGAACATGGCAATTTGGGTGGCTGACAAGCAAGTGGTAGGCATCGTAGCATTGGCATAGCAAAAGAGCGAGCAAACTAGCATAGCAAAGATAGTAGTGATTTCGAGGGTATGATCATCTTGCCTGAGATCCCGCAAGGAAGAAGAACGAATCCAAGAAGAAGACAAACGGTCGTAGACGAACAAATCCTCACAACTCCGGAACGAAACCGAAGCTAACGTGAGAAGCAACCCGGAAAGAAACAAACAACATAGTAAACAAACATCACATAAACATGGCATGATGCGCAAACAAGTATGATGCATGTCCGGTTTAATGAGGCATGGCATGGCAAAGTGCAACAAACAATACTACAAGTTAAGTGGAGCTCAATATGCAACGAGTTGCATATTGACAAAACAC
The DNA here is from genome assembly GCF_018294505.1 of Triticum aestivum. Lineage (NCBI taxonomy): Eukaryota > Viridiplantae > Streptophyta > Magnoliopsida > Poales > Poaceae > Triticum > Triticum aestivum. The sequence continues at coordinate 200,998,816 of NC_057813.1, forward strand.
CACATCAATTATTTAGTTCTCTCTCGTTAGGAACACAACAATATTAACTGTTGTTAAACATGGCAAGAGGTGAAGCATAATATAAACTATACCATCTAAACAATTTAAATGGGGCCGGATATAAAAACAACAAATCCGGTAATTCCCCATATGCATTTAGCAATTTAATGCAACAACAAGTTTAAACATTTTAAATGTTGTTATCATGATGCGGATGACATATACAAGTTTTATGCAATTTTTATGAAAATGTTGACATGAGCATGTTATGAAGCATTTGGTCACCATGGCGGAACAAAAAGGGTGCCACGGCGGCGAAACAAAAATGGTGCCACGGCAACATTCCGGTCCCGGTAGCTCATGGAGATACCGGTGCAAAAGGAGGCGTGCGGATGTGCGGAACATGCTAGAGATGGTGGGGTGATCCCGGTTACCGGGTTCCCACGGTTCATCGGCATGGCGAACGAGGAGGAACGTGCATGAAGCAAACGGGCACGGTGCAAACATAGGGTGTATCTCATACAACACATGCATTCGGTCCACGGACGGCGTCTCGGGGTTATACCTTCGAAGCGTGCGTTTTCGGAGCGGTTCGAGGAAGTAGGCGTTCACGGGACGTCGTGGAAGTAGTCGTTCGCGGCATCGGTAGAGGTACATCTCGTAGTGGAAGTAGGTGTTCATGATCCGTAGATGTTCGGGGTCCACGGGGTCTTCGAGGGTCGATGGTAGTGGTACACGTTTTTGTAGTCGTCCAGGGTCGTCGAGGGAGGTACTTGTTGCATCACCGAGTGTAGTTGTACATGAGAGTCTTGACGAATCCGAAGGGTACTTGACGGGTCCGGTCTTGGCGAAATCCAGAACAACACCAAAGGCCTCGGGTTTCGATCTTCAAGAGCAGCGGAGAGCACGCACACAGGGCACGGCAGGGCAGGCACTTGGGGCGCCGGTGGCTGTCTCAGCAAGGAGAAGGGCGCGACGGGGTGGCCTGGAGGTCAAGGAGGCAGGTGGGTTCACGGGAGGCGCAAGAGGGCAACGAAGCAGCAGAGGCGTGGGCGTCGGGCCATGGTGACGGGGAGACGATGCAGAGGAGGGTCGGAGGCGCCGGAAGCGGACGACGGAGGGGCGACACAGAGCATGGCGGCACGGCGGCCGGACTTGGCGCAGGGAGGGAAGGATGGCGCGGGGCTCATCTGCTGGGCTGCTCGACGGCGGAGGGAGCCCCGGTGGCCTGGCAGGCCGGCGGGGTTGCTCGTTCCCGAGCTGCTGCTCGAAGCAGGGAAAGCTGACGGAGGAGGCGAGACGCGGAGCGGCGTCAGGCGATGCAGCGGGGCGACGAGGATGGACGGCCTCGCGCGCAGCGGAGGGAGGAGGCGACAAGGGGAAGGGGCGCGGCGGAGAGGATGGGGCAGGGCCCGATCGAGGAGGAGGGAGGCGAGGGGATCGGGCGCAGGTTCTTCCTGGCGGCGCAAACGAGGGGAACGAGGAGTAGATGGATCGGGAGGATGGTCGGGCTAGGGTTAAAGGGCGCGGCTGGGCCAAGACGTAAATGGGCCGGCCTGGCAGCTACTGTTGTTGGGTCTTGGTGGGCAGCGGGGGAACAGGGGGGGTCTGGGTGAGCTGCTCTCTCTCTCTCTCTCTTATATTTTCCTTAACAGAAAAGAATTAGAGAGAAGGACAGAAAGAAAGGGTTAGGGAAAGAATATGTGCATGCGGACAATTTTCCCGGACTCATAAAAATGAGCTTGATCCAAGAAAAATAGAAGTGGGCATGACCGAAAGTTTAAACTCAAACTCATTTGATTTAAATTCAAATGATTTGATTAGGAAGTGAGGTTTGGGAAGGTCCAAAAATGTTCGGATTTTTGGTGGAGCTCCGGAAAATGATGAAATAAATATTGGCAAGGTTGGAGACCAAACTTGAAGCAGAAAAGGAACGAAATTATTTTGTAAGTGTGTTTTGGTGATTCCAAAATAGTGGAATATTTAATATAGCTCCCTAATATTGGAGGATATGTTATAAAGAGAAGTCACCATGTGTGTCCCTCGATTTAAATGGATCGAAAAATCCTTACAATTTATTTAGTTGAGGTTTTAAAAAAATTAATGATATGATGGCATGATGACATGAAGCAATGCACATGATGCAAGGATGAATGCAACAAATAAAACAAATCACACGACAAAACTCGGAATAGCTGGAAGTCTTCTGGAGTGTCGGTCTCGGGGCGTTACAGTCAGGTTGCAATCTCAAAGGATAGACACATGGACAAAGTCATGCTTGTCGAGTCCTTAGGATTCAACCTCATGTCTATCTCAATGCTTTGTGATCTTGATATGGTTGTTGTCTTCGGAAAATTTCATTGCCTTGTGCTATTGTAATCTGACAACTCCAAAGTGTTCAAAGGCTTTAGGAAAGGAGACTTATATATTGTTGATTTCTCTGCACGACCACAACCTGCCACATGTCTACTTGCAACAGCTTCATAATGCTGGTTATGGCATCGACGACTTGGTCATGCTGGGATGAGGAACTTGCATACACTCGTGAAGAAGAAGCACGTCATTGGCATCGAGGGTGTCAAAGTCCTCAAAGATCATCTTTGTGGGGCTTGTGAGGCTAGAAACATCACCAGAACCAAGCATCCCTCAAAGACTATCATGACCACTTCTCCTCCCTTTGAATTACTTCATATGTATCTATTTGGCCCTTCTCATTATGCCAAGTTCTCTAGTTCTGGATCACTTTATGGCTTTGTCATTGTTGATGACTATTCTCATTACACATGGGTGCATATCATCACTTACAAAAATGAAGTGCAGGAAGTCTTCAAACGATTTTCCTCAAGAGCTTCCACAAACTTCGGTGTGAAGATCAAGCATATCAGGAGTGATAATGGAACCGAGTTCAAGAACACTGGCCTCAATGAATATCTTGACATGCTTGGTATTACTCACGAATTATCTGATCCTTATACTCCTCAACAGAATGGCGTCGTGGAGCACAAGAACATGACTCTTGTTGAGATGGCTTGCACTATGCTTGATGAATACAAGACACCTCATCGCTTTTGGCCTAAAGCAATTGATACTGCGTGCCACATCATCAACAGGGTATATCTTCACAAATTCTTCAAAAAGACCTCATATGAACTCCTCACTGACAAGAAACCCAATGTAAGTTATTTGAAAGTCTTCGGTGCTAAATGCTGGATTAGAGATCCTCACCATCACTCTAAATTTGCACCAAAAGCACATGAGGGTTTTATGCTTGGTTACGGAAAGGACTCGCACACCTATAGAGTCTTCAACATCAATCATCACAAGGTTGTTGAAATTGTAGATGTGCAGTTCGATGAAACTAATGGCTCGCAAAGAGAGCACCTACCTCCTGTGCTAGATGAAATGTCACCTGAGGAATCCATCAAGTTCAAAGCTACTAAGGATGTCATCCCTACCGAAGAATCTGCTGAAGAAGTCATTCCGGATCGTGAAGAAAATGACGCTGGGGCTGCTGAAGAAACTGGTCCTGAAGAAACTGTTGGGCCTAAGCAAAGTCGTAAGCCCTCACATCCTCGCGTTGCAAACAAAGTGCATATCAAGAAGATCATCGATGACATCAACGCACCAGGCCCTCTCACGCGCTCAAAAACTTCACATTTATCTAACTTTTGTTGGCATTTTGCATTTGTCTCTATCACAGAGCCCACTAAAGTAGATGAAGCATTCATGGAATCCGAGTGGATTCAAGCCATGCAAGATGAATTGCATCAATTCGAGATCAACAACGTGTGGGAGCTTGTCAAGCGACCAGACCCACGCAAGCACAACATCATCGGTACCAAATGGATCTACCACAACAAACAAGACGAAAATGGCCTCGTGGTGAGAAATAAAGCTCGTCTTGTAGCTCAAGGCTACACACAGGTTGAAGGAATTGATTTCTATGAAACTTTTGCACCAGTTCCTAGACTTGAGGCTATTCACATATGCTTGCTTATGCTAACCATCATAATATCATCTTACATCAAATGGATGTGAAAAGTGCATTCCTTAATTGTAAGCTTGAGGAAGAAGTATATGATGCTCAACCACCAGGTTTTGAGGATCCAAAATTCCCAGATCATGTCTACAGACTCAACAAGGCCCTCTATGGCCTCAAGCAAGCACCTCTGGCGTGGTATGACACACTGAAGGAATTCCTCATGAAGAAAGGCTTCAAACCCGGTTCACTTGACCCAACTCTTTTCACCAAAACATATGATGATGAATTATTCGTGTGCCAATTATATGTTGATGATATTATCTTTGGCTATACTAAGCAATGTTACAGTGATGAATTTACCTATATGATGAGTGAAGAGTATCAAATGTCTATGATGGGAGAACTGAAATTCTTCTTTGGTCTTCAGATTCGTCAACAATACAATGGCATATTCATATCTCAGGAGAAATACCTCAAGGATGTGTTAAGGAAATTCGGCATGCAAGATTGCAAAGGCGTCAAAATTCCTATGCCCACAAATGGCCATCTATGCACTGATGAAAATGGTAAATACTTCAATCGAAAGGTATACCGCTCCATGATTGGCTCTTTATTGTACCTATGTGCATCTAGGACGGATATTATGCTTAGTGTTTGCATGTGTGCCCGATTTCGAGCTACACCAAAGGAATCACACCATAAGGCTGTGAAGCATATTCTTCGATATCTAGCTCACACACCAATACTTGGATTATTGTATCCCAAGGGCTCTTCATTTGATCTCATTAGATATTCAGACTTTGACTATGCTGGTGATTGGGTGGACCGCAAGTCAACGTCAGGCACATGTCATTTCCTCGGACGATCCTTGGTATGTTGGTCCTCGAAGAAGCAAAACTGTGTATCACTCTCAACTGCAGAAGCTTAGTACATTGCTGCTGGATCTTGCTGTGCTCAATTACTATGGATGAAGCAAACACTCAAGGACTACGGCATCAATGTGAAGAATGTGCCACTCTACTGCGACAATGAGAGTGCTATCAAGATTGCACACAACCCAGTTTAGCACTAGAAGACAAAGCACATCCAGATTCGTCATAATTTTCTTCGTGACCATGTGTTGAAGGGCGACTGTCGGTGTCAAAACTGGCGGATCTCGGGTAGGGGGTCCCGATCTGTGCGTCTTAGGCTGATGGTAACAGGAAGCAAGGGACTCAATGTTTACCCAGGTTCGGGCCCTCTCGGTGGAGGTAAAACCCTACTTCCTGCTTGATCAATATTGAAGATATGAGTAGTACAAGAGTAGATCTACCACGAGATCGTAGAGGCTAAACCCTAAGAGCTAGCCTATGATGGTATGATTGTAATTGTGATCGGCCTTCTAAGGACCATCCTCTCCGATTTATATAGACACCGGAGAGGGCTAGGGTTTACATGGAGTCGGTTACAAGGAAGGAAACATAATATCCGGATTGCCAAGCTTGTCTTCCACGCAAGGGAGAGTCCCATCCGGACACGGGCCGAAGCCTTGAGTCTTGTGTCTTCACGCTTCAATAGTCCGGACGATGTATACAGTCCGGCTATCTGGATACCCCCTAATCCAGGACCCCCTCAGTAGCCCCTGAACCAGGCTTCAATGACGATGAGTCCGGCGCGCAGTCTTGTCTTCGGCATTGCAAGGAGGGTTCCTCCTTCCGAATACTCCAAGGTTATTTATCAAACACGTAGGCCGTGTCTGGATCTGCAAGATGATCTTCACACACCATTATAGGGAACACAACGTAAATCCGTTCTGCTGGCAATCTTCGCACTTCGTGCCCTTGCATCGTGGCTTGGTCCAACACGAACCGGCATTTCTTGCTCCACCTCGACTCGTGTTGCGAGGCGGTTTTATTGGCAATTCCTGCCAAAGCAGAGGTCGTGTTCCTCTTATTACGGGATCTTTCATCAATATGGGCGTGTGTGACCCCACGGAGACCGTTGGTATGACTCCGTGTATTTTAGATAAGTCTCAAGCGGTCATGCTGAGGACTTTTGATATTCATCCCCTTTATAAAGGGGCCGAGGCCTACACCCTTTTTTCCACCTCTCCTGCTCCTTCTCGCACCTCAAGCTCCAGCACTCAAAACCTAAGCTCCAACACCCCAGATCCTCTAGTATGTCCGGATCCAACGCAAAAGGCCGGTGGGTGGCCTCCTCGATCGAAGAGGAGGATATCGCTAAGCTTAGGGAGGTCGGATACCTGACCGCCGATATCCAGCACAGGCTTCCTGCTCCAGGGCAAGTTATCCCCACGCGGGAGCCCAATGAGAGCGTCGTGTTTGTCCCTCACTTCCTCCGAGGCCTAGGCCCCACCCTCGACCCCTTTGTGAGCGGGCTCATGTTCTACTATGGCTTGGATTTCCATGATCTGGCTCCAGACACCGTCCTCCATATCTCGTTGTTCATTATTGTGTGCCAGGATTTTCTACACGTCAACCCACACTTCGGCTTATGGCTCAAGACCTTCAATGTGAAGCCGAAGATGATCGAGGGGCGACATGCAGAGTGCAGAGGTGCCATAATAAGCAAGAACGCCGATGCCCCATGGCCAGAGGGTTCTTTTCTGGAAGTATCTGATGTATGGCAACGGAGGTGGTTTTATGTCACAGCTCCCAGAGGCACAAAGTGGGTAGCCGCCCCCGAGTTCTGCTTAGGCCCTCCGTCACAGTTAGCGTCTTGGACCGACGTAGGATGGAACTATGGGCCTGCTGGCGATGTACCAGAACTACAGAATCGTATCCGGGAGCTTATTGAGAGGGACATAAATCTTGTCAGCATAATGCAAGTGATGCTAATCCGGCGGATGTTTCCATGCAAACGTCGGCCTCTCCGGATGTGGGAGTTTAATCCAGAGGGTGCGCGGACTATTAAGCACTTCTTTGGCCTGAAGCTCGAAGGAATGTGTAAACTATTCTTCGGACCACAAGTGAAGTGTCCGAACACCACCAAGGATGCGGGCCTAAGCTGTAATCGCTTAGATGCCCAAGTAAGTAACCTTAAAGCCGGATACTTCATTTATATTTATCATAATTCTTATGCTGAAAATCCCTCCATGGCCAAGAATGGCTCAACAAGGCGGAGAGAATCAGGTGTCCGGCGCCACTTCCTGAAGGCTCGCCCGGTCCAACCATTGCCAAGATGCTTGGCGGGTGCTCAGCAAAATCCCCTCAGGGAAAGGTGAAGGAAAGGGCAGTGAAGCCGAACTTCACACACTACGCATCCAGACCGGGATAATCGCTACCTCTCCTATGGAGGATAGTCAGGAGGGGGAGGTTAAAGTCTCCCCCCCCCCACGCGGGAAGACAAGGGCAGTCTCCGAACACTCGGAGGCTGAGGCGCCCAAGCAAGGGAAGAAGGTATCACCAGGGGGCTCTGCCGCGACGGGCACTGAGGGAGTCCTGGATTAGGGGGTGTCCGGATAGCCGAACTATCATCATCGGCTGGACTCCAAGACTATGAAAATACAAGATTGAAGACTTCGTCCTATGTCTGGATGGGACTTTCCTTGGCGTGGAAGGCAAGCTTGGCGATACAGATATGTAGATCTCCTACCATTGTAACCGACTCTGTGTAACCCTAGCCCTCTCCGGTGTCTATATAAACTGGATGGCTTTAGTCTGTAGGACGAACAACAATCATACCATAGGCTAGCTTCCAGGGTTTACCCTCCTTGATCTCGTGGTAGATCTACTCTTGTAACACACATCATCAATATTAATCAAGCAGGATGTAGGGTTTTACCTCCATCAAGAGGGCCCGAACCTGGGTAAAACATCGTGTCCCTTGTCTCCTGTTACCATCTGCCTAGACGCATAGTTCGGGACCCCCTACCCGAGATCCGCCAGTTTTGACACCGACATTGGTGCTTTCATTGAGAGTTCACCGCTGCGGACATCTTTCAACACTCACCTTTCGGCGACATCTTGAGTTCGCTAAAATATCTCTCGTTATCAGGAGAGCCCTGGCCGGACTGCGGTCAGGACGGTTGGGATGCGGACGACGAAGAAATTCAAAGCCCACCCACCTCCCACTTAGTAGCCACTGTTGACGATCTAACCGACATGCTAGACTTTGACTCCGAAGACATCGATGGTATGGACGACGATGCCGGAGACGACCAAGAACCAGCGCCTACTGGGCACTGGAAAGCCACCTCATCATACGACATATACATGGTGGATATCCCAAAGGATGGAAATGGCGAAGGAACAGCTGAGGATGACCCCTCCAAGAAACAGCCAAAGCGCCGGCGTCAGCGGCGCCGCTCCAAATTCCGCCATAGCAAGAATGGAGATTCCGGCACCGGAGATAATAACACCCCAGACAGTGCCGATGACAACCCCCTCCAGCAAGATTCAGCACAGGAGGACGGAGACGCCAGCCCTCATGAGAGGCCGGCAGAAGAAGAGGTAGAGGACTACATGCCTCCCTCTGGAGACGAGGCAAGCCTCGACGACGAGGAATTCGTCGTGCCTGAGGATCCCGTCGAACAAGAGCGTTTTAAACGCAGGCTTATGGCCACGGCAAACAGCCTCAAGAAAAAGCAGCAGCAGCTTAGAGCTGATCAAGATCTGCTAGCCGACAAATGGACTGAAGTCCTCGCGGCCGAAGAGCATGAGCTCGAACGCCCCTCCAAAAGCTATCCTAAACGCAAGTTGCTCCCCCGATTAGAGGAGGAGGCATATGAACCTGCATCACCAGAAGACAATACGGCTGACCGACCACCCTGTGGCCGCGACAGAGAGGCCTTTAGGCCCTCCACTAAAACCATACCACGGCGTCGCTCGAAAAGCACAAGGCCACAGGGGAACACTCTAGACTTGCGAGATATATTGGAGGATAAGGCAAGACAATCAAGATCGATCTATGGATCGCGTGGGCGCCCCATGATACGTGACGACAACCGTCGCGCCGGACACAGTAAGTCCGGCCGGGCCGAACAAAATAGACAAAGCTCTTTTGAGCTCCGTTGTGATATCGCCCAGTATAGAGGCGCCGCACACCCACTATGCTTCACAGATGAAGTAATGGATCATCAAATCCCCGAAGGGTTTAAACCCGTGAATATTGAATCTTACGATGGCACAACAGACCTCGCGGTTTGGATCGAAGACTATCTCCTTCACATCCACATGGCCCGCGGTGATGATCTTCACGCCATCAAATATCTCGCACTCAAGCTTAAAGGACCAGCCCGGCATTGGCTTAACAGCTTGCCAGCAGAGTCAATTGGGAGTTGGGAAGACCTGGAAGCCGCGTTCCTCGATAACTTCCAAGGCACGTATGTGCGACCACCAGACGCTGACGACCTAAGCCACATAATTCAGCAGCCAGACGAATCGGCCAGACAATTCTGGACATGGTTCTTAACCAAGAAAAACCAAATCGTCGACTGTCCGGATGCGGAGGCCCTCGCGGCCTTCAAACATAACATCCGTGACGAGTGGCTTGCCCGGCACCTGGGACAGGAAAAGCCGAAATCCATGGCAGCCCTCACATCACTCATGACCCGCTTCTGCGCGGGTGAGGACAGCTGGCTAGCACGCAGCAACAACCTCAGCAAAAATTCTGGCAGTCCGGATATCAAGGACCGCAATGTCAGGTTGCATCGCAACAAAAACAAACGCCTCATTAACGGCGATAATAGTGAGGATAGGGCAGTCAATGACGGATTCAGAGGCTCTATACCCGGTCAGTGGAAAAAGCCATTCAAAAGAACTACTCCGGGTCCGTCCAATTCGGAACGAATACTCGACCGCTCGTGCGAGATACACGGCACCCCCGAAAAGCCAGCCAACCACACCAACAGGGACTGTTGGGTATTCAAGCAGACAGGCAAGTTAATTGCCGAAAACAACGACAAGGGGCTACATAGCGATGACGAGGAAGAGACCCGACCGCCGAACAATAGAGGACAGAAGGGTTTCCCCCCACAAGTGCGGACGGTGCACATGATATACGCAACACACATACCCAAAAGGGAGCGGAAGCGTGTACTCAGGGATGTATACGCGATGGAGCCTGTTACCCCGAAGTTCAACCCATGGTCCTCCTGCCCGATCACTTTTGACCGAAGGGACCACCCCACCAGCATCCGCCACGGCGGATTCGCCGCATTGGTTTTAGACCCAATCGTCAATGGATTTCACCTCACCAGAGTCCTGATGGACGGCGGCAGCAGCCTGAACCTGCTTTATCAGGATACAGTGTGCAAAATGGGCATCGACCCCTAAAGGATTAAACCTACCAAGACGACCTTTAAAGGCGTCATACCAGGTGTAGAAGCCAGTTGTACAGGCTCAGTTACACTGGAAGTGGTCTTCGGATCCCCGGATAACTTCCGAAGCGAGGAATTAATCTTCGACATAGTTCCGTTCCGCAGCGGCTATCATGCTCTGCTCGGACGTACCACGTTTGCAAAGTTCAACGCGGTGCCGCACTATGCATAACTCAAGCTCAAGATGCCAGGCCCTCGAGGAGTCATCATGGTCAACGGAAACACTGAACGCTCTCTCCGAACGGAGGAACATACAGCGGCTCTCGCGGCAGAAGTACAGTGCAGCGTCTTAAGGCAATTCTCGAGTCCGGCCGTTAAGCGACCGGACATGGCTAAATGCGCCCGGAGTAACCTACAACAAGACCACCTAGCACGTTCCGAGCACACGTAGCACTGCGGCCCCAACCGCAGCCCCTGCAAAATTTCAAGGTAGGTCCTTCGCGTACACCATTACACTCTGGAGATACCATGGGCATGGGGGGAGGGGCATGACCACGATAGGCCCAGAATGCGGCTTAACCACACAAGGGGCTCTCAAGTGTGTCGTTCTTTTTTTTCTTTTTTTTACACAGGACTCCGTTCATCAGAGGCCCTGTCCGGCAGCAGAACTGCCGAACTCACGATGCAACAGCCAGGGAAGGAGAAAGGCTACTACGAATATTCAGGTGGTCTCCATTACGAGCATTAAATCTGTTTTATACACCATTCCACAGCCTACCCCTGGAGGGGGACATGTTTAATAGTCCCATCCCTTGCTTATTGCACCATTTGTATCGTTCTGCGTTCACAGCAGTTTTTCTTAAATAAACAATGCAACACCTTTTTGCTTTCACTTGCATTTCTTCCTTATACCTATGTTCATTTATGACATGTTGCATCCGTACACTTTGGTACGGCTAAATACACCAGGGGCTTATGTTTCCCGCATCACGGTGTGATAAGTCCGAACACTTTCACAAGTGCGGCACCCCGAACTTATAGCATTATATGCATCAGCTCCGAATCATGTTCTTCGGTCAATAGTTGGGTTTGCCCGGCTCCCATGTTTTGGTACCTTACGTTCTGTTGTATCGGCTAAGGTAGCACTGGGAGAACCACTGCGATTGCGCCCCAGTTGAGCTGGGCGAGCGCCTCAATGGAGAAAGCTAAAACTGACCATCATGATGAGGCGAGAGCCAGTCGCTGTTCGAGAGGTTTTTTGCGAGTCCCTAAAGACTTATGCCGCTTAGAGCGAGGAGCCGACTTTGTCTGGCCCAGGCGTGGATAGCGCCCCAAATTTGGCCTTCCGAATACTAGGGGCTTCGCCGAAATTTAAAATTATAGAATTCTATGGCTAAGTGAGAGTGTTCAAGCATTATAAGTCCGGTTGCCTTGTTCGTTGTGTTGAGCGCCTCCCTAGACGGACCCAAAAATGGGAACAAGAGTGCTCAAATTTATCCCGAACACCCCAGCACTCGTGGAATGGGGGCTGAAGCCGATGACTTGACATCTCTCAGATTTGATAAATAGCCGCACAGAAGGTAATATTTCAAATTAACAAGCGTTACTTAGCGCATATGAACAAAGTTTTCAGCGCACAGGATAACAAAATGCGAGTCTACTCAAATATTACATCTTTGGAGCACTCACCCGCAATAATGCGGGCACCCTTCAGGACAGTCTTATAATACATCTCGGGCGTGTGATGCTCCTTGCTCTGCGGTGACGCGTCCGTCACAAGCTTCTGGGCATCCATCTTGCCCCAGTGCACCTTTGCGCGGGCAAGGGCCCGATGGGCACCTTCAATACAGGAGGAGTGCTTGATGACTTCAACCCATGGACACGCATCCACCAGCCGCCGCACCAGGTCAAAGTAGCTCCCAGGCATGGCCTCCTTAGGCCACAGCAAAACTATGAGGCCCTTCATGGCCTGTTCGGCCGCCTTGTGGAGCTCGACCAGCTGCTTCAGCTGGTCGCTAAGGGGCACCGGATGTCCGGCCTCAGCATACTGAGACAAGAAGACCTTCTCCGTCAAGCTCCCCTCCTCGGCCCTCTAGAAAGTGGCAGCATCGGACACGCTGCGGGGCAGATCTGCGAGCGCTCCTGGAGAGCTCCGAATTCGGGTAAGTGATAGGTAATTCACACTCACATGCTTACTTTGCATGAAAAATGCCTTACCCGCCGCTATTTTCTTCAACGCCTTGATTTCCTGGAGGGCCTTATAGGCTTCGGCCTTAGCGGCTTTGGCACTCTCAAGAGCTGTTGCAAGCTCGGACTCTCGAGTCTTCGAGTCACGCTCCAAACTCTCATGTTTTTCCATGAGAGCCTGGAGCTCTTGCTGTACCTCCGCCACCCGTGCCTCCTGCCTCTCTCGCTCAGTGTGTTCCGCGGCCGCATTATGTTCGGCCGTGGACACCGCCTCCTTCAGGGCTGCCACCTCGTTTGTGGCCCCTGCTATATCCGCGTTATCCTTGTCATTTTTCTTGCAACCAAATCCTTTTCTGTAAGGTACAATTCTAATAAGGTGTTACTCACTTTCCTTGTCCTCGAGTTGCTTCTTGGCACGGCCGAGCTCGTTCTCGGACCGCTCGAGGCTTTGCTTCAAAGTATTGACCTCCGCAGTCAGTGCGGCAGAGGTCAGCAGCACAGCCTGCAATCCCATATTGACATATTTTTTATGACTCCTGCGTATATCTTTTTAGATCCTCAGTCCGGCTTTTCTTTCCGAACACCGAACCGAGCATCAGGGGCTACTGTCTATGCGGTACTATTTTACATATATCAAAATTCTTACCTCAAAGCCTGTTAGAAGGCTGCTGCAGGCTTCGGTCAGCCCGCTCTTGGCGAGCTGAACCTTCTGAATCACCGCACTCATAACAGTACGGTGTTCCTCTTTGATGGAGGCGCCATTGAGCGCCTCCAGCAAGTTATCCGGCGCCTCTGGTTGGACGGAGGCTGCCAGCGTCACGGTCTTGCCCTTCTTACGAAGGGGCTGCCCGTCTGTACTCCAGAGCCACTACGGGTTCCGGGGCCGAGTCCGGTGCAAAGTCCGGGAGGTTGTCCTGCGACACCTCCAGGTCCTCCTCCTCCTGGTGGGTCCCTTCCTGGGATCCCACCTCGGCATCGTCCGCATCACGGGGGGTGGAGGCGGTCGGAAGAGAATCCATATCCGACGCACCTAAGGACCCGCTCGACGAAGCGGGAAGATCATCCTTGGGCGGACTACAGGGTTGTATGCGGCATTAGAAAGACACGGTGTGGCGAAAAGAAAACCATGAAGTTATTCGGGAGTCTAGATACTTACGATCTCGCCAGGGGCTTGGCCCTTAGAGGCCAATCCTCGTCGTCATCGCCGGTGTTGGTAGAGCAGCCCGGGGGAGGAGTCCTTCCCTTCTTGGACCCTTCGGCCTGCCCCGTTGGGGAAGCCTTCCTTTTCTTCCCTCCCCCCGCTGGGGGAGAGGCTTTCTTCTTCTCCTCCTCGCCTTTGTGGGAGGAGTCTGCCTCGGAGTCATCATCCAATAACACCTGAAAACGGGAACTCTTCCGAGTGCCCGTGGCCTTCTTCTTGGCCTTCTTCTCCGGCACCACGTGGGGTGCCGGAGCCAGCAACCCCATTAAGCGGGCATCCGTTGGGTCCTCTGGTAATGGGGCCGGACAGATAGTCTGTTCAGCCTTCTCCAGCCAGTCCTGTCAAAGGAGAGGGAGTTTAGATCCCGCATAGAGTCAAACTATGAAAAACAAGTGTCACGTAAAGGGCAAAATCGCTTACCTCGTCAGCTGGACGCTGCGAGCTGAATCTGCGATCTTCGGTAGCGGATGCGGGGGCCTCGGCGCCCTTAAACAGCACCCTCCAGGCATCTTCGTACGTAGTGTCGAAGAGCCCGCTCAAAGTCTGGTGCTGCACCGGATCGAACTCCCACATATTGAAGCCCCATCGTTGGCACGGGAGAATCCGGTGGATGAGCATGACCTGGACTATGTTGACAAGCTTGAGCTTCTTGTCCACTAGCTTTTGGATGCAGGCTTGGAGTCCGGTCAGCTCCTCTGATTCCCCCCATGTCCGGCCGCTCTCTTTCCAGGAGGTGAGCCGTGTGGGGATGCCAGATCTGAATTCAGGGGCCGCCTCCCATTCAGGGTCACGCGGCTCGGTGATGTAGAACCACCCCGATTGCCACCCCTTAATGGTTTCCACGAAAGTGCCCTCAAGCCAAGTAACGTTGGACTTCCTGCCCACCATGGTGCCCCCGCACTCTGCTTGGCTGCCCTTCACAACCTTCGGCTTGATACTGAAGGTCTTGAGCCACAAGTCGAAATGGGGCTGGATGCAGAGGAAGGCCTCACACACGACGATAAACACCGAGATGTTGAGGATGAAATTCGGGGCCAGATCATGGAAATCCAGGCCGTAGTAGAACATGAGCCCCCGGACAAAGGGATGGAGTGGGAAGCCCAGTCCATGGAGGAAATGGGGAAGGAATACTACCCTCTCATGGGGCCTGGGGGAGGGGATGAGCTCTCCCTCGTTGGGGAGCCGGTGCGCGATGTTGCTGGACAAATATCTGGCGCTGCGCAGCTTCTGGATGTGCTCCTCCGTAACGGAGGAGGCCATCCACTTGCCTCCCGCTCCGGACATAGTTGGAGAAGGTTGAGGTGAGATGTGCGGACTTGGGCGCTGGAGCTCGAGTTCGCGGAGATGGATAAGCCAAAGAGGAAGAAGGCACAGGTAAAAGGGTTGGATCTTTATCCCCTTATATGGGCGGACGAAAACATGCGTCCCTACCGGCCTGATAAAACTCGCTTATCTCCCAAGCGCCGCAATCAAAGGCGCGGTTGTGTTACCCACGTCCGTATTGATGGGAATCTCGGAATAAGGGGAACACAATCTCTGCTTCGACAAAGACGTGCCAAGGAAACCGCTTCGCTAAACGCACTGAGGTGGTACAATAAAAACGATTCAAGTAAAGGCTTGGTTGTGGTGTGACGTCACGCCACGAAATACGTCAGTAGATTGAATGTGTGTAAATATTATTCTCTCTATGGTGGTATGTGGAATTTATTTTGCAGAGCCGGACACTATCCTGGTGTTCACAATCTTCTATACATTATTCGGAGGAGGAACCCGCCTTGCAATGCCGAAGACAATATGCGCGCCGGACTCGTCGTCATTGAAGCCTGGTTCAGGGGCTACTGAGGGAGTCCTAGATTAGGGGGTGTCCGGATAGCCGAACTATCATCCTCGGCTGGACTCCAATACTATGAAGATACAAGATTGAAGACTTCGTCCCGTGTCCGGATGGGACTTTCCTTGGCATGGAAGGCAAGCTTGGCGATACGGATATGTAGATCTCCTACCATTGTAACCGACTCTGTGTAACCCTAGCCCTCTCCAGGGTCTATATAAACCGGATGGCTTTAGTCCGTAGGACGATCAACAATCATACCATAGGCTAGCTTCTAGGGTTTAGCCTCCTTGATCTCGTGGTAGATCTACTCTTGTAACCCACATCATCAATATTAATCAAGCAAGACGTAGGGTTTTACCTCCATCAAGAGGGCCCGAACCTGGGTAAAACATCGTATCCCTTGTCTCCTGTTACCATACGCCTAGACGCACAGTTCGGGACCCCCTACCTGAGATCCGGCGGTTTTGACACTGACACGCACCCTCACCGCATCGTGCCCACCAACGGGCCATCCCTCCACCTAGCCGTAAGTTATTCATTAATTCAAAGGTATGGTGTTACTCCGAGATTCATAACCGAGACTTCGTCTTTTTTAGTCCGGCGAGCAGCTCTTCTCAACAGAGTTCGTCTTCGGGGGACCTTCGCCCAGAGATGATGGAGAGTGAGACTCCGCCCACCTCTCCGCCTGATGAAGTAGGCGACACGGAGGTGTCGTCACGGAGGAGTCCGGATCTGTCGAAGTCAGAAGCGAACACGTCAGTCCCCCTGATCCCGGAGCGTTTGGCTCCCACGGGGGGCGATGAGAAGGGTCCGGCACAGTTCAATGTCCGGCCGGACATACTGAAAGGCCTTCTGGAGTGAGTCGCGCTCTCAGAGGAGCACCGCTCTTTAATGAGCATGGTGCTTACGAAGATTTCATCCGCTACCAACGGTTTGAATGAAGCATTTACAAGCCTGCTCAAAGGGTTTGAGGTATGTAGTGAAAAATGCACTATATTTTGCTTCGAAAGCACGCGCTAGGTGTGCTCGCTATGGATAGTAGCCCCTGAGACTCTGGTTGCCCGCCATAGGCGGCAAACAGGGGATCGTATATTAATGGTTGCGTTGTATACGTGCGCAGGTGTATAAGGATCCGGTAGCCGACCAGTCTGTTGAAGTTGCCGAACTAAGAAGGAAGATCAGATTTATTGATGCCGATATCACGCTGGTGAACAAACGGTTGGAAGAATCCCAGGGCATGTGCTCTGCTTCCCTTATTATATTGTATAGGAAAATGTGAGAATCTCATAATGTTAATGCCCTCTGTATGCACTGCAGATGGTGCTGCTACTGTGGAGGCCCTAAGGGCAGAGCTTGCTCACGCCAAGGAGCAAGCTCGGGCTAGCAATGCAGCTGCCCAAAAGGCGGCCGAAGAGTTGAGAGCCGAACAGGCTGCTCATCGCCGAAGCGAGGAAAAGATATCCGAAATGGCTGAAGAGTTGAAAAATGCCGCCGACCGGTATTCGCTCCTTGAAAAGGAGAATAAGGATAGTTCGGCCGAGCTGGACATGGCACTTAATGCCGCCAAGGAGATGCGGACCGACATCCGGGGTATGCGGGAGGAGCTCCAACAGGCTGACAAAATCGTGGCTGGGGGCTCGTACCTACTGCAGACGAAGTTTTTGGATCCAAAGTATGCTCCCCTAGCTGGGCGTTGGAGTCCTGCAGATGCATATGCGGATTTGACGAATAGTACAGCTGAAGCTGCCAAGTTCTTCGTGGATCAAGGTGATAAGGAAGTGGAGAAGCTTTTCTGGTCGCAATTCAATGCTCCCACGCGCCCGCTGCCGTTAAATGGGAAGGTGGCTGCTGTGGTGGAGCTTCATAGGTTGTCCGGGCTTGCAATGCGGTCTGTGATAGACCATCTTTGGCCAGCGGGGCCCAAGCCGGACAGTTATTTTGGTTTGGTGCAACAATTCCTTGGGTCCGTGTCTCGTATCGATGCCATGAGGAGGTCGGCATGCATAGAGGGTGCGCGGATGCCCCTTGCCCGCGTTAAAGCCTATTGGACAGATATGGAGGCCACCATTATAGCGACCCAGGATCCGGCGAGCGGCCAATAACCGGCTGAGCACTACCTGGCGCAAGTCATAGAAGGTGCCCGCCTAATAGAGGCGCAGTGCTCGAAGAATGTCCTCTTCGACTGAGAAGTCGAATCATTGTGAAGAATAATGTTTATTTTGATTATAAGGCTATATTTACACTTTTTGCCTGAAAATATGATTGTGTCCCCTGTACGGCCGTTTTTATATGTATAAGTAATCCGAAAGATAGCAGTCGTTGGCTTCAGCCCCCACGCATACAATGCGGGGGTGTTCGCGAAAAATATGCTTAATCACACTTGACCCAACATCTTGTGCCATTAAGGAGGTGATCGCACGTCGAACTAGGCAACCGGACTATATAGCTGTAACACTTTCGCTTAGCCATGGGAGTCTAATCGTGGGGCTACTATGTAGCCCCTGGTACATTCGCGTGCATCCGGATACGGACACGCATGTACGTGGCCAGGAAACGACCCTTCGTTAATGCGGAGGAATCCTTAGAGATTCCGGTGAGTCTTCGAGTGGTTGAACAGTCTCTCGTTCTATCATGACAGTCAGTTTTCGGCTTTCTCTACTGAGGCGCACATCCGGAATAACCAGGGCACACTCGCAGTAGTTCTCCTTTGGCCTGCCTTAGCCGATAATAGCAGAACATAAGGCGGCAAACCCAGGAGCCGGGCAAACCCAACATTTGACCAAAGACATGATTCGGAGCTGATGCATATAAGGCCAAACTCGTGACGCCGAACACTCCCGAAGGTGTTCGGGCTTTATAATAGAAGATGGGCTCAAGAATGCCCATTCATTATGAACCCTATATTTCCAGGTACGTGCGTTACTTTGTCGTGGCGAAATGCTAACAACGACAGTATCCTCTGTGGGTATGGAACCCAGGGGATGGTTGAAACAACAAGAGGCTATAGAAAAGGTTTACACAGGGGCTTAATCTAAAAAGAAACCTGTTGAACGGGCCCCTGCTGCACGTCTGCACCTTTGTCTCTGTTGTGCCATATCCTGGAAGGGTATCGCGCGAACGTTGTCTGTGGAAAAAAGGAAAACTCATAGGAGAATGCAACGTAAGTATGCGATGGATAGTAAAGGTGTAAGATGTTGCTCTGCCAATAAGGTTGAGCCAAATGTGGGGTTGTATTAAATATTTATAGCCCCTTGTTTCCACTATGGGGTACATATACGGTGCCCTGGTTGAATTTTATCCGGGCTACCGGACTCGTCTAAGCGTGTCTGTGGTCTTAATGACCAGTCATGTATATGACATTTGGAGGCCGCTTACAATCCAGCCGCCAGGGCCGTCGCATGTTCCTCTGCGCGTGAAAAGCGCTCTGTGATTACGCTAACAGTGATGACGCCACGTGGTCTGGGCATCTTGAGTGTATGGTAGCCATAATGCGGCAATGCGTTGAAGCGGGCGAAGGCCGTTCTTCCAAGCAATGCATGATAGCCGCTTTGGAAGGGTGTGATGGTGAAGAGTAGTTCTTCACTTCTGGAGTTGCCTGGGGAGCCGAATGTTACTTCCAGCACGACGGAGCCCCTGCCATAGGCTTCAACGCCTGGTATCACCACTTCAAAGGAGGTGTTGCTTCGGCTAATTCTGGAGGGGTTTGTCCCCATTCTGTGGATAGTGTCCTTGTATATTAAATTGAGACTACTGTCGCCGTCCATAAGGACACGGGGGAGACGGTATCCATCAATGATTGGGTCAAGCACCAAGGCATGTGATCCTCTGTGCCGAATACTAGTTCGGCCGTTCATGTGATCGAAAGTGATTGGATGAGACATCCAGTAGTCAGATGTTGGCATGGTGGGCTTTACATCGTGCGCGTCTCTGAGCGCGCGTTCTTGCCTTCTCGTGAATGTGTGAGTCGCGTGGATCATGTTTACTGTTTTAACCTCTGGCAGGAATTATTTCTGTCCCCCAGTGTTCGGCTGGTGAGGTTCGTCCTCGTCTTCACTTGGTGTTTCCCTCCCTTTGTGTTCGGCGCTTAGTTTGCCGGCCTGCTTGAAGACCCAACACTCTCTATGGGTGTGGTTCGCAGGTTTCTCCGAGGTGCCATGAATTTGGCATAGTCTGTCCACGACTCTGTTCAGACCAAACGGTCCATCCTTACTGCCTTTGAATGGCTTCTTTTGCTGATCAGGTCGAGAGCCCCTGAATCCGGCATTGACCGTTGTGTTATACGGGCTCTCTTCCTTGTTTTGGCGTTTGTGTTTATTGCATCGTGGCTTCCCGTTGCCATCCCTTATTTCGGATTTGTTGGGGTCGCTGGTGCCTTTACGGGCTAACCAGCTATCTTCACCCGTGCAAAAGCGGGTCATAGGGCTTGTTAGGGCTGCCATTGTCCTTGGCTTTTCTTGGCCGAGGTGTCTGGCGAGCCATTCATCACGGATGTTGTGTTTGAATGCCGCTAGGGCTTCGGCGTCCGAACAATTGACAATTTGATTCTTCTTAGTGAGGAATCTGTTCCAAAGCTTGCGGGCGGACTCTCCGGGCTGTTGGATTATGTGACTTAGATCGTCTGCATCCGGATGCCGGACATAAGTCCCTTGAAAGTTGGCCCTGAAAGTGTCTTCGAGTTCCTCCCAACTCCCAATTGAGTTTTCGGGGAGGCTTTTCAACCAGTGTCGAGCTGGTCCCTTCTGCTTGAGGGGAATGTATTTGATAGTGTGGAGATCATCCCCACGAGCCATGTGAATATGCAGGATAAAATCCTCGATCCAAACCCCCGGGTCTGCGTTCCGTCATATGCCTCTATGTTCACAGGTTTAAAACGTTGTGGGAATTCATGGTCCAGTACTTCTTCAGTGAAGCATAGGGGGTGAGCAGCCCCTCTGTATTTGGACGGGCCGTGGCATGTAGTCGGCTGTTGTTGTGTCCGGGGTTTATTCCGAACTGGAATTTGGCTTGTATTAGCGTTTGGGTGACTATAGTCCCTCGCCGGGTTGTGTCCTTCTGATCCGTACATGGACCTGGCTGCACCGGCCTTCTTATCCAGCTTCACATGTAGATCGTGCGTGGTGCCAGTAGCCGCTCTGTTGTGGTTGTGAAGCGGTACGTCTGGTCTCCTGATTGTATTATTTTTTGGTGGAACGGCCTCGTCGTCGAATTCTGGCAGTAGCTTACGCTTTGGATAGCATTTGGTATGGCGATCTTCGCCGTATCTTTCTTCAGTGTCTAGCACTTTGTTCCATCTGCGACTGAGCTTTTCATGTGTGGCTTTAAGCCATTGTTTCTGCTTCTTTAGACTTCTTGCTATGGGCATAAGCTTTCGGTGGAGGTTGTCTCGTTCCACTTGTTTGTCCGGGATGATGAATGCATCATCATCCGGACTGTGTTCCTATTCTGGGGCGGTTTCATGAGCTCGTCCCTCCGGATCATTGTGGTCGGATATTTTCTCCGAACTTGGTTTGTCCTGACCTGGCTCGTCCTGCTCCATCGCTGGGTCCGTGTGGTCATTACTTCCTTCTGGTATGTCAGCCCTTTTTGCGCTCTTGTCGTTGTTTTTACTGTTGCTGGACTTTGAGCGGCATCTGCGCCACCGTTTTGGCTTTTGTCCGGGTGTTTTATATTCCGGATTATCGTTGTCGTCCTTCTTGGGCGTATCCACCATGGATATATTGTGTGACAAGGTAGTAGTCCCGCGCCCCAGAGATTCTGGAGCTTCTCCTGCATCGTCATCCATACCGTCGATGTCTTCGGTGTCGAAGTCAAGAACGTCGGTTAAATCATCGATCGTGGCAATGAAGTGGGTGGTGGGTGGGCAGCGAATTTCTTCGTCGCCTGCTTCCCACTCAAGCCGGACATAGTTCGGCCCAGATCCTCCAGACAAAGAGAGAGACTTTAATGAGTTCAGCATGTCGCCAAAGGGCGGGTGCTGAAAGATTTCCGCAGCGGTGAACTCCATCACCGGAGCCCAACCTGGCTCGGCTGGCTCGAGAGTGTGCGGACCGGGACTAGCGACCGTATACGAGTCCGGGGGCCCGGGGATACAGGCCTCCACAGAGATGCGACCTGTGTTCGGCTCCACCGCCGATGAGCGTGCGGCCCGCGGGGCGGGGTCCACCCCTCCATCCTTGGGCAACGCAACCTGCTCTGGATTTAGATCCGAGGCTGCTGCAGGGATGATGTCTTGAGCACTGTTCAACAACAGGTCTAGGCCGTGCTCGTCGTGACTGTCCGGCGCTCCTGGCTTAGGCCCGAATCCGTCGAAGATCAAGTCTCCATGAATTTTCGCCGTGTAGTTCAAGTTTCCGAACCTGATCTGGTGGCCAGGGGCGTAGCTGTCGATCTGCTCCAGATGACCAAGCGAATTGGCCCGCAGTGCGAAGCCGCCGAACACAAAGATCTGTCCGGGGAGAAAAGTCTCACCCTAGACCGTGTTGTTGACGATTCAAGACGCCATCAAGCCTTGAAGCGATGACACAGAGGAACTCTCAATGAAAGTACCAATGTCGGTGTCAAAACCGACTGATCTCGGGTAGGGGGTCCCGACCTGTGCGTCTTAGGCTGATGGTAACAGGAAGCAAGGGACACAATGTTTACCCAGGTTCGGGCCCTCTCGATGGAGGTAAAGCCTTACTTCCTGCTTGATTAATATTGAAGATATGATTAGTACAAGAGTAGATCTACCACGAGATCGTAGAGGCTAAACCCTAAGAGGTAGCCTATGATGGTATGATTGTAATTGTGATCGGCCTTCTAAGGACCATCCTCTCCGGTTTATATAGACACCGGAGAGGTCTAGGCTTTACATGGAGTCGTTTACAGGGAAGGAAACATAATATCCGGATCGCCAAGCTTGTCTTCCACGCAAGGGAGAGTCCCATCCGGACACGGGCCGAAGTCTTGAGTCTTGTGTCTTCACGCTTCAATAGTCCGGACGATGTATACAGTCCGGTTGTCCGGATACCCCCTAATCAAGGACTCCCTCAGCGACATCTCCATCGACCATGCAATTACTGAAGACCAGCTGGCCGATATCTTCACAAAGCCCTTGGATGAGAAGAGATTTAGCAAGTTGCGGTGTGAGCTAAATATCCTAGAATCTTCTAATGTTCTTTGAAAAGGACAAACATCCTAACACTTATGCTGACTTGATGACTTAGATGTGCAACACACGAAGTAACATTTTTCTTCAATCAACGAAGACTAACCCTCTAAGTGTGAAGAAATTAATGAAGAAATTGATTCTCAGAACCTTACGAGAGTTGTACGCGGTGTATGAAATCAGTTTTCTTATACGGTGGGATACGCGACCAAGCACAGTTGAAATTCTTCGATTCGAGTTTTTCTTCGTTCTTGAAATTCCTCAGTGTTTTAAATTCTTCAACTTTGCATTGTCTTCACTCTTTCCGTCATAATTCTTCACTGACAATATATCCTCTACAACATTCACTTATTTCTAATTCTTCAAGTTTACTTTTCTGCTCAGTGAATGTGATCGGACCCTTCCCCCTCTATGCTAAACTCAACCCAGTTTATTCACAAATTCTTCATGTGCATTCTATTCAAAACTCGTTCAAATTCTTCACTGTGTCCTTGTCAGCTGAAGAAATTGCGAACGATACATTAAAATATTCTTCTCAAAATTTTCGACTTTTGCCGCTCAAACAGTTACACATTCCACGGAATACTTATCTATTCACCCACGATCTCACACGATCACCACCTCTCAGTATGTGGGTGACACATGTGGCGCGAATGAGAAGGGTCAGGGGCACGTTCATCCAATTTCTTCGGACGGGCGGTTTTTCACCTCAGCTATAAATACCCCCTTCCCTTCATCATTTCGTTTTTACTCCTCTCGACCTCATTCCCTCGCTCGAGTTTCTCAAGCCCTAGCGCCACCACTATCTCCATCATCGCCGGTGAGGAAGAGCTTCACTACCTCGACCTCGTCGCCGTTGTACTTGCACCGGCCGCGGAAATCTTCCCTTCGCCGCCGCTGTAGACGTCTTCCTTTGCCAAGTTAGGGCATGGAATATCCGAGCCAACGAACTTCCAAATCTACACTTCCTGTTTGTCGTGTTCTTCGTCTAGGGTAATTAAAAGTTACTTTTACTGCATTTATTCTATTGATGATTTTTATCAAATCTTCAAAAGGTGTTTATTCTTCAACCTCCACACTCTAAACACATAGCACAAATATTCAGTTCTTGATCTGTTTCTCTATGTGACATTTTTCTTCATGATTCCCCAATTGTGTGAATCTAACAATCCACACAACTCTGGAACCTAAGTCAAAGAACACTTAGTGAAATTCTTCAAGACACATCTGGTCAATTTCCTCAAACTTGTTCCATTTTGCAAAAACTTATAAGAACGCATATGACCTCTCCAAATTCTTCGCACCTATACTCTGTTCATAGGTACATATGTCTACTGCTGAATCACTAGGTTCTCATCAACTTAACTCATTTGCAACATTCCTTGAAGAAAAGCTGCATACTTCATCAGAGAACTCAATTGTGCACCTCAACTGAAAAAATGGCAGATGGTAAAAGGCCTCAGAAAGGAGGAAAGAAGCTTGAAGTCAATACTGCCTTTGAGATCCCTACGGACATCTATGCAGGGTAATGCACGCCTGATGAGGCAACTCATGGCAAGGAGACGAAGAATGAGCGCAAAGTGCGCATACAAAGGATTGAAAGAAGATGGGCAAGAGAATGGAGGGAGTACAGATATGTCACTCCCAAATACATGAAGAAACTTGCTCTTCACCCTCCATGCTCAAGACCTCCTCTGGCACCTGGCAAAAGAGCTGATCCAATAAGCCTTAAACATGGTGAGGATTGTGCTGATGAATGGGCCATGCGGCAAGCTAAGTTGGCCAAGCAGGCCAAAGAAGCAGTGAAGAAATTTAATGAGGATTCTACTGTTAACGCTGCCGCTGCTGAGGCTTCTTCAAGCAAGAAGGCTATGCCCAAGAAGTCAGCCAAGAAACCAACTTCCTCAGCAATGCCCTCACGGCCAAGTTCTTCTTCAATGCCCTCACGGCCAAGCTTCTCTGTGCCACCGAGGCAAATTCCTCAAGCTGCCCCAGTTCCTTAGGCTACTCCAGCTCCTCCAGCAAAGTCCTCGGCACCTGTGCATCTCGCCACTCGCCAATGAACCACAGGCATATCAATTGCCTCAGGAGCTTCTGCAAGTTCTTCTGCTGGCCCATCTCTGCTAAAGAAAAAGGCCACTGCTGGACGAGGCACTAGACCAAGTCCTCACAAAAAGCAGGTGGTCTTCCAAATTCCGTCTGATGATGAAGCTGATGGTGATGAATTAGCCAATATCATCAAGGACAGACAGCAGTGGGCCGCTAGAGCCAAAGGGAGTCTCGTGCCCCTTCTACTGGATCTGAAGAAGATCCTGGATTTCATCGATCTCTGGCACAAAGATCCAAATGCTCCAATGCCAGAGCTAGGCCTCACTCCTGGACAAAGTCACGTGGTGACGGCGTTCATAACTGTCACACCCTAGCCAGTCATGCATTAGAGTGTTGCATCATGTTTACTCTTTCATCAGAAACTTGAAATGGGGATCTGTGAAACCCTCAGAATCATTTTGAAAATGACCCAAATAAAAATTTCTCCAAAAGGGTCCAAGAAAATGCTCATGTTGCTCTCTGAAAATATTGGACAGAGATAAAAATCAAACCAATATTTTTAAGAGCTCATAGGTATTTATTTTGGGCATTTGGAATTAATGCATAAATATTTGCATTGGAAATATATTAGTTATATATATTAATATATGTCCAAAAACTATGCCACCTGTTGGGGAGCTCTGGAATAATATATCTAGCTCCTGCAAAAATTGGCATGAGGTAATAAAATGATTTAATATTTTATTTAAATCAAAACAAATGTCAGAAATTAGAAAACAGAAATAAATAAAAGAGGGAAACCTTACCTGGGCTTCTTACCTGGCGCCTCTGGCCCAGCAAGCCAGCCTAGCCCACCACCGCCGTCGTCCTCCTGGCGCCAGTCGGCCAGGCGTGTGGCCGGCGCGCGCGCACGGGCGGAGCGCCACGCCACCAGCTCGCCTGCCTGCCTACCCCACCAGCGCGACGCCGCGACGGTTCTTCTCGGTGCTGCCCCGATCCCCTGGCCTTATCCCCCCCTCTCTCCCGTGCTTCTCCCCCTGCTCTCTCTCTCACCCGACGCACCCATCGCCGCCGTTCGCCATAGCAGCCGTCACCGGCCACCCCCTCGACCCCTCGCTGTGCTTGCGAGCTCCGCCTCGACCCCCTCTTCCTCCCCACCGATCCACGGCCCTCCGGAAGCCCTGCATCGCTGCCCACGTCGCCGTTCCCCTCCTCGGCCACCGGAGATCGTCGCCGTCGATTCGCTGCACTCCGGCCGCCCTCGAGCCCACTGACCCTCCAAACGGACTCACGGTGAGCCCCCGAGTCGTCTTCCCCTTCTCCCCTGGTCTCTTTCGACCTCTAAGCCTTAGCCCCGTCTTGGCCGAGAACTCCACGCCGCCGGCGATGTCGCCGCCATAGCCACCGTTGCCTAGAGCTGCAACCGAGCACGCGGCCGTGCTCAGTGCAACCCCAGGAGGTCGTAACACCCCCCTTTGCCTCCTGCCGAGCTCCCTAACACCGACTCCGAGCTCGCCCGAGCTCCGGCCGCCGCCGAGGTCGACGCCGTGCTCAACTCCGGCCACCTCGCGGCCTCCCGTCCGTTCCTTTGGATGCGGAGAAGCAAGAGCTTCTCCCTAGTGCCCTCAGCGCGCCAAACCACCGCTCGTAGCGCCAAACCCGCCACCACCCGAACTCCGGCCGCCGCTCACGAGCTCGCCGTCGTCGGTACCGGCCACCTCAGGCACGGCCACCACCACCGTTCAACGCGCGGGAGCAACGGCTCTCCAACGAGCCCAAGCACGGCCTCGCCCGTGCCCTGTAGCGTGTTTCCGTATCGCGCCGCCGTCTCGGGCCTCGCCGGCGTCATGTCGCCGGTGGGTTTGACCTGTTTGACCTGGGGTTTGACCCCCCCAGGGTCACTAACGCGTGGGCCCCGTCGGCCAGGTGGTCAGATTAGTGCTAATCACTGTTAGTTAACCCCCTGACACTGACCAGTGGGCCCCAGCGCCACTAATTCCTAATTAGGATTAAATTAACCCTGTTAAACCCCCTGTCACTGACGTGTGGACCCCACACGTCAGGTTTGACCCCAGCCAGCCGCAGTTGACCGCTGACGTCATGCTGACGTCATGCTGCTGCAATATATATATTTCTGGATTTAAATTAAATCAGGAAATTCCAGAATATTATTTAAACTTCAAAAATTCATAACTTTTATTCTGTAACTCCAAATTAGACAAATTATATATGAAAAATGATCAGAAAAATCCAATCTATCCATCTGTACTATTTTCATGCATGATCAAACAAGTTAAATTGATGTTTTAAGCAGAACAAGGAAAAGCACTTTAAAAGGCCATGTTTGAGTTTGAAATTTGAATCTTTGATTCAAATTTGTTCAAACCCTTCTGGTTTTAGTTGCATTAGCCCAACACACTCATATTGCCATGTTTCATGCATGCATCATATTGTTGCACATTGTTTGGTGATGGTTGTGTATCGGTGTCCTTTGTGATAGGTTCTGCCTCCGAGGAGTACCGTGATTACCCTAATGAAGAACCGTATCAGTGCATCAAACCATCAGGCAAGCAACCAACCATTTGATCATATCGATACAATCCCATGTTCTCGCTCCTGCTCTCTTTTACTGCATTAAGACAACGCGTTTCAAACTGCTGTGTGCTACCGTAGTTGAACCCATTTCCTCTGCATGACCTGTCATTGCCACAGTAACTAGATGAAACCCACTAGCATGTGTAGGAGTTGATTGAGCCATATGTATGTGTTGTTCCTACCTTGCTATGCCTGCTATGCTTAGAGTCGTGTCAGGTCTGGTTCATCTGGGTGATGGGCTAGAGTGAAATGTTTATGTCGGTAATGAGAGTGGTGTGGTGAACACGATTTGGTAAAGGTATCGATGAGAGGCCATGTAGGAGTACATGGTGGGTTGTTTCATTGAAGCCGACCTTAAGCACTGAGATCAGTATGTGTGATTTAAGAATCAGCTACTACCATGCATTGGGCCCGAAACCAATGGACCCTCTCGGCTTCTTATTCACCCTAGTTCTCCGTCTAGGAGTTGCAAGTAGTTTCTGGTGTTTGTAGCCTACTGGAGGTCGTGGACAGCGCTGACCGTAGGGGTGGGCTGTGATGCGGTAGGTACGTGGCACGGTGTACCGAATACCCGTTAGGTATCTCGGGAACCCTGTTCACATCGTTCGGGGCCGTATGGGAAACCTCGGCCGGACTCCCTACGGATGGAACCTGGATAGGCGATAAACCTGGACTGGAGGCTTAGGTGGTTAGGTAGGTCGTGGCCGACACCCACATTGGGCTTCCGCTTGAAGGTTGCCGAGTACATGTCGTGTAAACGACGGTAAGTGGTGAGAGCGTGTATGAAGAAGTACACCCCTGCAGGGTTAACATGATCTATTCGAATAGCCGCGTCCGCGGTAAAGGACTACTTGGTTGCCTATACAGTTCATAGACAAGTAAATGGAAACTACTAAAAGCCTCAAGATAAGTGTGAGTGCCGAGGATGGCTCTTCCGTAGGAAGACGGAGGCGGATCCTCGGTAGTGTATTGAATTGGTGAGTAGTGGACTCGTGTGCGCAAAACCATTTCAAGTTGAAGTATCGTAGGATAGTCTAGCCAAGAGTCAAAGCTGGCTTGCTGCAATAACTCCACCAACCCTTCTTGATAATATGCATGTATGTAGGATCTGATGTAAGTCTTGCTGAGTACCTTTGTACTCATGTTGCTATAATTTACATTTTTACAGAAGACACTGCAACCCCTTCTGATGGGTTCTATGGAGACATTGACATCAACGAGTAGGCTAAAGGCCCAGGTGGTGACCCTGAGCTTGTGAAGGACCACGTAGTATAGCTAGGCTTTCCAAGCCTCTTTTATTTTACTAGTTGTCTGTACTCAGACAAGTTACTTCCGCTGCTGGTTTGTATGACTGTATGACTTGAATGTTGGGTCGTGAGACCCGTACCTTTTTGTATGTTATGTATGGCTCCTTGAGCCTTAAATAAAGTACTTGTGTCGTAGAGTCATGTTGTGATGCTTCGTTGTATTTGCACATATCGAGCATATTGTGTGTATGATTGAAATGCTTGGTATGTGTGGGATCTGACTATCTAGTTGTTTATCTTCAGTAGCCTCTCTTACCGGGAAATGTCTCCTAGTGTTACCGCTGAGCCATGGTAGCTTGCTACTGCTCTGGAACACTTAGGCTGGCCGGCATGTGTCCTTCTTCGTTCCTGTGTCTGTCCCTTCGGGGAAATGTCACGCTTGAGTACCGGAGTCCTGTTAGCCCGCTACAGCCCGGTTTACCGGAGTCCTGCTAGCCCAGTGCTACAGCCTGGACCCACTTGCTGATGACCGACACGTTCGAAGCTGGGTCATGGATGCCTGTCCCTGTAAGTCTGTGCCACTTTGGGTTTACGACTAGTCAAGTCAGCCCGGGCTCCTTATCATATGGATGCTAGCGACACTATCATATACGTGAGCCAAAAGGCGCAAACGGTCCCGGGCAAAGGTAAGGCGACACCCGTGGGGATACCGTGCGTGAGGCCGCAAAGTGATATGAGGTGTTACCGGCTAGATCGATGTGACATCGAGTCGGGGTCCTGACAATAACTGAAGAAAAACGGAAGTATGACTGAGGGAGTCCTGGATTAGGGGGTGTCCGGCTGGCCGGACTAAGACCTTTGGCCGGACTCCTGGACTATGAAGATACAAGATTGAAGACTCCGTCCCATGTCTGGATGGGACTTTCCTTGGCGTGGAAGGCAAGCTTGGCGATACGATATGAAGATCTCCTCCCATTGTAACCGTCTCTGTGTAACCCTAGCCCTCTCCGGTGTCTATATAAACCGGAGAGTTTTAGTCCATAGCACGAACAACAATCATACCATAGGCTAGCTTCTAGGGTTTAGCCACTCCGATCTCATGGTAGATCTACTCTTGTACTACCCATATCATCAATATTAATCAAGAAGGAGTAGGGTTTTACCTCCATCGAGAGGGGCCCGAACCTGGGTAAAAATATCGTGTCCCTTGTCTCCTGTTAGATCCGATGGAGCTCCTCTCCCTGAACGAGCTCTTGGATCGCATCGCGGCCCTGGGAGTCGCTACTGATTACGACCAGATTGGGCTTAAACCCGATCAGAGAGAGATTGTCTCTCCCCAGGTCACCCATCACGTCGAAGTGGTGGAAGAACAATGCGGCGAGTCTTCGCCCGCCCTAAGGACCAGATGTGTCCGGATTCCCGATCCCTCCAAGCCGGACACCCACGGAGGGGAGGATCTCGCCCAAACCCTGACCCTAAAGTCAGGAAGCAGGCCCGACTCATTGAATAATGTCCAAGAAAGCAAGCTTCCGAATTCGGAAACCTCTTGGCCCCTGAATCTTACATCGGGCAAGGTTCCGGATTTAATTCCACCCGCCCACCCAACTATGCGGGATTTATCCCTAATACGGCAAGAGCCCGGTGAAACAGTACACCACTACTGGGCCAGATTCCTCCTGGTTATGAACAGGATAAAGGAATGCCGCGAGAAAGAAGCAATTTCACTCTTCTGTAACAATTGTACGGACATCAGAATCCTCAATGCAATAAGTCGCCGCGAAATTACACGATTCGCTGACTTGACATCCATAGTACGAAAGTACTGTGCGACTGAAAGCGTTCGGAAAACCGAAGATAAATTCTGGGACAATCCGGCCCTGAATACAAAACCAGTCCAAAACAAAAGGGCGCATTATCGCCAGGCATCTGAGCCAAACATCAAAAAACAAAAACCAGTCCTGGAAGGATAGCTCAATGGACCCTATAAAATTCATAATTCAGGGGAAGCCACACCAACGCACAACCTTAGAGCATGTTGGATACTACAGCAGGTGGCCCGAAGTGGCGAGGAGCTTTTAACTCCAGCACCCGAAGAATACCTCCCCAGTACGGTGTCGATAGTCTTTGAGACCTTCACATCAAGCAATGCAAGGAAACGAACGCTCCGCAACCTTGCCGAAGTCTACCAAGTAGGAACCATAAACCCATGGAGTGACGCGGCTATCTCATTTAATGCCAGTGACGAACCTAAATTCCGGACAGCCCGAGCACCAGCCGCATTGGTCCTCAGTCCGATAGTGGATGGCTTCCGACTCAAAAAGGTACTCATGGACGGCGGCAGCGGACTCAACCTCATCTACGAGGAAACCCTGCGAAAAATGGAAATTGACTGGAGCCGCATTGAGCGAAGCAACACAACTTTTCGAGGAATAATTCCAAGCCAGGAAGCGTGCTGTTCAGGAAAAATCACACTGGATGTGGTGTTCGGCACGCCGGGTAATTACAGATCCGAGGAGGTCACGTTTCAAGTTGCCCCGTTCAGCAGCGGATACCACGCTCTGCTAGGGCGAGAAGCATTTACAATTTTCCAAGCCATACCCCATTACGGATACATGAAGCTCAAAATGCCCGGACCCAACGGAATCATCACTCTCGCAGGTGATCCGGACATAGCGCTCCGCGCTGAAAACAAGACAGCCGCACTGGCCCTGGAGGCATTATCCGAGGCCCTAGCGGCCGAGGAACTAACTGCGTTGCGCTCTACGGTGGACAGGGACGATGTGATACTAGACAAGAGATCCAAGTCCACCTCTTTTAAACAAGCAGACGAAATAGTCAAATTCCAAGTCCATCCAACGGACCCTACAAAAACGGCCTCCATCGGGGCACAACTAAAACCTGATGTAGACGCCGCACTCAGAGACTTCCTGTGAGAAAATTGGGACATTTTCGCCTGGCACCCCTCAGATATGCCAGGAATCCCACACAGGCTGGCTGAGCACAGCCTGAACATCCTAAAAGGGTTTAAACCCGTCAAGCAGACTCTACGGCGTTTTTCCGAACCCAAGAGACAAGCCATGGGAGAGGAGCTAGCAAAACTGTTGGAAGCCGGATTCATCAGAGACATAAAACATCCGGACTGGCTAGCAAACCTTGTGATGGTACCAAAGAAGGACAAATCTTGGCGCCTATGTGTCGATTTCAAAGACCTAAACAAGGCCTGTCCAAAGGACCCTTTCCCACTCCCCCGAATTGATCAAATCATCGACGCCACCGCAGGACACGACTCATTGTGTTTCCTCGATAAATACTCTGGCTACCACCAAATCAAGATGGCAGAGTCAGACCAAGCCGCAATGGCATTCATCACCCCATACGGCCCATTCTGCTTCAACATGATGCCCTTCGGGCTCAAAAACGCCGGTGCAACATATCAGCGCATGATTCAGACATGTCTGGCCAACCAGATCGGCAAAACAGTTGAAGCATATGTAGATGACGTGGTCATCAAAACAAAACACGTCGATACTCTAGTAGACGACTTGAGGCTCACGTTCGACAATCTCCGAACATATGACATTAAGCTCAACCCGGAAAAATGCGTTTTCAGCGTACCAGCCAGAAAGCTCTTGGGCTTCATCGTATCCGGTAGAGGAATTGAAGCAAACCCAGCCAAGATCCGAGCTCTGTCACAATTGGATACCCCAAAGGACCTCAAACAAATACAAAAATTGACAGGATGCGTGGCGGCTCTAAGCCGCTTTATCTCCCGCTTAGGAGAAAAGGCATTACCCCTCTATCGCCTCCTACGGCGCACTGACCACTTCGAGTGGACGGATGCCGCCACAGCCGGACTCGAAGAAATAAAAGCCATACTAGCAACAATTCCGGTCCTGGCATGCCCAACACGGGCGAACCAATGCTACTATACATCGCGGCAACCCATCAAGTTGTAAGCGCGGTGCTCATCGTCGAACAAGAAGCGGACGGACACAAGTTCCCCCTCCAAAAACCAGTGTACTACGTGTCCACTGTACTAACTCCATGCAAGTCACGGTACCCGCATTATCAAAAGATAGCGTACGCGGTGTTCATGGCATCCCGGAAGCTGCGACACTACTTTCAAGAGTGCTCCATAACAGTGGCATCCGAAGTCCCCCTTAACGATATTATAAACAACCGCGACGCAACGGGCCGGATTGCCAAATGGGCCATCGAGCTCCTCCCGTTCGACATAACCTACAAGCCAAGGCGAGCTATTCAGTCACAGGTTTTGGCCGACTTCATCGCCGAATGGACTGAAGCCGAACTCCCTAAAGAGTACGGCGCATACTCCAACTGGATCATGCACTTCGACGGCTCCAAAATGTTGGCTGGCCTGGGGGCTGGCGTTGTTCTGACGTCCCCAACCGGAGACACAGTCCAATACGTACTTCAGATAATGTACACGGATTCCATCAACGTAGCCGAATACGAGGCCCTTTTACATGGCCTCCGGATGGCAGTCTCCATGGGCATTCAGCGCCTAGAGGTCCACGGGGATTCAAACCTTGCAATATCCCAAATAAATAGAGACTTCGACGCCAAGGATCCGAAAATGACAGCTTACCGCAACGCCATCTAAAGATGTCAGCTCGGTTTGAGGGGCTTGAATTTCATCACATAGCCTGGGAAAATAACCAAGCAGCAGACGTGTTGGCACGCATTAGCGCCAAGCACGAGGCCGTCCCTCCCAACATCTTCCTAGAAAGGTTGTTCAAGCCATCCGTATTATGGGAAGGAGAATCCGGAAACAATAGCCCGGACACAACTACACCGCCCCTCACCAAACATTCTGACATAGTTGGGGGCTCCGCCAACGAAACAACGCCGTCAGCCCACGCAATAATGGCAGTCATTGCCCCTTGGACAGAACCATTCCTAGCCTACCTAACTAGGCGGGAACTTCCCGAGGACCAAAACGAGGCCCGCTGCATAGTGAGGCGATCTAAAGCCTACAAAGTCCACGAGGGAGAGCTTTACAAGAAAAGCACAACCGGAGTCCTTCAAAGGTGTATCTCCGAAGAGGAAGGGCGAGACCTTTTGGCTGAAATTCATGCCGGACTCGGCGGACACCACGCCGCAGCCCGGACCCTTGTAAGCAAGGCCTTCCGTACCGGATTTTATTGTCCAACGGCCCGGGCAGACGCTTAGGACCTAGTGCAACGGTGTGTTGGTTGCCAGTTATTCGCCAACCAAAGCCACATGCCGCCTACCGCCCTACAAACTATACCCATTACCTGGCCTTTCGCGGTCTGGGGGCTTGACATGGTCAGACCCCTTAAAGGAGGAACCCACAAGCAAAAATATCTACTGGTCATGGTGGACAAATTCACCAAATGGATAGAAGCCAAGCCTGTAAAGACGGCCGAATCCGGACCAGTGATAGACTTCATATCCGGGGTCGTACACCGTTACGGCGTCCCCCACAGCATCATAACCGACAACGGCACAAACTTCATGGCCGATGATGTCAAACTTTGGTGCAAAAACATGGGCATCAAGCTCGACTATGCTTTAGTCTAACACCCTCAAACTAACGGTCAAGTCGAACGGGCCAACGATCTCATTATGAGCGGCATCAAACCCAGACTAGTGCGATCCCTCAAGGAATCTAACACGCACTGGGTAGAGGATCTTGACTCCATACTCTAGGGGCTGCGGACCACGCCGAATCGCACTACCGGATTCACACCATTTTTTATGGTATGCGGCGCAGAGGCAGTACTGCGATGCGACATAATCCATGACTCACCTCGAGTGCGCATGTACGAAGAAAGAGAAGCCGAGCTCGATCGGCAGGACAGCTTGGACGCATTGGAAGAGGAGCGCGACGTGGCAAAAGCCCGTTCCGCATTCTATCAACAGCAGGCTCGAAGATACCAAAGCAGAGAAGTATGGGACAAAACCTATAACGTTGGCGAACTAGGTCTACGCCTGCCGGACAAGAAAAAGGATAAATTAAAGCCCAAATGGGAGGGGCCCTTCATAATCGACCAAGTACTGACCGGCGGAGCATACCGTCTACGAAACGCATCGGATAACCGACTCGAGCCGAACCCATGGAACGCAGCACGCCTACGAAGGTTCTACGCCTAGCGCCGGACTCCGTGTTCGTTTCCTTCCTCCGTCCCATTGTTTTATTTTTTATTTTTATTTTTTATTGGCAGTCCGGGATTTTGTTCCTTCTCCCTACCCCTTTTTTTCTCACAAGCCCTTAGGGGCTTTCCTGTGCTTGGTTCGCACATACCCGACGCGCTACCTGCGCTCATAATACCGGGGGGCTTCTTTACCAAGAAGTTTATATAAACTGGGCCTCATGCCCAAAACATGTGTGATGCTTCCGCATGAACCTTTTATACACCATTATATGCATTGATATGACTTAAGTTTTGGCCAAGCTGGGTTGCCTGGCTCCTGTGCTTACCCCTATGTTCCCGTTCGTTCGGCTAGGTGGTAAAGGGAGCACCTCTACGATTGTTACTGCCGGATCAGCCGGATGTGTACCTCAGACTGGGTGAAGCCGAAAGCTAGCGTTCTTAAGGGAATATTCGGTCGGTGAACTAAAAGATGATCTTTCGTATTTATTCATTTGCCCCCAGATGCTTTTCTGCTCTTTCTGGCAGTTCGGACATGCAGTTTAGGGCATGCCTCCCAGGGAAAGGAACCCCTAACGGAACTATTCTCCCTAGAAGATGTTTCTTACTAACCATGTAATATAACATAACTAGTTGGGCACTTGTCTGCTAAAGCACTTATGACCCCTACGCCTTGTCTCCATGCATGCCCCGGTTCTTACAAAATGGAGAGGGTATTCGGACACACTCCGGACTATAGGGTCCAGAGGTCGAAGCGAACAGGTCCGCAATGACAAACGATCTACAATCCGGCTAGAA
Organism: Triticum aestivum; assembly: GCF_018294505.1. Lineage (NCBI taxonomy): Eukaryota > Viridiplantae > Streptophyta > Magnoliopsida > Poales > Poaceae > Triticum > Triticum aestivum. The sequence goes on from NC_057813.1 coordinate 201,034,252, forward strand.
GGCATTTTTTATGTCATTTTTACAGAGTCAATCCGACTCGGCATATTCTTCTTCAATACCATCCAGCAGGCGGTCTAATTTACAATCCTGTTGGGAATACTTTGCAGCCAGCTCCACCTGGCCATATGCTAAGCTGACTGGGATCTCCTTTCTGTCCGGACCTATAGGGCCGACCTCGGCCATGTGGTTTGGGTCAGCCTTCGTGTACCGAGTCTTCACCATGGCCCAGGCCTCCCTGGCACCTTGACGGCAAGACGATATCTTCCACAACCGGAAGCGTTGCCGCAAACCCTCCAGCTTCTTTGTAAGCTCCTCAAGGCCTTCGGGCACGGAGAGGGATGGCCACATAGCCTGGATGACGCTCTGCATTGCCTGCCGAACTCGTTCGTGTAGTTGCAACAGCTCGGGAAGAAGGTCTCCCGTTGAACCGGGCGTTTCCTCCGCAAGACGACCTGTCAGTAGACCTACAGACATAGCTCTGTCAATCGACTTCCTCGCCGAATTCTTTTTTCGAAGATTCGTTCAAGCACTTACTAAAAATGTCGCATCGAAGTCGCCGATTCTCCTTCACGGCAGAACACAGCTTAACACGAACATCTTTCAGTTCCTCGCCCAGCTGGGTATTGGCGTCTTGAAGCTTGTTCTTCTCTTGACTCACCCTCGTCAGCATGCTCTCGCCAGCCTTTAGTTGGCATAGGAGTTGTTGCTTGTCCGGATTTACTCCGGCCTCATCTGCACTATTATCGTCAGAATTGCACGCCTGCCGCATTTCAGAACGGAAGTATCTTTCGAAGCATATATTACCTGCGGGCGTCCCCTTGACATTTTCTGAAGTGGCCAATGCGGCCTCGAACTGGGCCTTGCACTCTTCGAGCTCCTGGGACAATTGCGTATTCTTCTTTGTAAGACACTGCATAGCACATGATCCTTCAATCTGTTATCTTCACTGTTTCAAGTCTCGGGGGCTACTGACATATATAACCTTCAATTCTACTCACCTGTATGTCTTCCACATACTGCTCCATGGCTCTGGCTAGACCATTTTGAGCAGCATGGAGATACGCATCTCCTGTATTAAAGGCGTCCAACGCCTCTAGGGAAAAACATGCGTCACGAAGAACAGTCCGGCGACGCCTGTGGTTCAGGGCACTCTCCACCTCTGAATTGGTGGCAGATAGCCCGTCGGCGTCCTCTGTCGGAGGAGCGCCCGAGGCGCGTCCCATGTCCGCCTCCGCTTCCGGACCCGGCCTCGAACCTTGGCCGGCGGACATAGTCCGGCGGGCTCTATTCTTTCTAAGAAAATCATGAGCATTAGTAAGACTCAAGGGCATAAACCCTAGGCGTTAAATTCGCACGCCATAACGTTGCGCCGGAATCTCGATCTGGTTCGCACTTCTTTTTGGCCCGCCTGGTTTCAGCGGCCCTTGTTGGCTGCTCACCGTGGGCTCGGCCTTCCGCCTCAAGGATTTACCCTGTGAAACGCTATTAGTTTACGACATGCGAGATAAAGCATGAGAATACGGGGACTTCGGTCTTAGTTACCTTGGAGGCTGGAAGTAGTCCAGGATAGTTGGCCGTGATGGCCACCAAGGAGTTATCCTTGCTCAATTGATGAAATACTCCATCAATCAACTCCACGCATAAGTCCGGATCTTCTTGGGAGTCCGGATCGAGGGACCGTTCCGGGTCCTCGGGTTGTGGAGCACGTCTGTTTATTTCTTTCACAGCCTGGCGCAGCTCCTGTGTTTAAACATTACTAGACTAAGTACTCAACCACGGGAATTTCATAAGCAGATAGGCAAGTGACAGTGTCCGCTCACCCAACTACGTGGATTGTACATGGAGAATCCGCCTTCCGGGTTGACACGGAGGAATTCTTCCTCTTCCCTCTTGTACAAAGCGGATAAGATTCTCGTTAAAGTGGCGGCCGAATCTGGCCCCTTGCGACCGCACCGGGTAGCGTCATCCTCCCCGTTGAAATCCCACATGGGGTGGCCTCTGTATTGAAGCGGCTGCACCCCTCGCGTAATGCATATGGCCATGACCTTGATCATGGTCAGTCCGGAATGAGCCAACAACCTTATCCGGCTCATCAGGTACAGGATGTCCCTGTCAGCTTCCCTCTGAGGGCTCTGCGGGCGCCAGCTCAGGCGCTTCTTCAACGGGGCATTATTGAACTCGGGGAGGCCGATCCATACAGGGTCCGGCAGGGGGACGTCATCTATATAAAACCACTCAGAGGGCCAGTCTTGGGACGCCCTCTTTGGCGTACCGGATAGATATCCGGTCCCAGCGATGCGCCATAGCTCGGCTCCGCCCACCTGATAAATAGACCCCTCCTGAGAACGGGGCACAAGGCAAAACAACCTCTTCCACAGTGTGAAATGGGCCTCCACACCCAAGAACAGCTCGCAGAGGGCCACGAAGCCCGCGATGTGCAAAAGGGAGGCGGGCGTGAGGTTATGTAGCTGGAGGCCGTAGAACTCCAGCAACTTTTGGAGAAACGGATGAATCGGAAATCCTAGTCCTCTCATCAAATAAGGGACTAAGCATACCCGCTCTCCTTGAGAGGGATTGGGGACGCCCTCCGCCTGCTCTCCGCCGCTATAGGCGGCAATCCCGGCTCGAACTGGGACCATATATGCTGGGGGGAGAAGCCCCTTGAAGCACTACTAACTCGCTATGCGGGACGGAACACCACCCCCAATATCCGGGCCGAGGGCTGGAGGGGCGAGAGGAGGAGCGGCACCGACTAGCCATGATGGAATGGATCTCTGTCAGAGGCGCTCTGATGAAGACTCGCAGAGGGAAGATGGTGCGAATTGTATCTAAATCCCCGTCTCTTTTATGGGCGGCTCATTAACGCAACCGGGGGGGGTAAGTGAAAAGAAAATCCCCTGGCTTTTCGCATTCTTTTGACGCGTGGAAGATGGTCATTATGGGGCACAGAAGCCGAGGAGGACAGCACGCACTAGAAGCCGGACACTATTCAACGGATACAGGGAATTTGAAGGAGAACCCGCCTTGCAATGCCGAAGACAACTTGCGCGCCGGACTCGTCGTCATTGAAGCCTGGTTCGGGGGCTACTGAGGGAGTCCTGGATTAGGGGGTGCCCGGTTGGCCGGACTAAGACCTTTGGCCGGACTCCTGGACTATGAAGATATAAGATTGAAGACTCCGTCCCGTGTCCGGATGGGACTTTCCTTGGCGTGGAAGGCAAGCTTGGCGATACAATATGAAGATCTCCTCCCATTGTAACCGACTCTGTGTAACCCTAGACCTCTCCGGTGTCTATATAAACCGGAGAGTTTTAGTCCATAGCACGAACAACAATCATACCATAGGCTAGCTTCTAGGGTTTAGCCACTCCGATCTCGTGGTAGATCTACTCTTGTACTACCCATATCATCAATATTAATCAAGCAGGAGTAGGGTTTTACCTCCATCGAGAGGGCCCGAACCTGGGTAAAAACATCGTGTCCCTTGTCTCCTGTTACCATCCGCCTAGACGCACAGTTCGGGACCCCCTACCCGAGATCTGCCAGTTTTGACATCGACAATGACCAAGCCAGGACTGTGAAGAAAGCGCAGTACAAGAAGCAACGCTATCTAAAGGACAATGACCTCAACCTATCGCCTGAACAACTCCTCGCTCTGCAAGCTGATATCAAAAAGCTCAACGATGAATTTGATTCTTACAAGGCAGAATGGCTGGGAGCCAAGGTCAGATTTGTCAAATTGGCGATGAAATTCACCTCAAGTGCCGCTGGTCCTATGCACGTTGAAGTCACTCAAGCTATGGCATCTGCTCAAGCCACTAAAGGAAATGCCAGCACTGCTGATGAAAATCAGGCTACTGATGAAACTGCAAGTACCAGGATTGCTGAAGAAATTCCAGTCTCTGAAGAAACTGCCAGGACAACCACTAGTGTTGCGCCTGAAGAATCTGCCAGACTAGCTGAAGACTTTGTTGCTGCGCTTGAAGAAATTGCTCAAGATAAGCCAACTACATCAGTTGTGCCTGAAGAAATTACCCCAATTTCCTCTGCTCCTCCTGCACCAACACCAAGCCCGGTTCTTCATTCTGCTCTAGAAGTGAAGAAAACCAAAGCTGCGGAGCAAGATTCTCTGAAGAAGAGGAAAGCGTTAGCTTCCTCAGAATCTTCTGCCCCCAAGAAGACGAAGATTTTGACAAGTTCAATTGACAATCCCATTGATGTTGTTCCTCTTGCAATCATGCCATCAAAGGAACTTGTTCCTTATTGTGTAGAATATCATATTCCTGAAGAATTTTCTGAAGAAGATCCCTCTGCTGCTTCCACAGAGCAGATGGATGAAGAAATTGAAGTTGATACTTTCACTTCAACTCCCCAGGTATCATCGCCAATGCCTCAGTTTACTGCTCAAGAGGCCTACATTAAAGAAATGGAAGTTGATGAGGATGTGGACATTGGATGCACCACTCCAGTGATGAATGATAATTTTTGGGATAGTCAGCACCCCAACTCTCCTCTGTTCACACCACTACGGCAAATTCCTCAGTCCCCAGCTCCAACAGAAGTTCAAATGGGTTCTGAAGAAATCCATAATGCCCCTTTCACTCATGAAGAGATTCCATCCACTAGTGCTGATGAAAATGTTGCTGAAGAAATGGAGGCCCACGCTGCAAATGAAGTAGAAACTGAAATTCCTCAGCCTACGGCTCCAGAAATTGAGATTCTGGAAGTTGTTCTTCAACTGACTGACACTCCTCAGCCCAAGCCGAAGAACCCTTTCTCCAAGACTCCAAAATTCAAGGTTGATGCTTTCTTCAACGAGCATGTATTCTTCACTAATTACAATCCCTATGACTCTGCTCGTCTACAAAGGAAGAGATTCTGGACTGCCAACCAAGCAAATTTCTATGCTTTAGTGCTCTTCAACAAGGACAAAGTGTTCGACCATCAGCATATTCCTCACTTGGATATGGAATTGCTGCCTTGCTTCAGGCCAGTCCTCGCTGCCATTCATGATGCTGGCCTGCTCAATTTCTGCACTAACATTTGCGATTGGAATGAGGAACTCATTCTTCAATTCTATGCGACGCTACACATCACTGGCAATGCTGAAGATGTGAACTCATGGGTGTTTGACTAGATGACAGAGAACACTCACTATAAGGCACCGGCCACTAAATTTCTTCGTGCCATGCCTGTCAGTCCTCCCCCAGAAAGTGCACGTCTTATATACTCTAAAACTGAGCTATCAGATCACCTCATGCAAGTGTTGATGAAGCCATTGAAGCCTGGTCAAGCCTCAAGGACAAAATTCCTTGTGAAGGAATTGCAATATGTGCCAACGAATGTCTACCGCATCCTGACGAAGACATTGAGTCCTATCAAAGGCCACGACTCGAATGATGAAGAAGTCGTTGGCATCATGAAGAATCTGCTTTTCAATATCATGCATGGTATTCCCGTGAACTACCATGATTTCTTCATGAGGACTTTGGCAAATGTTGCAATGTCCCCATTTGAGTTGAAGCCTTACGCTCCATGGATCATCAGATTCCTCAGATCAAGGTCTTCAGTCAACTATAAAGCTGATACACTCAACCATGGCAGCTACTTGCCCCCAATTGAAGTCCTCAAGCGGACATTTTCCTCAGCTGATGACAAGGGAAAGGCCACTGCTATAATCGATGAGGGCATTCGACCTTTGGATGGACAGTTTCGCAAAGCTGCTTCATACTCCACTAATGATGACTTTGCTACTCATGATTCTGCCGCCAATGCATCCAAGCAAAGTCCTCAGGCAACAGCTCCAAGGGTGATGACTGATCATGAGCTTCTCCTCAGTCTTCATCAAAAGGTGGATCACAATCACAAATGGGTAAAACGTCAATTTGGTTCTATTCTTCACGACATGACTGCCACATATAGTTCAGTGAAGAAGAACCATTACTACCTCAATGAAGTTTATGATCGCACCTGGGCGAAACTGTCTCACCTTTGCGGCGATCAAGATCTCAAGCAGATGGATTTCAAACAGGACTTCGGCTGGTCTAAGCCTCCACCAAAGAAATTCAAGAAAGTTTAAGTTCCTCCTCTGGTGCCCAGCTCATATTCTTCATCCCGTGATACTGATGAGAATGAAGATTTGGACGACACTGCGGCAGGCCCTACTCCAACAATCGACCCCGACAACGCTGGCGCTCCTCCATCGACTTTGTGAAGAAATTCTTCAGGGGACTTAGTCCTCATTTTTCATCCTTTTGGTCATTTGATGACAAAGGGGGATAAATTTGAGTTAGTCTTCAAGAGGGTGTATATGTATGGGTGTTTTTTTATTAAGTTGCAGCTCTCGCTCTTCTGAAGTTTTTGTTGATTGAGTTATAAACTTAAGTCTGATGGTGACCTGATACTTTTGCTATGGTTTTCTGCATACTATTTCCTCATTAATGTTATGCACGCATGCTAAATCACATCAGTCACCATATTTCATCATGCACTTCCAATTCTTCATTCTATATGTTAAATGCGTGTATGAATTACAAGATATAGGGGGAGTTCTCCATGATTCTACTCTTCAAATGTGCATTGCTTCAAAAGCAAATTCCTCACTATGCACATCTTCAGGGGGAGTTCTTCTATATCTTGCAATCAAATTCCTCAATATTGAGTACTTACAATTCATATGTTTATCCCCATTGAAAACTTAACCTATATTGTCATCAATCACCAAAAAGGGGGAGATTGTAAGTGCATCTAGTGCCCCTTAGTGATTTTGGTGTACTGAATACTTATAGGTTCAGGGACTAATATGTTTGTGAGTGTACACGGGCTCTATAAGTCGATGAGGAGTTTGATATTTACAGTGAAAGTCGACCCCTAAAAATGGAAGTCTTCGGCTGAAGACTTTGGTTCTCTTGAAGACTTTGAAAGTGAAGAAATTGGTGTGACCTTGAAGATTTGGATATTCATGCAAGGAATCTGAAGCGTGAAGACTTTTATTTTTGTAGTTTCTTTTTCTTCTTCTTGAGTCATAGGAAACGCCGTATTGTTAAAGGGGGTCGAGGTAATACTAAGGAAACTGATTTCCAAGTGAAGCTCATCTCAAAATCCTACACCTACCCAATCCTTCGAGTGAAGCCATTAGAAATCTCTTATCAGGCCAGTCAATTCCTTCAGTGACAGAGATGAAGATCTTCTGGTAGAGGAGTTAGGAATTTGTTCTGATAGAGGAGTTAGGAATTCGCCAGTGCAGATTGGCTACACTGTGAGGAACATGATAGCCCTGAGGAATTCGAACCTTAAATCCGACTGTTGCTGTGCCGCGCGCCAGTTGTCCCAAAATATCCTACCACCTAACGGGCATATCAACCAAGGGCATTTATGTCTTATCATGTCAGGATGCTCCCTAGGCTATAAATAGCCGCCCCCTACAACCACTAGCTGGTTGGCTGCTCCGAGAGAAACTGACACTTGTCATTTGAGAGCATCCCATCCTCCGAGGACTTTGAGCGAAAATCATCAAGTGAGAAAACCCAAATCCCAAACCCAAACCTACAAACCCAAAGTGATTGAGCATCACTGAAGAGATTGTTCCTGTGTGGAACCGACACTTGTTACCTGTAACGCCCCGGATCCGATACGCCAGGTGTCTGCCAGTTATTCACTGTCGTTGCCATGTCATTTGCTTGCATGTTGCATTTTATCATGTCATCATGTGAATTTCATCTTCCATACGTGTTCGTCTCATGCATCCGAGCCTTTTCCCCGTTGTCCGTTTCGCGATCCGGCACTCCTATGCCCTCCGGCGTCCCCCTCTTCTCTCTTTTCGTGAGTGGGTATTAAACGTTCTCGGAATGGACCGAGTCTTGCCAAGCGGCCTTGGTATAACACCGGTAGACCGCCTGTCAAGTTTCGTGCCATTTGGAGGTCGTTTGGTACTCCAACGGTTAACCGGGTAACCATAAAGCCCCTCTCTCTTTGCAGCCCAACCCCCTTCCAAAGTGGCCCAAAACCCATCTAACTCCCCTCCATGCTCTCGGTCGTTCGATCACGATCGTGTGGGCGAAAACCGTGCCTCATTTGGACTCTCCTAGCTCCCTCTACCTATATATAAGCCCCTCCCCCGAAATTCCCGCAGTCGAAACCCTAAAAATCGCCTCCGCGCCGTCCCGGAGCTTCGCCACACCGGCCCTGCCGAGCTCCTCCGCCCTCCATCGCCGGCGCTGCTCCACCGCCCTGTGCCCTCGTCGCCCCGCGCCCCACCAACTCCGGCCGCCGCCCTCGCCGGAGTCTCACCGGAGCTCCTCCGACCAGATCCACCGGGGTGGATGAGATCCACCACCACGCCGAACCAAACGCCCGCGCCTGAACCGGATCCCTCTGTCCTGCATGACCCCGTCCAGTTTCGGAGGGTATATTTTCGTCTAAGTCCCTAGATTCAGTAATTTTCGTGCCATGTTTGACCTGCTGTAACTCTGCATCCGTAGCTCCATTTCATGCGTTTAATATGTCAATTTGTTCGTCTCGAAGAGTACCTCATTTCATTCCATTGCATCATATTCATTTGAGGTCATCTAGATGCCTGAATCATCGTTGCAAGAGTGCTTCATGTTGTTATCTGCTGTCTGTTATCAGAACGAGCTCTTTTGTCATATTTGCCATGATTGATGTGTGCATCATATGAGGTTGACTCCTACATGTGTTTTGAACTATGCCATGCCATCTTTACAGAGGTGCTTACCATGTATTTTTGTGATCAATGTGGTGACTAGCACAAGCATGCAAACTAGGCTTCGCGTTAATGCTGATCTTAGTCCCTGTTTTGCTGTTAAAATGTTGCCATGTAAACTTGTTGCTACAGAGTGATCCAGGCATAATTTGAGATACTTCATTAAGGGTGTTTTGAAAACATGGTTATGATCTATCCATCCATGGTCCTGGTTGCAATTATGGAGTAGTCTAGCATGTCATTTTCATGCTCTACTTTTGCTTCAAACTGTTTGCTGGCAGATTGTTTACGTGTTATTCAATTTTGCCAAGCTTATTGTAGTTGATCCTTGCATGCTATGGACTTGTTCTTGCCTTGGTTGGTTACGCAAACATGCCTTCTTACTGTTGGGTGCCTTGCCATGCCATGTTTTGCTCTGTAGTGAGTTGCACAAGCTCATCTACATGCCTTCATATTTATATTCCTGCCATGTATGAATCTGTAACAAAAACTTGCTATGTTTACGTGGGTGCCATCATATTTTATGATTCCTTTTGGCTTATGGTCAGTAAGGGACTTTTGATCTATGCAATTAGTAGATTCATGCCATGCCTTTGTTTGCCATGATAAGTTCCTGTAACATGTTGTTTGATAGCTCTAAACATTGCATCGTGCTGTTATTTTCTGCAAGTCTGAAATTGTTGAAACTTGCAATCTTACCATGTGTGTTTGAGCATGTTCTAGTGATTTCTGGAGATAGCTCAGTGTTCATGTTTTGTTGTGCTTTACCTGTACATCATGTCCATGCCTTTTTAATTATGTTGGGGTGCTGTAGCATTTTATTTTGATGCTTGCAATATGCCTAGTTGTTGTTTTGGATAGCTTGTCCTGTAAACTTGTATAGTGTGCATGTGTTGAACCGTTGCTCCGTTTTGAGTGTGCTCTATATGAAACTTGCTTGTTTTTGCATGTAGTTTCATATTATCATGTTGCATCCTTGTTTTTAGGTGTTTGCTTGATGTTTGTATGCATTTTTGCCTAATGCCATGTTTAACTTGTGTTGCTCATATCTTCTAGGCCGTAGCTCCGAACTAAATGAACTTTATATGTAACTAGACCAGGATCTCATGTAGATCATCTTTGTGCATCTTAAACTTGCTGTTTAACAACTTGAACATAAGGTTTATTCAGATCTGGACTAACTTTGAAATATGCATATGAGGACTTACCGGAATTGTTATATGTTGTTCCCGGCCTCATTTAAACTTGCCTTGATGTGTTGCTCTTGTTTGCATCATCACTTGCCATGAGTAGCTTCATGTAGTCTTGTCTTGCATCTTGCTTGGTTGTGCATCATGCCTTGTTCATGTGTGGTGTGTTTACTATGTTGTGTGCTTCTTCTCGATAGTTCCCGTTTCGTTGCGATCGTGAGGATTCGTTCGTCTACGCTTGGTTCGGCTTCATCCGTTCATCAGCTTCATGGACTCGTTCTTCTTCCTTGCGGGATTTCAGGCAAGATGACCACTACCCTGGATCTCAATACTATCATTGCTATGCTAGTTGCTTCGTTCTATCGCTTTGCTGCGCTACCTATTACTTGTTTATCGAGCCATCCCAAATTGCCATGAACCTCTAACCTTTGACACCTTTCCTATGCAAACCGTTGTTTGGCTATGTTACCGCTTTTGCTCAGCCCTCTTATAGCATTGCTAGTTGCAGGTGAAGTTGAAGATTTCTCCATGGCGGACAGGTTTTGGTTGGGATATCACAATATCTCTTATATTATTAATGCATCTATATACTTGGTAAAGGGTGGAAGACTCGGCCTTTTGCCTGGTGTTTTGTTCCACTCTTGCTGCCCTAGTTTCCGTCATACCGGTGTCATGTTCCCGGATTTTGCGTTCCTTACGCGGTCGGGTGATTTATGGGACCCCCTTGACAGTTCGCTTTGGATAAAACTCCTCCAGCAAGGCCCAACATTGGTTTTTACATTTGCCTCACCTAGCCCTTTTTCCTTTGGGAGTCGCGCATCCCAAGGGTCATCTTTTATATAGCCCCC